>NC_136812.1:48114261-48430860 GCF_951216825.1 Electrona antarctica | reverse complement strand
TTAAACACTGTCTGTGTGTGTGTGTGTGTGTGTGTGTGTGTGTGTGTGTCTGCGGTTCAGATGGTGAGAGGGGCGCGCACAGAAGAAACATCGCTCTCTGCCTTGGCTGCGGTGTCTGCTTTCAGCATCCAGTCAAACACGTCGTCTGTTGTTGTTCTTTTTGGGTGTTTTTTTCGCTACCCCCCGCTAGTTTTTGACTTTTCGTACCCACTTGTCATCACATCACAATTATTGCAAAATCGTCTAATTGCAGTTATTTTTTTACATAATCGGCGGAATCGTTTCCATGTTTGTTGAAAGTCTTTCATATATTTTCCAGCATTTTCCAAAATACTGGCAGGGGGGGGGGGGGTGGGTAGGTGGCAGTAAATGAGTAAAGTAGGGACACTGTCATTGTTCAAAATCAATCATGCTACATATCGTGTCGTGGCTTCTTGTGTCGCGATACGTATCTATCGTGAGGTTGTAGGCAATACCCCGTCCTAGTGTCCAGTCTGTCCACCGGACGGAGGCGTGTATTCATTTTTGGAGTGGTGCCTAACCGCAATGTGTGTGTGTATGTATGTCCCTGTGTGTCCGAGCACGGAAATCTGCAACACGGTAAAGGCCTATTCATAGTCTGGATTTTCGGTGTTGAGGTGACCACCGCTCCGGTGGTGAGCTGACCACCGGAGCTGAAATAACGCTGAGCGTTGGTGAGTAAAAACAGAGAAGGTCTCATGGAGCGGTGGCGGTGGTTTGCTCTTCACCGCGGCTCGATGACGTCATGTTGTAGTTCGGTGGTCACCCCACCACGGAAAATCCAGACTATGTATGAGCCTTAACTCTGTCATTTCCCCCCCGGGGCCCCCCACATGGCACAGTTGCACCGCTCACTTCACACAGGTGTGATTTTTTCCCCTTTCCCTGCATCTTTCTGCTGTGTTAGAAAGTTCTGTCTTTCTGCTGTATGAGGCAAACGGGACTTAACAATTACAATTTTAGGCATTTAGCAGACGCTCTTAATCCAGAGCGATTTACAGTAAGCAAGAACAACACACATGGCCATGCATGAAATACATAACAATAGTCAATCAAGAATCATTTTGGGCGGGAACCCCTTTTGGTGTTTGCATTATGTTAAGTCAAAGTCAAAGTCGTATGATTAGTCACAGACGTTACCGCAGTGAAATGTGTTCTCTGCATTTGACCCATCTCTTGGAGCGGTGAGCCGCAGCGTGCGCCGCGCTCGGGAATCATTAGTTGATTTGACCCCCAATCCAACCCATTGATGCTGAGTGGTGCCAAGCTGGGAGGCATTGGGTCCCATTTTTACAGTCTTTGGTATGACCCAGCCGGGGATCGAACCCCGACCTCCCAGTTACAGGGCGGACACTCTAACCACAAGGCCACTGTCTGGTGGTTATGCTTTAGCTATTGAAAAATAGCAGATCTACAAGCTCATAGCGCGCCACCGAGTGGCGCGCTACGAGCTTGTAGGTCTGCTATTTTTTAAAAATCGAAGAACGACTGACATAGACACAGCTTTTTGTCACGATTTTGAAGACATTTTGTAGAATCTTTTCTCAGTTCTAAATGGGTTAAAGGTCGTGGAGGCTGGTGGTGACTTCAGTTCCACATCCGTGCCGCGGCCGGGGAGGATGTGAATCATGGTGACACAGCGAGAGTGGTAACGGTTTATTATCCCGACTCACCACGTCATGGTGGTTGGAAAGCAGACGGACACCTACTGTACCGTAGGCTCCTTATCATCACCCAATCAGTCTGTGTTTTTTGTGCCATTGATTCACATAAACTTTGTACCATCACACACACACACACACACACACACACACACACACACAGACACACACACACGCACAGACACACACACAGTGTTTAACCCATTTTGACCTGAGATCAGATTCTAAAAATGTCTTCTACATCCTGGCATTTTTCTGAAAAAGCTATGTTTCTATGTCAGCCGTTCTTCGATTTTTCAAAAAATAGCAGACCTACAAGCTCGTAGCGCGCCACTCGGTGGCGCGCTACGAGCTTGTAGGTCTGCTATTTTTCAACAGCTAAAGCATAACATAATGCTAACACCAAAAGGCGTTCCCGCCCAGAATGGGTTAATATACAGTACGATGATTGATGAGCTCATCATCCAGATGATCATGTCAGGTCAGATTATGATGCCATCTGTGTATCGTGGGAACTTGCGTGTTGGCAGTAGTAAAGGTCTTATCTGTCTTTGTTCAGTGGAAGCATTAGTAATATAGGCCCTATTTCATTATATGGGGCAGATTAAACGGATTTCCTGTTTGCTGTCTTTGCTCTCGAATCTTCTTGTCACGCCCCAATCGATTTCATCAACCCCCCCCAAAAAAATACCCATGCACTATGAAGAAATGCGTGGCCTACTGACCGGGAGTTGACTGACAAGGTCTCTGAGTGCACTGGACTGTGAACTCACCTATGCTCTCTATGGCAGGCCTGTCGAACTCAACTTGGGGTGAGGGCCGCATTGGTCAAAAGGTCACTTGATGGGGGGCCACAGCCAGTTGAGGACGCGCGCTCGATGTCTCAGTCAGTCACTGCTATAACTACATACGTGTGTGTGCGTATATATATATATATATATATATATTCTACTGTAATTATTAAACAATGCAATAAGGATCCCCAACAAAACATTTGAAAGTAAAACATTTCAATTTGAAGTAAAGACATTACTTGTCTACCTGTTTACATCTGCTAATATGCAAAATATCTCCAGTTTCTGTTGAGTAATATGTGGCACATATACAGTAGCCTAGAACTCACCTATGCTTTTTTATGGCATAGGCAGCTCCCGGCAGGATCCGCCGGGAGAAACTAGGCGCAGCTGCTGGACATGAGACTAATTACTTAGAGCGACAGAGAGAGAGAGAGAGAGAGGAGTGCGTGTGTGTACGTGTGTGCGTGTGTGTCAATGTAACAAATGTGCAGACGATCAGAAATCAGCAGGGGGTGAGCGACGTTTGCGCAACTGTATGCCGAATTGAAGTGGACCCGGCCCCAGACTATCCTTCTCCTGTCTGGGTCTGGGTCTGGGTCTGGGTTTCCGAGGCTACTGAGGCACTTGACGGTCAGGCAAGTACAGGTCATGTTCTACTTGCCCAAAGGTCATGCCCACTTGCCCCGACAAATTACTCAGTCCGTCCGACACTTTCCAAAACGACAATATATGGAAAACTACTGGCTGAACTGCCATGATGTCGTGCACCGTCATGCTCCCAGCTGGATGAATTTGATTGATTGATCTTGGTGATATATTCATAGTCTAGTTTTCGGTGAATAGGTGACCACCGTTTCGTAAAAACAGAGATGTGTTGTGTGGGAAATGACCACTGCGGTGTGACGTCATGATGTACGTTTTTGGTGGACACCTCTTCACTGACAACTGGACTATGAATAGGCCTTAAAGGAGCATTCAGTGATTTGGGTGATTTGGAAAAAACCCCGGTCACAACTGGTAACAAGATGTGCACATGCACACGCTCTACAATGGGGGAAGTACAACAGACCAACAGCACATGCACCAAGGCCCGCCCCACTCGATCATGATTGCTGGAAGGCCCTTCTCATCCTGATTGGATGACAGCTTTGCCACCCAAAGCCCAAACCGAAACTAGGGGTTTTTTTACCCCAGGGGCTCACTGTGGACAGGGAGGAACTCCTTATATGGTCAGCACACTTTATAGTAGGGAGGATTATCCAAGAAATAAGAAAAAATAAGTGATATTTGAATTAAGTGAAATCACTGAATATCCCTTTAAGCCCTCTACTCCGGCCTTAGCAAGAAAGTCACATCGCGGCTGCAAATGATATAGAACTCTGCTGCTGGACTGTTTACTAATACAAAGATACGGGACCACAATCACCACATCACACCCACACTAGCTGCTGTGAACCTTGCTCTGTGCAGTACTGTGGAACTTTGTTTTGAAAAGTGCTACACGAATAAAATAAAAAAAGTATTATCATTATGATCGTAACAGATTAACATTGCCATTCTTGGAGCATTGCCACAAGCTGGCCTAAAAATGTAGCCTTCTTGGACATTTGGTCCAGTGATAGACTGTTACTGTAACTATTCCTTGTATGCAGAGCAATACATGGGTGTATAATATAGTAAGTGTTCCTGCATAATAGAACGGCCCAACCAATATGAAAAGAAGAGCATGTATTTACAGTCACTCTTGTGTGTCAGAGAGAGGGCGTGGGCGGCACTGCGGAAGGCATTTCCAAGTATCCTGGAGTGGCACCAGGAATGGTTACCTTGTTGTTGTTGTTGAATGAAGCATTACATCGGATTAAGTCGATAAAAAGGTACGCTAAGACAAGAGATGCCAGATCTTACAACGTTAATCGCTGTGCATTCAGCATCAAATCCCTCCTTGGCTTTCTGCGTCATCCTTTTTAAGTGGTGCAAACCACTTCCATAAGTGACTATGTGTGTGTGGGTAGCTGGCTGGCTGCCTGGGCATGTCTGTCTGGGTATGTCTGAGCACGAAAACATGCATGGTTGTTTTTCACCACCTGTGCGCAACCTAACACACACACAAACACGCACACGCACATATTAACTGTATATATGGTGATTTCAGGTGTGCCAGTACAGTACAGTACAGTACAGTACAGTACAGTACAGTACAGGGACCCCCACACGGTAACTGTCATTTCTCAACTGTTTCGGACGCGGGGCGGCTCGCCGGAATCGGGCCGGCACCCTGGGTGCGTTCCTGTGGGTCTGGACCTGAGAGACCGCATCGCGGTGTCGCCTTAAAGCGTTTAACCACTTTTAACTATTATTTTAAACTTTATTTTAAACTTAAACTTTTCAAAAAAATAGTCCTGAAAACGTGCATACGGATGGGGGTTCGCAGCCAAATACAGATAATTCTGTGGGTCCTTGACGTGAAAACGTTTGAGAACCACTGACTATTAAATCGTAGGATTTTCAGAAAACTGTTAGCATTTAGCAGACATTTTGTAGAATCAGGTCCTCAGGTCTTGGGTTAAAAGCACACTAAAGCTTCCTCTGAGGCCCCTTTTCCACCGGTTGGTTCCCAATGGGAACCAGTTCAGTTCTTTTTGGTCCAAAATTGGAACGTTAATTATGATTTGAGTGGGCAAAACCATACCTATATTAGATTATCACCATGAAACTTCTCCAATATGAGTACTTACATGAAGACAATGATTTATTGTATTACAAATGTTACATTTTTTAATATGCAAATGAGGTATTATGTCAGAAAATATGCCAATTAATTGAAAATTTGGAAAAGCTACTACTGTGGAAGGTAATGTATTAATTTACTTCTATTTTTCCTATAAACAATTTAATATAGGTCTAGTTTTTCCAAACCAATTGTGGAGCTCTGGCTCATGGACTAAGAACCAAAAAGAACTGAACCGGTTCCCATTGGGAACCAACCGGTGGAAAGGGGGTCTGAGTGCCAGGGTTCTGTTCATAACAGTTTTTTGCTCGGGGCAACCGACGATGTCCCGAAAAGCAGGCATAACGCCCCACCCCGAGTGTGTTGTGCAAAGAGAGGTGGCTGTGACTTGTCACAGGGAACTGCTGCTTCTATGTTGCACTTTCATGGCTCACATGAGCCTGTCATCATTATTACGTAATAATTCCTAATCGCAATTATTTGAGATGATCGCAATTATTTTTGCACAATCGTCAGTCGTTTCCATGTTAAAAAATGTCCGTAATTTATTTTTGTTAACCCATTTTGAGCTGGGAATGATTCTGCAAATGTCTTCTAAATCCTGACTGTTTTCTTGAAAAAGCTATGTTTTTCTGTGTCAGTCATTCTCAAACACTTTCATGTCACTTTTCACGATTCTTCAAAAATAGCAGATCTACAAGCTCGTAGCGCGCCACTTGGTGGCGCGCTATGAGCTTGTAGATCTGCTATTTTTCAATAGCTAAAGCACAACATAATGCTAACACCAAAAGGGGTTCCCGCCCAAAATGGGTTAAATGGCAGAAATAGCAGAACCGGTCCGCAGCCAAATATCAATTTGTGGGTCCTTGGCACAAAAACGGTGGATACCGTTGGTGTGTTCAGTTGAGCGGTCGTGAGAGCAAAAGTGTTGTATTGGCCAGATTTGGGATATTCGATGATTACACACCATCTGGATGCTAACGGAGCTAAATAAAATACTACTAATTCTGGATTAAATTACATTAAACGAATCCCGAGACCTCACGTGTGTGGCAAGGTTTGTGCTAAAGTGTTTACGTTATAAAATGAAATGATGTCTTTTACAAAATGACAGTCAAAACATTGATAATCAGCGGTCTAGATCTAGACACCGGATCGGCACCGGACCCAAACATCTGGCACCGGACCCAAACATCTGGCACCGGCCAGGCTCTAAACAAGTCTGTATATGTATACGTTACGCTGTCTGTTAATAATTTGTCCACCAACGGGAATGCCAAAACAAATTCTTGCCAGACACCTCCAACGAAACCTGCCCAACTATGTGTGAACCCTCTCTGCTGTCTGTCTTGGTTCATTCGTATTCGTGAGAATATCATAACTGTATAGGCTGGTATCCTCAATCCGCATATTTGCTGCTATTATTATACACCCCCTTTTGACATTTTTAAACTGTGATAACATTCTTTTAAGTGGGTGTTACAATAATGCTTCATCGTGTTCACCGGCCTCTGTTTTCCCTGCACTCCCGTCTAACATAATCATCTCTGTCGGGTAGAAACTGCTACTTCTGATGCTTCTGTGTCGCTCTGTAGTATGGTCAAGTAGGGCAGTAGTTGGCAGTGGTCACGGGACCACCAGTGGTCCCTGAAGCTGTTCCAGGTGGTCCCCAGCTTCGATTATGTTAAAATGGTGTAAATGGTTTCATTTTACGCTCAAGAGTTGAATTATTTTAAAATCTCCATAATTTGAGAATGTAGAAGAATTGTTAATTTGATCAACGTCTGCCTGTTGTCTCTCTACTAACGGTACCACATGAATACAGCGTGGAATTGTGGACAAAATCTTTTCCAACGATAACAAAATAAAATGCTGAATAAGTAATTGATAGGATAACAATGTTGAAAACCACTTAAGTAGGGCGTTAATTAAAAACAACACGTAGGGGTATGGAGATAGGAGCTTTCTGCCCTGACGGCAAGCAACAATTCAGGAACACTTCCTCCTCGCCAGGCCCAGCCTGAACATTACACCCCAGGGAAAGTCACCGGAGAGTGACGACACAGTTAGGCTGTTGGGGAGAGAGAGAGAAAGAGCAGTTCTGTCTGGTGGTACTGGAGACCTGAGGAGGAGGAGGGGGACAGGACAGGACGGGACAGGACAGGACAGGGCAGGACGGGCAGCCGAGAGGCAGAGTTCACACGGGTCAGCGTCGCGCTCCAGGACCCAATTCAGAGCTTTATTTTAACCCACTGCAAGTGAGTGAACTTGAATTAGTGAAATGGAGCAGATAGCTGGTCGTCGTCCCCACTGGGCTGCCCAGCTCGAATGGACCACTCCAGACTGTCTGTTCAAAAAACATATCTATCATTAATTATAATTATAAAAAAATCACACCCGTGTGAACTGAGTGGTGCAAGGTCTTATATAGCCTGATCAGCTGTGGTCTGACGTAATGTCAGTGACCATAGTAACCATGCTCATTCTTTTGGGCCTCACGTACAGGTACACACAAACACGGATACAAACAAAGCTGGTTGTTGGAGTGGTTTGCACCACTCAAAAACATTAATATCTGGGGCCGATACTACAAACGCCTTCTGAATCAGTACGCTCTCTCACAAAAAAAATAACAGGTGCTATTTTTGAATAGCCGACACAAAACTCTAAAAAAATGTCCACGGATACTTTCCCAAGTTTTAACCGACTCACACGGTGCCAAGACAGTAACAATAATTGTTTAGTAACATAACACACAAAGATGTCCATTCACACACCCGTTTTCTATGTTTGCTTATATTCTGCCAGGCCCAGTTGCAGCATTGCCGTGCAAGTTTTCAACTGAAGTAGCTTTTTTATTTCATTCATTCATTCACAGTGCTCTGTTGCATGTGAGTCATCACCCACATGCCCTCCACCTCCTCCTCCTCCTCTACTCCTCCTCTGATTTCCTCGAATCTCGGTCTCTAGAGGTCTGGCGAGATGCCTACCCTGCCCACGGCATTCCACCGCTAACCCTCCTGCATGCTCCAACCATGCCTCCTCCCTGAGGAGAGGGCTGTAGGGGGTGGGGGGGGTGTCGGAGGTAATTGAATCGCACAGCTGGGATGTTGGATGAGTCACTTAAGGGCTGCAGGCTTTTGGTCTCATGCTGATTGGCATGCTGGCTCCAGTATTTTGCCACCCAACTTCCTGACCTATCCCCCAGAGCAGAGAGGAGCGGATCGGATGCTCTCGCCGGCCCTCTGGGGGGTTTTAACTTTTTACGCGTGAAACATTTCTGGGCCGACCAACAGCAATGACTAATGCTAGTTGCATTCTATCGCCTCTCCTTGGCCCAGGGCTTTTTATCTCTATCATTGTTGTTCTAAAGATCCCCAAATAATGTGGTTGCATATTTGTGGCGTAGTCTGTGCTCTCTAGACTGCAAGCGTTTCTAGTCTGTGCTCTCTGAGGCGACTGTGGCTCAAGAGGTAGAGCAGGTCGTCCAATGATCCATGGGTCGGCGGTTCGAATCCCGGCTCCTCCTGTCTACATATCGAAGTGTCCTTGGGCAAGACACTGAACCCCAAATTGCTCCCGATGTGCTGGTTGGTACCTTGCATGGCTTCCGCTGCAATCGGTGTATGAATGTGTGTGTGAATGGGTGAATGTAATGCACAATCTATGTAAAGCGCCTTGGATAAAGGCGCTATATAAATGCACCATTTACCATTTACCAAGTCTGTGCTCTCTAGACTGCAAGCGTTTCTAGTCTGTGCTCTCTAGACTGCAAGTCTGTGCTCTCTAGACTGCAAGTCTGTGCTCTCTAGACTGCAAGTCTGTGCTCTCTAGACTGCAAGTCTGTGCTCTCTAGACTGCAAGTCTGTGCTCTCTAGACTGCAAGCGTTTCTAGTCTGTGCTCTCTAGACTGCAAGTCTGTGCTCTCTAGACTGCAAGTCTGTGCTCTCTAGACTGCAAGCGTTTCTAGTCTGTGCTCTCTAGACTGCAAGTCTGTGCTCTCTAGACTGCAAGTCTGTGCTCTCTAGACTGCAAGCGTTTCTAATGAGGGTAAGAATCAAGCACACTGACGGCTAAATTATCAACCTTGGAACTCAAGGTTGGGCTACTCCCTGCTATTACCTGACCAATCACAACACATGGTTTGATTATTACCATAAAACCATAAAAGAAGTGTCCTTTCCAAATCACTCTAGTCTGCAATATAGAAAAATCACACACGTGTGAAGTGAGGGGTGCTCTTATCGTCATACATCATCTCATTCTGGCCAATCACAATTTGCGTCCTCACTTTTGTCATCAATGTTTGTGATTGAGTGAGTGCACACATGACACTAGAGTGTAAACAATGTGTTTAAACATACACAAACATTACACAAACCCTCAAAGCTGGACATAGGGCTTGCGCCCCTCAAAAACATAATATACCAAGCTGTACATCATCAGTTATATTATATCCCAATGTATGAATGAATGAACCATTGTAAAGCGCTTTGAGCACTTGGAAAAGCACTATAAAAATGCAATTCATTAGAAGTTCCCGAATCCCCATCATCACTGCTGTGCTCTATTCTGAACCAACAAGATCCTGTCTCTGACTCTCTGATCCCTGCGCAGAGGAGGAAACCAGCTCCGGCCTACAGTACAGTAATGCAATAATTTGCAAAAATCCCCAAATTCAACCACCCGATTTTATTCTCTTACCGGCTGAGTAGCTTTTGACAATAGTAACGGGGACCCCCTGAATGTTGGTTGGTGGTCTGGTCGCCTACCAAAAGCACTCACACAACAATGGGATGTTGGCAAACTTCAGCAGCTGCGACCAATGACTGAGCAGCATTTTAGTCCTGCTTGCCTCCTTTCCCATCCTCAACCACCCTGCCTCCAGTCTGCAATATAAAGTAACCTAGCTCTCTATACAACAATGAGTCTGTGTTGTTGGGTATGAATGACATTATTGTCATATCCGTTTATGGATACATTCATCCTTATCCTGTGTTTGAATACAGCGCACGGCACGCGATGAGCCAGCCGTGCAGGAAAAACGACTTCAGGAAGAGCACAGGGGCCTCGAGGTTCACGTATGGCCTTTCTCTCTACAAGTTAACCCATTCTGGACGGGGAAACCCCTTTTGGTGTTTTCAGGATTATGTTATACTTTAGCTATTTTTTTTTTTTTGAAAAATCATGAAAATGTGGCACAAAACTTTGAATATATATATTCTTTCAGAGTGAACGTTTTTAACTCAAATCTTTGCTTCTTGGGGAAGCTGGAAATACATATTTTCAGATGGGGGGGGGGTCCGTGTCCAAATACAGATAATCCTGGGGGTCCTTGACAGGAAAAAGGTTGAGCACCGCTGACATAGAAACATAGGCTTTTTCAGAAAACGTTTAGGATTTTAGAAGACTTTTTTTTTTTTTTTTTAATCGGCCTCAGGTCTAAATGGGTTAACAGGATCCGGCATGTCTTCCTGCCCGGAGCTTAAGGGTCGTCATGTTGAGGCCCTTTTTTCGAGCTGTTTTAATGGACATATTTTAGGGTTGGGGAAAGAGGAAATGTATATCTCTTAGCGGCTGGCCTGAAGTGACCTAAAGGGTCACATGGTGCTGCTGTCGTGTGGAAGCAGGGTTGACAACTTTGCCCCCTGGGAATACTTACAGAATCATCCCTTATTTGGACACCCAAACATGTACTGCTGTTGTGCGACACACACTGTGTGTGTGTCGCACAACTACAGCAGTGGTTCCCAGGGTCCTTGAGGGAGCTCCAGGGGGTCCCCAGCTAAATGATAGTTAGGAACCAAATGGACCCTTATTTGTCTGTAACTCATTATGGACCCTAACTGGTCCATTTTCACACTCTCGGAGTTAAATTAACATTGATTTTACAATATCAATTGGGGTCTCAGAGATAGACATGCCATTAAATGGAGGTCCATAGACTAATGCATGTCAAACTGAGGGTCCTGGAAATTAAACGGGTTGAGAATCACTGCCTCCCCCCCCCCCCCCCCCCTCCCCCCCCTGCCGTATCTTTAATTCACTAATACATTCATTATTAATTTATAATTTGTTAAATTGGAAAAAGGGCTTCGTTAAGACCTCCATATTACTATGGTCAATGCCTGTGTGAAAAGTGGGAGTGATTGGTGCAGGCAGTGAGGAGCTACGGCAGTCACAGTGACACACATTCCGATTTCAGACACACATTCAGACACACATTCAGACACACATTCAGACACACATTCAGACACACATTCAGACACACATTCAGACACACATTCAGACAGACATTCAGACACACATTCAGACACACATTCAGACACACATTCAGACACACATTCAGACACACATTCAGACACACATTCAGACACACATTCAGACACACATTCAGACAGACATTCAGACACACATTCAGACACACATTCAGACACATTCAGACCACACATTCAGACAGACATTCAGACAGACATTCAGACAGACATTCAGACACACATTCAGACACACATTCAGACACACTTCAGACACATTCAGACACACATTCAGACACACATTCAGACACACATTCAGACACACATTCAGACACACATTCAGACACACATTCAGACACACATTCAGACACACATTGTCAGAATTATAGTATGATAGCAAAAAGGTGGAAGTACGGTGATACAAGGTTTCTGCCTGACAGCTATACGATGACAGTGCCACAGGGCAGATACGACAAATAAACTGAAATATACCAAGAAATTACTGGCATTTTATTTTTTAATAAATTGTATACTTTAAAAGAGAGCGGAAATAGCTGATCTCTGCAAGCTTGTAGATCTGCTATTTCTATGTATGAAAAACTCGGGACACGATCATGACCAAACACTTGCGATCACCTCAAACCATTGCGACGATTGGACGATTGCGTAATAATGGTGACAACCCTACTTGGAATATTTGTTATTGCACGTCTTTTGTGAGTTCTGTGGTGATTCCTGTTGACCCAGGCAGGTCAACCCACGGTGCTTTTCATGAGCCACGCTCTGTTGTTTTGATACATTTCTATTGCTCAACAGCAGAACAGGGTGTTGGCTCGTCGTCGCTGAACAATCGCTATTACATTGTTTATAATGACTGACTGTCAGACTAGTCATCCTTTAGTTTGGATTAGGATGACTTGTTTCCGTGTTGAGGAAGAGAGACGCTCATCGTAAATCACGTCATGATGATATTAATGTGAGCCTGAGCTACTTGCTACGTGCTTACTGCCACTTGTTCTGTGTGCTGCTTGGGCGAACATTTTTATAACTCAAATCCTCGCTTCTGGGGGTCCCTGGAACAGCACCATTTGTTTTAAGATGATAATTTTTTCGGGGGGTTGTTCCTTGACGTGAGAACCACTAATAAACTATATACTGTAGCAACATAGGTTTTTTTCAGAAAACGTTTAGGATTCGTTTAGGATAGGAGTGTTAATGGGTTAATGGCTTTGTGTGTGCGTGACGGAGGGCCGTGAGGCTGTGACAGAGTGGCAGTGTGACAGCTCCTTGCTTTATTGACAGATGTTCAGGTTTCTAAATGCCCTGCTTGTCAAGCGTCGGATCATGAGACGTAGAGAGAGTGGCACTTCTGACAGGACGGTGACGAGACTCTGGCTCCAGGCTAATGACCCAGCATAAGCCCTAGTTTCCTTACCCTCCTTTCTTACCCTTTCTTACGCTTAACCCATTCTGACCTGAGATCAGATTCTAAAAATGTCTTCTACATCCTGACAGTTTTCTGAAAAAGCTATGTTTCTATGTCAGTCGTTCTTCGATTTTTCAAAAATAGCAGACCTACAAGCTCGTAGCGCGCCACTCGGTGGCGCGCTATGAGCTTGTAGATCTGCTATTTTTCAATAGCTAAAGCATAACATAATGCTAACACCAAAAGGGGTTCCCGCCCAGAATGGGTTAATATTAATATTAGTTAGTGGTGCATAGTGCTTGCACTCTTACGACAGATATGTATCACGACACAGAGGCCCACGATACGATATATATTGATATATAGATACAGTATATATCGATTATACGTTTATTCAAACATAATAACCATGTTGCACAAATACAATAAAGCACTTTCAGGCTCACAGTCAGATCTTTAAATTAAAGTGAATGTCTAAACATCCTAACATGGGGTCTGGGGAAAGGGAGTGCATTGCAACTTGCAAGGGAGGCTTGCTTTGATAACGTTTGTCAACACTGCGTTCTTAGCTTACGCATGTTTCTTGATAAATGCATTTTATATAGGTGATGTATTCCCATACTTTTGTTCTTGCCTAATGTAAATCGCTCTGGATTAAGAGCGTCTGCTAAATGCCTAAATTGTAAATTGCGTCGCCCAGATAATTCATGCCGTTTATTGCCGTATCGATACAGTAAGCCTCTCGATCGATTCACCTATTGTCTGAATCTTCGATCGATATATTGCCATACCGATTAATCGAATGCACCACTAGTATTATTGTTATTATAAGACTTGTTCATTATATCTTGCACAATGAATAGAGACAGGCGAGAGTTGGCAGGCATGGAAAGTTACAACACCCTCGAGCCTTGTTGTCAATCATGATCATGGGGGTATTTGACTTAACCCATTTAAACCTGACGTCGAAACAGTTTTCTGACATGTTTCTGTATTAGTGGTGCTCAATTTTTCAAAGATAGCAGACCTACAAGCTCATAGCGCGCCACTCGGTGGCGCGCTATGAGCTTGTAGATCTGCTATTTTTCAATAGCTAAATTATAACATAATGTTTAAAACACAAAAAGGGGTTCCCGCCCAAAATGGGTTAAACCCCTATAAAGCCTTTAAAAATACGTCTGGTGTCATTTCAACGTCTACTCTGGCTTTCGTGTGCACCACGCACCCCACGCAGTTTTTATTCAATACATAGATATTTGACATTCATTTTAGTAGACATTTAATCAAGTGACTCAGGGGTTGCACTCAGAGCTGTGAGAGTGAGTTACCGGTTGGTTCTCTTTTTATTCCTCCCGTGTCTTTTACGAGAAAGGACAAACGTTCCGGACGTGTCCAGCCTTCGTCACTGTCAATAGGGGCTATGCACAGCACGCGACATCATCGTGGCAAAAAAATAAATACAACTTTCTGGCCTTGACAGCCCACAGAAAAGTCCTATTATAAATGTTTTATTTTATTTGTGTTTTATCTATTCACTTGGTCATTAAGGTACACAGAATGAGAGGTCTGCTTCTGCCCGGAAACATTGCAAAAAAAGGTTATGGCCATTTCTGTATACCACACCATAGACAACCAATATAAGGCAACATTTTCCAAATTTCATCATGCTTTGTAGTATGTGACAATTGTGACATGTCAAACTAGGGGGTTTTCATGATTTGTAGGTCTGCTATTTTTGAAAACAACTGACATACTGTAGAAACATAGCTTTTTCAGAAAACTGTCAGGATGTAGACATTTTTAGAATCTGATCTCAGGTCAAAATGGGATAAACCTTGGATCTCACCCCGTTGGAAGTCGCACCACTAAAGGCTCATACATAGTCTGGATTTTTGGTGGTTAGGTGACCACCGGACTACAACATGACGTCACGTGCCGCGGTGAAGAGCAAACCACCGCCACCCCCCCAGCCCTTCTCTCTGTTTTTACTCACCAACGCTCAACGTTATTTCAGCTCCGGTGGTCACCTCACCACAGAAAATCCAGACTATGAATGAGCCTTAAGCCTAACCCTGGCGTTGTAGTTTACGGAGAAATAAATCGTTTAAATAATAGCCATCTAAAATTAGATTTTATTGATGGCATTTACTCCGCTAATGACAAGGTGGTTAGTTGTAAGGAAGCATGACTGTCGATTAAATTCAAAGAAGCTTTTTATTGGCACGATACGTTTACATTGCCGAATCAAAATATAATAATAATAATAATAAAACTTTATTTATATAGCACCTTTAAAAATTGCAATTACAAAGTGCTTTACACATTCAAAACGGGAAAATAAGCAGCAGAAAACATTGCAAAAAAACAGCAAAATAAGAATTAACATCAGCAAAATAAGAATAACGACAGCGAAAATCAACAAAATAAATGCAAAGTATTAACCCATTTTGGGCGGGAACCCCTTTTGGTGTTTTAAACATGTTATAATTTAGCTATTGAAAAATAGCAGATCTAAAAGCTCATAGCGCGCCACCGAGTGGCGCGCTACGAGCTTGTAGGTCTGCTATTTTTGAAAGTGCGTTCAAATATAATGAATACAGTTGAACATGGGGACAGTACCGGTATAATATACAGTTGGAGGGGGCACAGCATTTGTTTGTTCAGCGGTTATGCAGTTGTTATACAAAGTAGGAGAAAACTGGTTATGATATTTCATGACTATGTTATGGATCCTGTAAAACAAGTGATCATTAGCCTCAGCAGACAGCACTTCTCCTTCAGATCACAAATCAACGAGCAGTTGCTTTGAGCTTTGGCGCTACAAGGCATTTCTCAGCAGCTAACGCAAGGGTCTTCGACAGGGGTTCCTCAGAGATAATACACCACCAAATCGGAAACTTTTTTTTTGACATTAACCACTTGAACAGCGCCTCACAGCGTGAGGTGTTGTGCGCTTGTAGATCGGCTATCTTTGGCAAAGAGGTTTAGTGCAGAGTTTTAAAAAAAACACTTGTGTGAAGTGAGGGGAGCCTGGTAAGTCCATAGACTTGGCTGCCCCATGCTTCATCTCTCTCTCTCTCGGCTAAAAGGGGTCCTTGGCTTGAGCTGAAAAACATTGAGGAAAAGATCAAACCCACGCATGGGTGTGACTGAGAAATACAATCAATCGCCTGTAGGTCAAGTGCTAATCACTTAACCTGCGCGCACACACACACACACACACACACACACACACACACACACACACACACACACAGTGCACAGCACTAAAACACTAGATAATCTACCCCGGTACCTTGTCCTAGTTTAATAAGTAGGGATGTTAATCGTTAATCGATGAATCACTGTTAAGAAATTAGTCTGTTAAACTTAATAGTTCATAACTAATCAAATTAATTGCCAAGCTTATCAAAACGTATCAATTAACTATGAATGCATTAATCGATAATTCCCATCCCTATGCCCAGAGGGACGAGCACACTTTCACTCCTCTCCTCAAGTTTTACCAGTACGCCTTACAGCAGCTATAGGTTGCTCAGAAAAGAAGTGAAGGACTTTTCGTAGAGGCAGCATTGACCCAGCTTAGCAGCATTCCAAGCCTTACCTTTGCACACACTAAGGAGCTGATTTGACTACAAGCACCAGTCATTCACCCTCAGGCAGGCGCTGGTGGAACAAAGTACTGTACTCCCCCAAAAGTATCAATACTGCAACGGTAAAAATATTCCGTTACAAGTAAAAAAAAGTCCGGAATTCAACACTTGCTCGAGTAAAAGTACAAAGATATCGTCTTCAAAATGTACTTAAAAAGTGACATCATGGGGAGACCCGTCCTGTCTGTTCTGACATTCCATATGTTGGATCTGACCTCATCAAACCCTGTACACTCCAGATATGCTCCATAAATGGCCAGTACTGAATCCATTCCATATGTTATTCTGACCTCATCAAACCCTGTACACTCCAGATATGCTCCATATATGGCCAGTACTGAATCCATTCCATATGTTGATCTGACCTCATCAAACCCTGTACACTCCAGATATGCTCCATATATGGCCAGTACTGAATTCATTCCACATGTTGATCTGACCCCCCCCCTCATGCCAAAGCGCCAGTGCTCGCCCAGCAGTCTGCCGTCACCCAGGCGATGCGTGCACGCGACCTCAGGTCGCGTCGTACTGGTAGTAATACCAGTAAATACCAGTAAATCTACAAAGTAACTAGTTTTCAAATGCATGTAGTGGAGTAAAAGTTACAACATTTGGATCCGAGATGTATAGTGGAGTACAAGTAAAAATATTGGAAATACTCATACTTAAGTACAGTACCTAAGTGAATGTATGTAGTAACTTTCCACCACCGTAGGCAGGATACATGCAAGGCAGCTCCCTCCACTAAACTAGGCCATGTTGTCAAGCGTGGAATGAGGGCAGGGTTTGTCCTGTCTGTATACATGTGTACAGTATCTACATACAGTATGTCAGCTATGACCCCCTCCCTCCATAGGAGACCAGTCATGATGTGTGTGTTGTGTGTGGTGTGATTACATCACCAAAAGAAAACCGAACCACCTTTGGCCTTTTTGAAAGTCTGACATGACTGGGTGAAGTATAAGCAAAAAAGCAATGTGACACGACGAGGCTCACAAGCCCCGTTCAGATATACTAAGATAATGCAGGCGACGTGTTGAACGCGTCTCTGCACATTTGAATGACGTGCACAGAAATGTACTTTATTTGTTTATTTAGACGGGACAATGCATATATTAGCAAAAATGCTAATATATGCAGTCCCCACATAAAAACACAAAACGAAACAAGCAAACGGTACCTTACATTTGACCGTCGGCAATCTCGTTTCGGCATTTTATGCCTGCGTTGTGTCCTCCGACTTTGCGATCAAAGTCTTTGCCGCTGAGCACCGCGCATTGTGATTTATGTGGCTTTGTTGGCAAACTGCAGACGACAGCTAAGACAGTAGCTAAGGATTGAGAACATGCTGTTGTTAGATTATTTTTTCTTTTCTTTTTTTTCGACATTTTATTTAGAATAGTACAGTCGAGAGTGACAGGAGGGGGGGGGGGGGGTGAGAGGGAGAGGGAGAGGGGAGAGGAGAGAGGAGAGAGAGAGAGAGAGAGAGAGAGAGAGAGAGAGGGAGAGGGAGAGGAGAGAGGAGAGAGGAGAGAGGAAGAGAGGGAGAGGGAGAGAGAGAGAGGGAGAGAGAGAGAGAGGAGAGAGAGGGAGAGAGAGAGAGAGAGAGAGAGAGAGAGAGAGAGAGAGAGAGAGAGAGAGAGAGAGAGAGAGAGAGAGAGAGAGAGAGAGAGAGAGAGAGAGAGAGAGAGAGAGAGAGAGAGAGAGAGAGAGAGAGAGAGAGAGAGAGAGAGAGAGAGAGAGAGAGAGAGAGAGAGAGAGAGAGAGAGAGAGAGAGAGAGAGAGAGAGAGAGAGAGAGAGAGAGAGAGAGAGAGAGAGAAGAGCGAAGCTTGTCAGGCTCTGGAATCGAACCCACAACTCTGTCTTCATTAGAGCCTTATATGTGGTATATTGAATAAGATTTCATTTAGTTTTAATCACATTTTAGTCATCTGAAATGACAAAATTGACACTCCGTTATTAGAATCCGTCTAATTTTCTATAAGTCGTTAATTTCACGATTTAGTAATATGACTTCATTATCATTATGAGCTTTCATCGAACCAGCAAACTATTCACAGTTAATACACACCATAAATCAGTGATCCGTGAGCTAGTTACAGAACTCAAGATTGACACTCTCGTTTACAAGCATTCCAGAGATACATGTACAGAGATTTGTTTACGCACCTCAAAAACTTCCGTGCTGTTAAATTGGTGGTTGTTGAGTGAATAGATCTGTCGCACATTGAGTTACCGCCGTATGTATAATAAATCAGCCACTGACAAGTTGTCAAAATGCAGTAGCAAGAAGGATGACGACGACCTTGCTCTTCAAGTTCTTATAATACGGTAATAATGAACTATTTATAGATCACTTACCAACAAGGTAATTAAGTACTTTACATAAAAACAAAAGATGCCGCACGCACTTCCGTGGCCCCGGTGCAAAGATAGACCGCGTTATCACAAGAAGGAAGAAAGTGGACAGACTGCAGCGCGGTAATGCTGCGAAAGCTCCGTTTTGATCGCAGAGTGATCGCAAACACTGACGGCATTTTTTTTTTTTTTTTTAGTGGTGCAACCACTCCAAGGAACAGCAATGTCTGTGTTCAACTATGTGTTTGACTATGTTTGTGTGTGACTATGTTTGTGTGTGACGTTAATGAGCACCAGTACCAATGAGTACCAAAAGTGGTGCTGTTGTGCCAGAAACAGAGAGAGAGAGGGATAGTGCTGCACTGTTGCCTGCTAATGAGAGAGAGAGAGAGAGAGAGAGTGGGGGGGGGGGGGATTTGCACCACTCGGTTCACACGGGTGTGATTTTTTTAACACATCAGCGCTTTTGCAACATTACCAGTGTGCAGACTTCATTTCTTCTTGAAGCACTATCAAACAAAATGAATAAAGACGGAATAAAACATCTAAAAAAATAATCAAGTAAAAAATGTCTTAAACCTAGTGTTCAGTAGGATTCTCAATTTTTGTTCTGCTGTTTATTTATTTTTTGGTTGAAAGCATTCTCATGTTTGTCTGTGCTCTCTCAGTTCACTTTGACAGGTCAAACTCACTAATGTGTGGCTTTGCATTTCTATGTCTTAATGCTACATGGAACAGTTGGTCGTGTAGACTGTAGAGTAGTAGCCTGGAACTCACCTATGCTTTCTATGGCATTGGCAGCTCCCGGCAGGATCCGCCGGCAGAAACTGTGCGCAGCTGCTGGACATGAGACTAATTACTTAGAGCGACAGAGAGAGAGGAGTGTGTGTGTACGGGTGTGCGTGTGTGCATCAATTTAACAAAGGTGCAGACGATCAGAAATCAGCAGAGAGTGATCGACGTTTGCGCCACTCTATGCCAAATTGAAGTGGACTCGGACCCAGACTTTGTTTTTTCTCCCTGGAAATAAAAACGTCTGGGTTTCCGAGGCTAGTAGAGTAGTGAAAGTGACCGGTAGTAAACTTGTAAACTCTTACCGTGGCACTGTGGCCTGTGGACAAACAAACGATCCTATTGCTCTGGTTCAGCTCGGACAGTTGGTGACCTTGTAACACCAAAATGTTTGGTCACGATTTGTGCCTGCATGGGCCTTCTGTTTTCTCCGATGGGTTCAGTACTCGGGGAGGACGTCCCCTGTGTGTGGTGGTGGCTGAGAGAAGAATGATCATTTGGTTCAACTCAGTCCAAGGGCAAGGTTAACCCATTTTGGGGCGGGAACCCTTTTTTGTGTTTTAAGCTTTATGTTATGCTTTAGCTATTGAAAAATAGCAGATCTACAAGCTCATAGCGCGGCACCGAGTGCCACGCTATGAGCTTGTAGGTCTGCTATTTTTGACAAATCGTGAAAATGTAATGCAAAGCTTTGAATGCATTCCTTCAGAGCGAACTTTTTTAACTCAAATCTTTGCTTCTGGAGGGTCCCTGGAACTATGTACATATTTTTAGATGAGGGGTCGGCGGCGAAATACATATCATTTTTGGGGTCCTTGACATGAAATATTGAGCACCACTGATACAGAAACATAGGTATTTCAGAAATCTGTCAGGATTTAGAAGACATAGTTTAAATTTCGACTAAATGTGTTAATTTCATGTTGGACATAGGTTTTTTTTTTGCGTAATCGTCATGATGTAGAAAAATCTGCATATATAACATTTTTATAGTGGAAATAGCAGATCTACAAGCTCTAAACGTGTCAATGAGACACATTTTTAGCTTATAAATCGGCTATTATGATATTTGTCATATCTGCTTTAGTTCTTCAGTGCTTTAGTTCACAAAGTCTAAAAAGCCAAACTGTAAAATGTAAACGTCTATTCATAAATGTTCCAATAATGTTCAACAGCGGCAACAAACACGATTTCACAATGTTCAACAACACAAACACAATTAAATCGCTAATCGCGACAATTATTTGAGGGGCAATTAATGGTGGAGTAAAATGTCATAATGTGTGACACAGCCGTGGTCACACAGAGGCTGAGGTTGTTGTTGTGGCCCAGTAATAGTATTAATCAACCCAGAGGCTCCAGCAGGGATGGTGCTGACAGTTAGGTCTGTCCACAATTATTACACATTTCATCCAATCGTAGTTATTTGAGATTATCGCAATTATTTTTGCTTATTACATCACATGGCTTGGTTGAATGCTTGATTCTGATTGGCCAATCGCATAATTCATCGGTCTGTTGTTTCTGGATAACGACCGCTCCGCTCTAAAACAGACCGATGGCTAATCAAACCCTCGGAGCACCTGCTGTGCTCCGCTGATTTTACTGCTGTTTCCAACATGACAGCCATGTAAACACAAACACAATGTCATTTACAGCTAAACATTGCTCTCAAAAATGTTTTTTAAAACATTTGAGCGAGAAATACACTAAGCAGTACCCGGAAATGGATTCTATTTGATCAATTCACTTCCTTGTTTTCCGACAGTGCTGCAGCTGGCCAGACGCCGGCCAGTGCGACACTTATGGAATACTTTCATTACCGCAAGCAAGGACATATCTTGTTTTGTTGCGTTTTGGGTCAATTTATTAATTTATGTATTAAGTAGCCATGTAATAAGCGGGATAATGTCTGGCTGAGTGGTCATTGTTTATATATAAATCATCTTCAGGCTGATTAATACCCTGAGCAGCATAAACGGAGGTCTCTGTCCTATCAAATAGTTAAAGCTCATACATAGTCTGGATTTTCGGTGGTTAGGTGACCACCGAACTACAACATGACGTCACGTGCCGCGGTGAAGAGCAAACCACCGCCACCGCACCAGCCCTTCTCTCTGTTTTTACTCACCACCGCTCAAACATTATTTCAGCTCCGGTGGTCACCTCGCCACCGGAGCGGTGGTCACCTCACCACCGAAAATCCAGACTATGAATGAGCCTTTACACTCGGGGGTGCCCAGGATGAAGATTGTCCATATATTTCCAAATATTAAAAAAATGAAATAGCAGATCTACAACCTTTATAACAGCTTGTAAATCCGCTATTTCCTCTACTTTTGTATATGTCAGTAATTTCAAATATAGATTGTATTTCGTATCTATTTGTCGACACATCTACCCTGTGCAATTGTTGATTATGTTCCAATGTCCAATGCTAATGTTAGACACACAATGAAATCGTTAATCACAATTATTTCTATGACAATTAATCGTCAACTTAAATGTTGTAATGGTGACGGGCAGTGCTACTGACAGTCACACAAATCTGGGTTTTTAAACGGGGGAGGACGGTCATCTTTTTGACAAATTGCTTCTTTTTTTTTTTACCGTGGTCAACACTGACCGCTAATGGTGACCACACCATGCACTGTATGCATGATACCTGCAAAATGTAATGCAAAATGTGTAATGTGCGCCCGATATAGGTTGTAGTTTTGTCTCGCAGTGTGGCACTCTGTGGGTAGACTGAGTTTAATTTGCACAAACTGACAAGGTTGAAAATCCACCCCCAAAACGTACTTCAGTGCAACAGTCGTATCAACACTTTGTTGGCATGTCTTCCAGCCATTGTCTCTACAGTGTCTACTGTTCCATCTTTTGGAAGACAATGAATGCAAAGTATAATTTCCCCGTCTGACTTGTCAACAGCGGCACACTTCCAATAGTCTCGCATAGCCAGACTTATCTTCAAAGATGTCCGCCTACGCTGATGCGTCTTGCAAAATCAAAAATACCGAACGGGCTTGGATGACACTAAGCCCTAACAAACTACTACACACACTGCTTTGAAAAACCAATCCTGATACCGTTCAAATATGGATGGACCACCAGTGAGGCTACACAAAACAATGACAACATACTGTGTGTATACTTTTACGTTTTTCGTCACTCACACACATCCCAAACTGTCGCTGTAGCAAGCTAGCTGAAATGGACACTGTTCTCAGACCTGACATTACAAGCCGTCAGCATTTTCATCACGCAAAAAAACGTTGGCAAAAGATCTCTAACAGAAAACTCCCACCCAAGAAGACCCTGCTTGTCAAATTTGAAGTTGGCGTCAAAGGTGTGTTCTCGGTCCTGACATTATTAAGCCGAAACTCTGAAGGGCTTGTCTAAATTGTCAGCATTTTCGTCACGCAAAAAAACATTGGTGAAATTTCTCTGATGGCAAGCTCCAACCCAAGACCCTGCTTGTCAAATTTGTTTCATCAAGTTTTCATCAAAGGGTGACACCAAGGTTTTCAAGCTTAGGGGGGCCTAGGAATGCCTAGACTAATATAAATATTGTTTCCTACAACAACTACACTATATGAGGTTGGACTATCATCACCACTAGCCTCCTGTCAATAAGAGTCACATCTTCATCTTCTCTCTCTGTGGGTCACATTTTTTCCTTTCGCTCTCTTTTCAGGCACATCTTGTCTTCTCATGTTTGTCCTCTGTTTCTCCTGTTCCCTCCTCCTCCTCCTCCCCCCATGGTGAAATGCAGGAACCCCTCCACGGCTTTCTACCAAGCCTTCCCACCTAGCAGGTTGTTACGGGAGGTTACAAAGCCCACCAACGATAGGTATGAGCCTGGGTGTGTGAATAATACGGTAATAACACATCTCGGTGTGGTGTGGCCTGGCCTGGCTAGCTGAGCCCCAACCCATCAACGCTTCACCCCCCCCCCCCCCCCCAGTGTTGTCATAGTCTTTTGAATAGTTTTTATTTAGTTTTAGTCACCTGGAATGTGTGTTAGTGTTAGTTTAGTCTAGGGTTTAGTGTTAGTCCAATTTTAGTCGACAAAAACAAACTATCTTTTGTCGACTAAAATCTTATGATATTTAGTCGACTAAAATGTATTTTGGCGGGCCTTGATGCTGTCGTAATGGCTGATTCTACAAGTTCACAAGACGTCGCTTGCGACACGTGAGCTTGTAGATTGGCTATTTTCAGCATGCTACGAAGTGTAAAATGACTTGTCTTTTACTTATACTGGATGTCTTTTACTTATACTGGATCTTTTGTCCACTAGTCCCTTCCTAACATTTTAGTCTACTTTTTATTTGTTGACGAAATTGTCAATATAATTTAGTCTCACTTTTTGTCATCATAGCTTAGCTTTAATTTAGTTTCCATTTAGTTTTCGTCTGTGAAAAAGGGTAGTCGACAAACGTTTTTCGTCATAGTATTAGTCGACGAAATCAACACTGCATTCCCCCCATCCCCTCCTCCAAATCCCCCCCTGTTGCCACGTTCACACGGGCAGATGCAAAAGATACACAGATGCAAAGCTACGCCGCGTATTTGTGGCTTTGTATCTTTGTGTCTGAAGTTGAAGCCAGCTCAACGTTTTTTTTGTAGCATTTGCAGCAGCTACAAACGTGTGATGCGTGGTTGCATCTTCACGTCGCTGGCTTCCATTGACAATGAATGGTAGACCGTATCTTTGCATCTGCCCGTGTGAACGCAGCATTTCCCTGGGTGGTGTTCATGCATGGAGCGAGCATGGCGGCACGTTGGCAAACTGCGGGCAGCAACTCGGGACTCGCTGACACTTTTTTAAAGTGTGTGAAATTGCCAGTAAACTTAAAAAAAGGTATCGACTATTTTCTAAAGTCTTGAAATAAAATTTAAAATACTTTTTTTAAAAAAAAACATTCTAACAACGCACATGCTGTACGGGGCTCGGTAGAACGAAACATTTTCAGATGAGGGGACAAATACATATAGGGCTCCATTTTCGTCACCGCTAAAGCCCTTATCCCTAAACTTCTTTGCCTTTTTTTACATTTTTGAATAGTTCAACTAGCCAATCTACATTGACACGTTGTGAGCTTGTAGACTGGCCATTTTAACTATTCGAAAATGTTTAGCAAAATAGTAAAAAAAAGGCAAAGATGTTTAGGGATAAGGGGTTTAGCGGTGACGAAAATGGAGCCCATAGGGTCCTATTTTTCAGTGCTAAACCCCTTATCCCTAAACTTCTTTGCCTTTTTTTTACTATTTTGAAAAAAACATTTTGGAATAGTTCAACTAGCCAATCTACAAGCTCACAATGTGTTGATATAGATCGGCTAGTTGAACAATTTTAATGTTTTTCAAAATAGTAAAAAGGCAAAGAAGATTAGGGATAACGGGTTTAGCATGGATGAAAATAGAGCCCATAATTTGGGGGTCTTTGATGTGAAAATGTTTGAGGACAACTGGTTTGAATAATAATTAAAAGAAATGGAAGCCAGCCCAAATTAGCAACTACACTTTAGCAGTGTTGATTTTGACAGCAATTTTTGATTTTAGTTTTAGTCATTGTCTCTTGAATAGTTTTCATTTAGTTTTAGTCACATTCTAGTCACTTGGAATGTTTTAGTGTTAGTCTAGTTTTAGACTAAATATCATAAGATTTTAAGTCAACAATCTACAGTTGATTTAGTCGACTAAAAGGTATTTTTGGCGGACCTTGATGCCGTTTTAATGACAGATTTTACACTTGCTGAAAATAGCAGATCAAATAGCAGATCTACAAGCTGTAAACAAGTGTGTTTTTTTACTTTTACTGGATCTCTTGTCCACTAGTCCCTTCCTAACATTTCAGTCTAGTTTTTATTTGTTGACGAAATTGTCAATTATATTTAGTCTTAGTTTTAGTCATCATAGCTTAGTTTTAATTTAGTTTCCATTTAGTTTTCGTCAGTGAAAATAGGCAGTCGACAAACATTTTTCGTCATAGTATTAGTCGACGACACTATTCGTCGACACTGCACTTTAGAAACGAGACCCAAAAAAAACGCAACCCCTAACTACCAATATTTACAAGCAACTTTACAACCCCCGGAAAACCGTCTCAAAACTTGACAGTAATGTGCTAATTACTATGCGTGAAACGAGGGACCTACCACCGCTGCTAGAGATTAAATGCAAACAATTATACGATGTATCATAATAATCATAAAAGTCACCCGCAAACCATCATGTGATGGAAACCATTACAGTAGTGGCATTTAATGCCATAACCGAGATGGCTCATGGTTGCATGCAATAGATTCACATTGCTTTGAAGTTTGAATCTATTGAATTGGTTTGTTTACCTGGCATTTAATGATAATGATAATGATATTGACATAATGATGATGACATTTGACAGTTCCATGTGCAACCCGGGTCAACGCAGTCAAATGTGTCCCGTGTTTGTTTGGTTTTCATGTGCGTTTCATTTTATTACATAACCCCTTAAACTGATTCTACAAAACAGTGACAATGACGGTCGTTAACAAGCCATCATCAACACACTTGAGTGTGAACGACGCATTCAAATCTTCATCAGAGAGAGTCTATTCAGCGTCTCAACTATGGTGATTGACACCCCTCGGGAGGGTTCATCTTTATTTCTTTCATCACTTGTGGAAGACCATTGATTCCCCCCCCCCCCCTCTTTGCCTTTTTTTTACTATTTTTAAAAACATTTTTGAATAGTTCAACTAGCCAATCTACATTGACACGTTGTGAGCTTGTAGACTGGCCATTTTAACTATTCATCTTTTTCTTTCATCACTTGTGGAAGACCATTGACCCCCCCCCCCCCCCCCCCCCCCACAGTCAGATGGAGGGTCAAGGCATTTCATACCAGGATACATTTTCACCAGGGGTACACTTTTTAAATAATCAACCTGTCCCTAAGTAAGTAAGTGGTAGGATTTTCTCCACCGTGTGCATCCGTGCTTCTGCTTGATGAAATGGATAAGCCTCTGCCCTGAGGCTTGGAGCACATGTCATCAATCATAAGAACATATTCAAGACTGTAAAATTATATGGACTTACAGCATATTGTTGCTGTTCGGGCAGAATCCTGGCTTATCTCCATATCACACTACAGCGTCACTCAAAAGTAGCAGACCCGCAAGCGCAAAACGCTGTGTGAAGCTCGTCGTTTTTTGAACTTGTCGATTTGTTACTTTTGATGCTTTTGCATTTGAATGCTGAAAAGTAACAGTTTTGGACACATGAGGTTGGGAGCGTACCTATGTTCCCCAGGTTCTATGTTCCCCACCATGCAAAAAAGGTTCTTTGTTCCCCACTTAGAATAAACCTAAACCTAAACCAGAAACCTAACCTAGTAATTCTAGTAAGACTAAAAGTATTTTAGCAACTAGCAAAGATGGCAAAACAATCATTCTTTGTTCTGTACTTATACAGTACATACAATTGTATAGTACAAAACACTGAAGTCCTTAAACCAGAAACCTAACGCTAACCCTAAACCCTAAGGTAAGTGGGGAACATAGCACCTGGGGAACATAGGGATGACCCCATGAGGTTTCCACCCGACAGACGATATTTCGTCCATTGTCCATATATACATATTAATGATTGATCAAATTAATGGTAGTTTGTACATTATTATTGCATGTGTTGATGGAACTTACAAATGCAGATGGCTGGTGTAAGATGCTCTACTACTAAGTTTCATGCTTACTGCCGTTTGTCGATTGCTTGAATACGTTATTAGTCAGAAATGTAAACGCACTGAACAGCATTTCATGTGGAACAGTCAGACATTAAGGCTAAAAAGGATGACACCATTTTCATTGTGGTCCCTTCCCTATGCATTCAATTAATCAACAATCAACTAAACTAACACAATAATGCATGTCGGCAACAAATACAAAACACCATTATGTACAAAGGACACCTATAGGACCTATGACACCTGAATGTCTGAGCAGCCTAGCTGAATTTCATACCAGACAAAGATGGGTGCATCTTTCACAATATACTATTTTGGCTAAAGTCCTCAAGCTCTCGATGAATGTGCATAATTAATTGTGCAATCTTCGGTTCCCACATTTACGATAATATCCTCCGGCCCGTTGGCACTTGGCACATCAGTATACCGAGTGGCTTTGAAGATGTTTACAGAGGACTGCGTTAGTCACCGCGTTGAGAGTCCCTGCGTGCCTTTACCTAGAATACCTGGCAGTATGTGCTGTCTCACCGGAGGGAGGGAGGGCGGTGCGTTCTGGGAACTACCTTCGATTGACAACGATAGACAATGAATTCCTTTTGATAGTATTAAGCAATCAGAAGCACTCAACCACAAACCTTTTCATCTTGAAGATGCAATAGGCCTGCCTAGGCATGAAAAGGTTATTTCAAGTCAAGTTGAGCTGATGCTGCTGTAAATGCGAACGAACGTTGTTGTTGTATGTCCAGGGCGGATGCTATTGGGCAGAGTTAGGTTTACCGTGTATGCTGCTGGTACCCAAACACTGGGCAATACGGATTCAAGCACGCAGTGTTCCCTTACTTTGATTCACTTTGTTTTCAAATAATGATGGCTTTGTATGGTCCCGTTAATATTAACCACTGGCAAGGGTTGATACTAAGATCTCTGGAGAAGTGCAAGTCATAGTTTATTGGTCATTTCAAATAAACACACCTTATACAATGTATTCGGTTTTTTTGTTGACCAAAAGGGAGTGTTGGCAGAAGCCTCAGCTTATAATGCCAGCCGTTTTAATATTCAAAATAGCTATAAAAGTATGAAAATACAAAAAAAACCAAACAAGCATAACAAAACACTACTTTCCATGCCCAAAGGTCATGTCCACTTGCCCCGAAAAGTAAACCGTGTCCGTGATGGGTACATTTTGAATTACCGTTCATTTTAACACTTATTATTTTTTACTTTACTTGCGAATTCCGGCGCTGTACGATATGGACATGGCCTCAATATTTATTCCAAATATCTCAACAGCTATACAATATGCACTTATTTATAATTCCACAGACTGTTTCCCATCGGGCAACCTTAACCCATTTTGGGCGGGAACCCCTTTTGGTGTTAGCATTATGTTATGCTTTAGCTATTGAAAAATAGCAGATCTACAAGCTCATAGCGCGCAAGCTTGTAGATCTGCTATTTTTGAAAAATCGAAGAACGACTGACATAGAAACATAGCTCAATGGGTCAAAATGGGTTAAACCTGCCCGCATGTTTTATTTACTTGCCACGGGTAGTTACTAGTAGGGGCAACCGTTGGTGTCGACCCCCTGCCTGGCATACCCTGAAGAAGGCATCCTGTTTGCCGAAATGTCGGTTCAATAAAAGTTTCTTGCAGATTCGTGACTACGTGACTACAGCACCTCCCCACTATTGGTGTGCGCTCCTACCTCCTTTGTTTGTTCTCAGAACCCCTGCCTGGCACTCGTTTGTGGGTCACGCACCCATTTTTATAGGTTATTTTTATTATTTTTTTGTTTACTACATTTTGTTCAGTAATTTCGTGAAGAAATAAAAGAAAAATCAAAGAAGTAGCAGCCAATCTACAAGATCACAACGTGTCCGGAGCGACCCGTTTGTGACGAGCACTTGGAATTGGAGGAGTCGAGGCATCACATTTCGTTTGACTCGGATCCACAGATGAATATTGTGACCATAGCGGTGTGAGGCCGTGTGAACTTGTTGATCGGCAATTTTCACAATATCTGCTCTTTCTTTGATGATAGTGGACAATTTGGCCAATGTTTGACCATTTGATTAGCGTGGGTTGTTGATTACCTTTGGCGCAATAATGGTCTTATTTGTTTTGGTTTTTATTTTAGAGGTAACGTTATGGTCTTAAAAGTCCTTAAATTGTCACTACTGTATGTTGGTTTGTTTACGGCTGAGTGAGAAAACAATGTTGCACATGAACCCATTCTGGGCAGGAATTGGTGTTTTAACTAAGCATTATGTAATACTTTAGCTCTTGAACAATAGCAGATCTATAAGCTCATAGCGCGCCACCGAGTGGCGCGCTACGAGCTTGTAGGTCTGCTATTTTTGAAAAATCGTGAAAATGTGGCACAAATCTTTGAATATATATTCTTTCAGAGCGAACGTTTTTTTTTCTTTTCTCGACGTCAGGCCTACATGGGTTAACCTAATCATCTGCCCACCCCCATCATGTTTGAGGACCACTGGACTGTATGCTAGTGCTTCCATCTGTGATTAGACCCATTGAAGGGTGTTCCTGCAGACAGTAAAACACCTCAGTTCATCACTTGATTAGATTAACATTTGTTTAGCATGCCCGACAGACAGCATGTCAGTGGCAGAAGAAGTAAAAATACTGAGTAAAAGTATCAATAGAGGGTATGCGCATGCATAAAGTAAGTGGCACATCAAGTGGCAAAGCAACATGCAAAGTGAGTTTAACATTGTTTAACATTGTTTAATGCAATCAGATATGACTTTTCTGTTTGGATGTATGGGCTGTCGAGGCCAGAAAGTAGTTTTTTGCCAATCGGTAGGCGTTCCTGCGTCACTTCCTGGGTTTGATGATGATGTCACGCGCATACCCTCTATACTTTTGTACTTTTAATCAAGTACATTTTGAATTCCGGCCATTTAGGAGTATTTCTACTTTGCAGTATAGAGGGTATGCGTGTGACATCATCATCATACACCGGAAGGTATGCAGGAAGGCCTACTGAGTGGCAAAAAACTATAGTTTCTGGCCTTGACGGCCCATACATCTGATTGTATTAAACAATGTTAAACAACGTTAAACTCACTTTGCCACTCGATTTGCCATCGGCTTTACGCATGCGCATACCCTCTATTGGTACTAACAAAATGTCCTTACCAAAAGTAAAAGTACCAATTATGCAGAATGTCCCAAGTTTTCAAATGTGTTTTGGAAAATAGCAGATCTACAAGCTTATCGGCTATTTTCAGATGAAATGTATAGTGGTTATTGGATAATCAATAACCACTATACATTTCATTTGAAAAATATACATTAACCGTTAATGTATGTTTTGTAATAATATCAATAATCTACAAAGTAACTCAAGTTTTCAAATGAATGTACTGTAGTGGTGTAAAAGTATAATATTTGCATCTGAGATGTAGTGGAGTAGAAGTAAAAGTATTGGAAATGTGAAATATTCAAGCAAAGTACAAAAACCTCAAAATTGTACTCAAGTACATGCTAGGCTCGCACTAGGCACGCATGTTGTGTCGAGCTTGAATGACGTACCCGTACCTCCGGTAACCGGTAAAGCTCACCCCCAAAAAACACCCCTGCCACCATCCCTCCCGCCGCCCGCACGCTGGGGGCGGTTCTGGTATTCGTGTATTTAATAATATTATTTAATAGGGTTAGGTTTTGGCACCGTTTGCACTGAGGTTAAGGTTAGGAATAAGATTATGTCTGCGCATAGTTTACGGAGGTTACGTTTAGGTCGGAATACCAGGTAGAGTGAGACCGCTCCGAGGTCGGCGGATTTGCGCCCGGGGCCGCTGTTTTGGGGAGGCAACCGTTTCGGTATTCGTACCACCCACCACACTCCAACCGCGTAACATATTGTTCTTTAAAGCGAAGCCTCTCCCGTTGAAATGTGACATGTTTGCGTAAAGCGGGGCCTAAAGAGCATAAAGAAGCTACTGTTTGGCACAGTGCCTCTGGGGCTTTGGTGACAAACGGCAGCGTCTCGTATTGTCAACAACTGTCTCAACTAAACCACAGGTAAAGCTGACGGGGAGCCCTACCTCCCCCCCAAAATCCAACCTCCTTTTGCCTCTCTCTCTCTCTCTCTCTCTCAAGCCGGCCTCTCTGGCATGGTCAGACTTGTCGGAGGTGGCGGAGAAGGTTTGAGGGCAACGCAGGGAGCATTCCCAGAATTTTATTGTTTGTGGGATTAAAAGAAAATAGTATAAACGCCAGGGAGGTGCCTCATTAGTGTGTGTGTGTGTGTGTGTGTGTGTGTGTGTGTGTGTGTGTGTGTGTGTGTGTGTGTGTGTGTGTGTGTGTGTGTGTGTGTGTGTGTGTGTGTGTGTGTGTGTGTGTGTGTGTGTGTGTGTGTGTGTGTGTGTGTGTGTGTGTGTGTGTGTGTGTGTGTGTGTGTGTGTGTGTGTGTGTGTGTGTGTGTGTGTGTGTGTGTGTGTCCAATGTTGGATTTGGAGCAGGTTTCTGCCAAGTTGTGGGCTCGCCTGTTTACCTCTCTTGATGCCACAATAGCTCCATACAGGATGGAGAGCAGTTAGCCTTGGCTTGAAATTGTTTTTGAGCGAGCGAGAGAGGTCTTAAATAGTTGTTTGACTGAACGGCAGCGAGCGAGAAAGGTCTTAATCTCTTAAATTGTTTTTTGACTAAACGGCAGAGGGTGAGAAAGGTCTTAATCTCTTAAATTGTTTTTGACTAAACGGCAGCGAGTGAGAGATGGTCTTAAATAGTTGTTTGACTGAACGGCAGCGAGTGAGAGATGGTCTTAAATAGTTGTTTGACTGAACGGCAGCGAGCGAGAAAGGTCTTAATCTCTTAAATTGTTTTTTGACTAAACTGCAGAGGGTGAGAAAGGTCTTAATCTCTTAAATTGTTTTTGACTAAACGGCAGCGAGTGAGAGATGGTCTTAAATAGTTTTTGACTGAGCGGCAGCGAGTGAGAGAGGTCTTGACCCATTTTGACCTGAGATCAGATTCTAAAAATGTCTTCTACATCCTGACAGTTTTCTGAAAAAGCTATGTTTCTATGTCAGATGTTCTTCGATTTTTCAAAAAATAGCAGACCTACGAGCTCGTAGCGCGCCACTCGGTGGCGCGCTATGAGCTTGTAGATCTGCTATTTTTCAACAGCTAAAGCATAACATAATGCTAACACCAAAAGGGGTTCCCGCCCAAAATGGGTTAAATTGTTTTTCACTGAACGGCAGCAAAGTGAGAGAGGTCTTAAATTGTTTTTCACTGAACGGCAGCAAAGTGAGAGAGGTCTTCATTTCTGGCCCCGGCCTAACGAAGTTACACGTTTGCGTTTGTTGCTCATTTGTAAACATTCCAGGAAAGGCTACCGGTCGGCCCGGGCTGAATGCGATCGTTCTGAGGCCGTGATTGGCTCGCTAAGCTTAAGGCAGCGGAAGGCCCTTTTTACTGCCTTCAGCCCCTAGAATGAACAAGTTTATGATTATGGAACAATAAAAAGAAAAAGGGCAGATTTATATGCCTCTGATCACTGGCCCCGGCCGGCCCCCAGCCTTTACCCAGACCAGGTTTAATGCTCCCGTTTATGGCGTGGAAACAAACATTGGCAGTATTTGGAGAGGAGGAAGGAATTTGAAACGTGGGAAAGCAAGGGAGTTTTTCATTTGCTGATGCATTGTTGTCAAGGCCTTTCCTAGAGATCATAGTAGCCACATTGTCATCTTTCTTCTTCCTTGGAGCGATGGCTCTCCCTGTAGTTAAACCGCCCTTATCTCACAATGTTTCAACATTTCAACATTTCATTTCAAACCTCTTATCTCCCACCCTAACCCTAACCTCCCACGGGGAAGCACACCTAAACCTAACCTTAACCCTCTCCCAACCCTCAACGCACCCCTCACCAACCTTAATCTGGTCGTTTTAACGCACCCCCTCACCAACCTTAATCCGGTCGTCTTAACGCACCCCTCAGTACTATGCAGTAAGTAGTATGCACCCCCCATATTCTAACTTTGTGTGTGTGTTTCTTCCCCATAAATGAACACCCTACTTTATCACACAGAGCGACGTGTTTTGAGCTTATAGTAGATCTGCTAGTTTTGAATTTAAAATCCTGAAAAAGGAACAGTTTTTGGACATACAGTATGAGGTTTCCAATCCGACAGAGACGGCATACTGCGTAACCCCCCCCACCCCACCCCCACCCACTGTTGTTGTTGTATAGTAATAATTGTCTGACAGCCCGTGGGGCATATCCTCTTGAGCGGCCGTCCAACCCAATTCAATTTCAGGTTATCACTGAAAGAGCATGAGAGAAAGCACGTCATTTAAAATGGATTAGTGGCTGGGTCCGCCAGAGGCCACATCCCTCCCTTTTCAGCTGAAACGTTGAATACCCTGGGACTGGATGCCGTGTTGATTTCGTTGACTAAAAAACTGTGCTGAAAAACGTTTGTCGACTACCTTTTTTTTCACAGACTAAAACCAAATAAAAAACGAAACTATGATTGATGACGAAAACTAAGACGATCTCTTAATGTTAAAGAGATCCAGTATTACTAAAAGACAAGTCATTTTATGGTTGGAAAATAGCAGATCTACAAGCTCAAACGCACAGGTTCACCCTGCTGAGCACACGTGCTTTTTTTATTTGATTTTGTTTTTCAGGTTCACCCTTTTCTTGCAATAAATTGCATCACAGTTTCACACTCGGGTGCCGCCGACCACTTTAATGATTGTTTTGCCACTGAAACAACTCCACCAGACCAAATTCAGATTCATTAAGGGCCTTGCTTGTGTACAAGAGTTTGGAAACAATCAGCGCCGGGATTTCTTTCAAAATAGAAGCCCCCCCTCCCCCCTCCCACGAACCTTAAATGTTAACCCCGGCTGACCTGGGCCCTCCTGTGCAAGAGGAGGAGGCTATAAGCTCTTGATCCTGTGATAAATGGCCCTGTTGAATACAGAGTCTCATTAGCAGTGAGTTGGCAGGGTCCTGCTATTAAGCCACAGCTAGTGACACTATTATCTTTTAACGCCTTTCCAGTTGGGGGGCTCTTTTAAATTTCATCCAGTGGTTCCCAAAGTGGGGTCCGGGCCGGACAGAGAGTTCCAGGGGTCTGCAGCTAAATGATGATTAGGAACCAAATCTGTAACTCTTGAGTGTTTGGTTCCATTTGTACACTCTGAGTTAAATGAAGCTGCTTTTATCCAGCTCGAGACAAATGAGCATTTAAGTCTGACAATGATGTACAGTGCATGTATGCTTTTATTACTTTATATTAACTTGTATTACTTTATATTAAGACCATTTTCCGTTGTTGTCCCCACCAGGCCGAAGGCATGGGGAGAGAGTACGTTTTGCACTCTGTCCGTCCGTGTGTGTGTCCATCCGTGTGTCCGTCCGTCTGTCTGTTACCAGCTAATCTCCGGCACCGTTAACCGGTCGATGCCAAACTTTGCACACACACTCCCTAGATGCAAACGATGAACTTCTGCCTCAAATTTTCCAGAAAGGTCTGTTATAGCGCCACCAGGAGGCCGACTTTTGTAACACACATTTTTGGATATTACTCCTCCAGATTTTGTCCAGAAATCCCGAAAATCGTTACACAGTATCTATATAGTCATGTGTTCAAGACGGATCTGTCCGATATTTCATATTCCATCCTAATTGGCTAACATTGTTTGCAGGATTGGCCCGTTTTGAACAAAAAGCCTAAGATCATGAACGCAGCGTGTTTTTGGGCCTACAGTATATATAGCAACATTATTATTTATTTTGTTTTGTAATTTTTGAATACATATTTGAAGTTTCTTAGGTCAGGATTTAGATGTCGTGTTTAGAATCGGCCTCAGTCCTATAAGACTAGAGATCTTCCCTGTCCTTGGCCCACCTCCTCTCAGTCGTGTTCACATATGGAGGTTTGATGGTAATATTACACTTGGGCTTATTACCGTCTCCAGGTCATCAGAGGCCGGGGGCAGGGGGGGGCAGGGGGTCGAGCTTGACAGTTATTTAACAAGCTTCCCAGCTGGAAGTTATTTCAGACCCCCCCCCCCCCCCCCCTACAAACCCAGGCTAAAAGTACGGGAGTCTCCGTCCATACGCACTAAGAGTTAACTGTGGCTGGCGATGATGAACATAGCACAGACCAAATATAAACTCCTTTATTGTCTCTCGTGTGAATTCTTCAGGCATTTTATCCTGCATGCATTTAGTCGTTGCAGACTAACCCCTCCCACCCCCCCACCCTTCATGGCCGTTCTCTTCGGTTGAGTTCCATCCCATCGTAATGTCTTGGAGAACAGTAATCTTTGCTTGTTCGGTTGTATCCGGTTTAACGTTGCAATTATAAGAACGAAGAAGGTGTTTTCATTGCAACAAACAACCTAAAAGAAGACGACAAAGTATCTAAGAAAGTGGGGTTTTTTTGTGGGAGTTTTGTGGGTACCTTTTTTTTCTCTTCTTCTTTTAACGACAAACTGGGTTACTGGCTAAAACCGGATTCAGTTACAGACAGTATTTCCGGGGCCAGCATTGCAAACGGAGAGCCGCCGCAAGGCATTATGGTCTATGTAAAAACCACACGCTGAATACACTCCAGCTTGTAGTTAATTAGGCCCACCAACCGAGAGCCCCCCTGTGGCGTCCACGTGTTGAGGAGAGGACATCAGCAGCAGCTAGAGAGAGAGAGGCTGTGTGTTAACTCCACAGGCTGGAGGAGGTTATGCAACTGGTGACACAGAGAAAAGAGCACTGTTGCCAGATTCTGTGAGGAGAAATAAGCAACCAGGTCTTATAGGAAAACAAGCCCAAGAGAAGCGAATGAGCCTCTCCGACTCCAAGATAGGCCACGTGAGCACTTTAACCCATTTAGAGCTGACGTCGAAATAAATTAAAAGTCTTCTGAAAGAATATATATTCAAAGATCTGTGCCACATTTTTCAAAAATAGCAGACCTACAAGCTCGTAGCGCGCCACTCGGTGGCGCGCTATGAGCTTGTAGATCTGCTATTTTTCAATAGCTAAATAATGCTTAGTTAAAACTCAAACGGGTTCCCGTCCAGAATGAGTTAAACCTATATAGCCTGCATCGGTTATACCACGGGTGTTGGCTAGACCTCACTCTCGCAGTAACTAACTAACTAACATCGGTTGTCTGAGAATAGATCTACAAGCTCACTATGCGACGCAAAGTGGCCCGTTGTGAGCTTGGAGATATGCTTTTTTTTAGGGGAAAAAAAAAGTCTTGAAATAAAATGTGAAATACTCTTTGAAACTTCAAACTTTTTTTTCCTTCCAGATGGGGATTAGGGACAAATACTAACTTGGGGGTTCATGTCTCACGACGATATTTGATAACCACTAGCTGGTTGAAATAATACATTTCAAAAATCAGAAGCCCAAATCAGATACTACACTTTAAAAACAATACCCCCCCAAAAAAAAAAAAAAAAAAACGCAACCCGCAACTACCTATATTTACAAGCAACTTGAGCGGGAAACGAGGCCCAAAGTCGCTTATAATAAGCAGACTTGGCAACGCCGGTGGTGGGCGGCGGCAGTTCCTTGGGACTGTTTACAGGGAAACTCGGTGGCAAGTCGAGGCCACTCGGCTGCTCAGGGCTCTGATGTTAGCCCTGGAGAAACAATAAGACACGTCCCCATCGTTCAAGCTTGCATCTTTCTTTCTGTTCGAACGACGTCTGAGTTTGTGTGTTTTGGGGGGAGCTTTTCTTTCCTTTTTCTTTTTGAGCGTGTATGTGTCCCTGTTGTGTCAACAAACACTGCATCGCGCTCCCAGACATAAACGACTAGGTCCCGACAATATTATTATGAGAGAAGAAGAGAAACGGGCCCCCTTCATGTTCATCAGAGAAATAACGTTAGCCCGTTTAGACCTGAGGACGCAACTGTGTCGACCTTATAGCTTTTTAACCATTATTTTAAACTTTACCTGTTCAAAAATGGCAGATCTACAAGCACGTAGCGCGGCACTCTGTGCCGTGCTACGTGCTTGTAGATCTGCCATTTGTAGATCTGCCATTTGTAGATCTGCCATTTGTAGATCTGCCATCTGCTATTTTTAAAAAAATGTGTGAAAATCTTTGAATATATATACTGTTTCACAGCGAACTCAAAATATTTACTTCTTGCGGGGTCGCCGGAAACAACATATTTTGAGATGGGGCGCGTCGGTGGCCAAATAATGCATATCATTCTGGGGGGGGGGGGTGTCCTTGACATGAAATAGTTTGAGAACCAACTGACATAGGAACATATGGTTATTCCGAAAACTGACATGATTTAGAAGACATTTTGTGTAGAATCTGGTCTCTCGGGTCTCAATGGATTAGAGCATTTCCAACATCCTTCCATTGTAATGCTGGGATGATGATGACTGCGTGCATGTCAGGACTGGGGGGGAGGAGAGGGGAAACCAGTCAACATTTCTCTGTGTGTGTCACAGTCGGTAACACACACATATTTCCTTCCAAGTATTCGGAAAGGAACTTGAAGCATGCGCTAATCCTAGCCTTTTAAGTTTCACCTCGCTTATCTCATCTCTTCCCTCTTGTGTCATGCCAGTCCTCCTTTTTTGGGGGCAGCCCCTCCTCCGTAACGTTTCCTCGAAGTCTTGCGATTCGATACGGCTGTTATTTAACAGCACCGGGCGTACTTGTTATCCAATCTGTCACATTGGTCACACCTAGCAGTGGAAAAGAAAGTCACAACAAGGAAGATTACATCACTGTCGACTAGAGACTAAAAGACTATGACATTTTGATGTTTACTCTACTAAGACTAAACTAAGAAACCATTTCAGATGACTAAAATAGGACAAAAACTAAATGGTGTGGTTTTTTTTGTGGCTTTCGCCTTTATTTTATATATTTTATGGAGGGACAGACAGTAGGCTGACAGGAAATGGGGAGAGAGATGGGGGGGGAAGACATGCAGTAAAGGCCGTCGGGATCGGGAGTTGAACCCGCGGCACACTGCCAGACTGGATTACCAGCCAAGGTGCCTGGACCGCTGAGCCATGGCCCAGGCCACTAAATGGTGTGTTATTCAAAAGACTAAATCAGACTTTGCTGTCAAAATGAACACTCTCCTAATAATCCCCTCCATCGTTTGGTCAGAAACTCCACATGGCGAGCACACCACTGCCAAACATTATTTCCATAGCAACATTGTATTGACATTTTGTTTTGGAGCTTACCAGTCATATAAATGATACGTGCTCGGTTTGCAAACCCCTGTGTATTGTCGTCGTCCCCCCCTTCCCTCTGTCCTTAACCATCCTGTCTGTCTGTCACTGTTCAACGCAATGACAAATGACTTCAAAACAATCCTTAAATGTGCTGCTGTGATCAAATCTGGCTTCTAAGAAGTGGAGGAAACATCGTCCCAGAGAAGTGATTCAATTTGGAGCAGATTCACCTGTCATGAGAACGTCGCTCTGGAAATAGAGCAGACAACTTCATTAGCGCCAGGATCATGTCCGTGGCTTGATTCAGATCAACAAAAAACAAGTTATTTTTAACACCCTTATGGCCACCCTAATTAACAGTGGATTGTGCCTTCTACCTAGGCACTATTCACATTTTGAATTCATCATTTTAATGCCAATAGAAAATCTGTGATATACACACTATCTCATTTTCACGGGGCAATCGTATAGTATTAGACACCCAGTCCTGATGGTGGCGGTAACTTCACCATTATGCCGATTTTGACCGAATATCGTCATTAATCGTCATTTCCGGTTAAACGGCACATCAACATCCGCTATCTTTCTGCACTGTGTTACAGTCATCTGTCCGCGATGCTATGCGATCGTTTATTTTAATATCTAAGTCAGATTATACTTTCTTTCTCTCTCTGTCTTTCTTTCTCTCTCTGTTAATTTCTTTCTTTCTTTCTTTCTTTCTTTCTTTATTTCTGTCTTTCTTTATTTCTGTCTTTCTTTCTCTCTCTGTTTCTTTCTTTCTTTCTTTCTCTCTCTGTTTCTTTCTTTCTTTCTTTCTTTCTTTCTGTCTTTCTTTCTCTCTGTCTTTCTTTCTCTCTCTGTTTCTTTCTTTCTTTCTTTCTTTCTTTCTTTCTTTCTTTCTCTCTCTGTTTCTTTCTTTCTTTCTTTCTGTCATTCTTTCTTTCTTTCTTTCTTTCTTTCTGTCTTTCTTTATTTCTGTCTTTCTTTCTCTCTGTCTTTCTTTCTCTCTCTGTTTCTTTCTTTCTTTCTTTCTTTCTTTCTTTCTTTCTCTCTCTGTTTCTCTCTGTCTTTCTTTCTCTCTCTGTTTCTTTCTTTCTTTCTTTCTTTCTGTCTTTCTTTCTTTCTTTTTTTCTTTCTTTCTTTCTTTCTTTCTTTCTTTCATGCAGTCAAAGGTACGATAGTAATAGAGCAAGAAAGAACCAACACTGCTAGTTTGAATATTGACCTTTTGATTAGGTCACTTGAAGTTAATTGTTTGACCACCATTATAATTATTAGTATTATTATTATTACTATTATGGCGGTTCCTCCTATAGCTAGACTCCTGGGTGGGTGGACAGCGCTCTGCTTAGAGCATGACAATGAAGTCATTGTGTAATCGCTGAAGGAAGAAGTGACCTAATTCTGTTCACCTGTGTGTGTGTGTGTGTGTGTGTGTGTGTGTGTGGGGCTCTGTTCATGGAGGCTGCTGTGAGCCTTCACACTGCTCTGCCTCTGCCGACCTCATCTGGTTTAGTGACTGTAGTGCAGCTGCTGCTGAGATGAATAGAGAGAGAGAGAGAAGAGAGGCCATTGTGTTTAGCCCGTTAAGAGCTGGACCGCATCTGTGTCACCTTATAGCTTTTAACCACTTTAACCGTTATCTTAAACTTTAGCTGTTGAAAAATAGCAGATCTACAAGTGCCGCACTACGAGCTTGTAGTTCTATTTTTTTTTTTAACAATCGTGAAAACTTGCAAATCTTTGAATATATATTCTTTCACAGCGAATGAGTCTTTTTTTTTTAACTCATATCTTTGCTTCTTGGGCGTCCCTGGAACAACACATTTTCAGATGGTGGTCGGTGGCCAATTCCATAATTATTTTTGGCCTGGTCCTTGACATGAAATAGTTTGAGAACAAATGATATATAGATTAGAAACATAAGGTTTTTCAGAAAACTATCATGATTTAGAAGATATTTTTGTAGAATCTGATCTCGGGTCTCAATGGGTTAGACCAACAAAAAAAAAACCACAGGTCTAATCAGGTCTCTCTCGCGTTTCAAAGAGCCTAGTAGAAGAAGAAGATGGACCCAATCCGTCAGTGCAAGACAGTGCATTCTTCTAGCTGTTGTTGTTGTTGTTGTTCGCGGGGGGCGGCCGCCCCCCTCGCCGTGGCTTTGAGATCCACTTCACAGAGGGTGGTTATCGGCCAGGCGTCTTGGATGTGATTTGTTCAGCTGGCCTGGCCGCCCCCCCGCCCTGTGTTTGTGTGCACTGGGGACTGGGGAAGTGTGCCGGCACATCTGTCTGTCCCCTGGCCCTTAAGCCATTAAAGACCTGAAGAACTGATTCTACAAAATGTCTTCTAAAATCATGACATTCTGGAGAAAAAAAACCCATGTTTCTATAGCAGTGGTGCTCAATATTTCATGTCAAGGACCCCAAAAAATATATGTAATTGGCCACCGACCCCCATCTGAAAATATGTTGTTCCAGGCAGGAAAACCATCTGAAGCAAAGAGTTGAGTTAAAAATGTTTGCTCTGAAAGAACATATTCAAAGCTTTGCACTACTTCAAAAAATAGCAGACCTACAAGCTCGTAGCGCGGCACTCGGTGCCGCGCTATGAGCTTGTAGATCTGCTATTTTTTTCAATAGCTAAAGTATAACATAATGCTTAAAACACCAAAAGGGGTTCCCGCACAAAATGGGTTAATTGGAGAACACGTTGGGGTTTTGACTTTGTTAAAAAAAAGTGTCATGTGATGAACTTGGACAGAGATTGAGGAGACCGCACGTGTCTCCCCCTTTCTTTTTATTTATTTTATTTTGTATCTTTCACTCCAGGCACGCTGGTATCTTGTTTTGGGCTAGATTGATTGATTGATTGATTGATTAAATGTCCTTGTTTTGGGCTAGATTGATTGATTGATTGATTAAATGTCCTTGTTTTGGGCTAGATTGATTGATTGATTGATTGATTAAATGTCCTTGTTTTGGGCTAGATTGATTGATTGATTGATTAAATGTCCTTGTTTTGGGCTAGATTGATTGATTGATTGATTGATTAAATGTCCTTGTTTTGGGCTAGATTGATTGATTGATTAAATGTTTTATTAACATTTTGCAGCTATACATTAATGCTAAAAAGATAGCACAGAGATCCCATAGGGCTTGTTTCCATTGCGGTCCTCCTGCCTGTGTATTCAACCTGAGTGTGTCGTCCCCAGTGTGTTGTGGGGGAGGTTGTATATTTAAAAAAGGAAAATAATTGTATATACATTTTAATACAAAAACAACACAAACCTAAGACACACGCTGCGACTTGCGAGCTTGTAGATCTGCTATTTTCACTAGTTTGTGTCCTGGGCTAACTAACTATGGTCTAATCTCTCTTTTGAGGTCGCGGCCTTAAACGTTTGGGAACCACTGGGTGTAGAGAGAGGGGGGGGGGGGAGTCTGGTGATAAGACATTTTTTACTACCTAACGAAATTGTAAAATTATCTAAGAGAGGCAAATATTGTGCTATTTCTTCACAATATCTTACCTGTGTAACCGAGTCAAACACAATGTGACGCCTCAACGCCTACATTCCAAGTGCTTGTCAGGGTGGCGGGTGGGGGGTGTGGGGGGGTTCACGACCTCAAACTGTTTGAGAGCCACTGGTGTTGAGCAGTGGCTCCCCAAGCTTTATAGCTCGGCTTCACGCCGCATTGTGAGCTTGTAGATCGGCTATTTTCCACTGGTTTCTTCGATTTTTTTCTTTCATCTCTTCACGAAATTACTGAACAAAATCATTTAACCCGTTTAGGCCTGACCTCAAAATTTAAAAAAAATATTCTAAATCCTCCAGTTTTCTGAAATAAATATTTTCACGATTTTTCAAAAATAGCAGACCTACAAGCTCGTAGCGCGCCACTCGGTGGCGCGCTATGAGCTTGTAGATCTGCTATTTTTCAATAGCTAAATTATAACAAAATAATAACAATTGAGCAGTTGAGACGAAGAACCATCTCCATCATTTTGTTCTGACCCTTTCCCTGAAAAGGCCTGTATGCCCTGACCCCTTATCCATCATTCATTCTGACCCTTCCCTGAAAAGGCCTGTATGCCCTTCCATCATTTATACATAATCAGTATGGACCTAATGGTTATTTGTCTCACTCTCAACTGCTCAATTAAAAACCAAATGTAAGGAAACAGATACTAAGGGGACCCACAACAATGTGTCCGTGACCCTGGGGAGCGTGTTAAGGGGGGGGGGGGGGGGGGGGGGTCGGTAGCACGTGTGCAGCACAGTGTGTCGGTCATCGGGTCAGATTGAAGGCTAATGTCATGTCGTGTGGGTGACACGCAGCTGAGCGGCGGTCCTTATGCAAACCGTCACATGTTCGGGCCCTCCCCCAGAATATAATGTACAGCTCCGATTGTTTTTTTTACGTTATGTTTGGATGCCGACGAACCACACAGGATGGTCCGTCTGCTGCTGCCCTCCTTTCAATTCTTACGGGTGGTTTTCAACCTCTTCTCATATCGAGGCCCATTACATTGTCTATTCTGCATTTGAGCCACGTTTGATGAGATTTAGCCTCTCGGACCCAAAACTAAAGAATATGTACCGTACACATTTCCATGCTGTATTGATTTGGTACCAGTTATAGGAGAGCTAACAGGAGAAATGAACAATTCTATTCTATATTCTCTAATTGTGTAGAGTTATTGTAAATGAAACTTCAATATAATGTTTAACAATAATTTAACTCTTGAGAGTGTAAAATGAAACCAAATTCATTTTCCCATTCTGGGCGGGAACCCCTTTTGGTGTTAGCATTATGTTATGCTTTAGCTATTGAAAAATAGCAGATCTACAAGCTCATAGCGCGCCACCGAGTGGCACGCTACGAGCTTGTAGGTCTGCTATTTTTGAAAAATCGAAAGAACGACTGACATGGAAACATAGCTTTTTCAGAAAACTGTCAGGATGTAGGAGACATTTTTAGAATCTGATCTCGGGTCAAAATGGGTTAAATATCTATAAGGGTCCATTTGGTTACCAACTCTCCCATCAGGAGTAGTACCACCTGGAAGTTCCCCCTCGGGGACCACTGGTGGTCCTCGGACCACTGGACTTTATTCTAACCCCTCCACGCCAAATGTCCCAACGGGTCGACAGGTTAGCGTGACCCCCGGCCGTCTCTCTGTGTTCGTCTCTCACATTCCGTCCCAAGGTTGTTGGACATTCTTGTATGTCCTTTTGTCCCGCGTGTGTTAATGGGGAGAGTTCAAACAGGAAGAGGAATGTCTTGTACTTGTCTTTTTTTCTGGTTTATTGGCCCCGGCCGGCAGCAGATCGCAATCTAGTGACTTCCCTGTGCTGGTGGAATGCCACTGCTTTCTTTGGACTGCTCTTTATCACCTTTAACTACTGTTGTGTTGCCACGTCTGCTTACTATAAGCAGACTTTGGGGCTTCTTTTTGCTGTCAAGTTGCTTGTAAATATTGGGGGTTGTAGGGTTTTTTTTTTTGAGGGGGGGGGGGGTTGTTGTTATTATCTTATTTGGGCTTGTTTCCTAATGTTTAAACCAGTGATTCTCAAACATTTTCATGTCAATCAAGGACCCCCCATCTGAAAAGGTTTTTGTGCCAGGGACCCCCGCCATACCAGATTTGTGTTAAATTCGCCAGATATTTGGGAAATGGCAGATCACAGTTGCATCGCAACGCATTGGGATCTTGTAGATCTGCCATTCTTTCAAATCGCTGATGAATATTCGATTTCAATCGCTCATTTTGTGGAGTGGCCTCTTTTGGGCTTGCTTTCATAGACACACGGTTGCTTATTTCTCTCACACAATCTGGCAACAGTGCATAGTGTACCCCCCAGACAGTATAGATGCAAGATGCAGCTAAGGGCAGGGTTTTTAAAACGGCTGTTGGTTGGAAAATGAAGCTCGCGCGTGGCTGCAACTTGCAGCGTTGGCAACGGAAAACGCTTTGCCCACGCTGAAACTTCATTTCCATCCACCAGCTGTTTAGAAACCCCCGAAGAGACGCGTGCTGTAAAAGCTGCGTCTTCCATCTTCTTGAAGCGACTGTCTGGGAGTAGGCCTACCCAAGGACTATTAAATGAGGACAGGAAGCGAAGACCGTACGGAGGACTCCATGTTGCTCCCTGGAAGGAAAGAAACATGCGCAATTGAGACCAAGGAAGCTGAACGCGGAAGTGTTTGCTGCATATAGCCCATTGTGCATGTTTCTTTCCTTGCAGGGAGCAACATGGAGTCCACCGTACGGTCTTCGCTTCCTAACCTTATTTAATTAACCTTTGGCCTACCCACCCCACACCCAGTAATGAGAGGACATGTTTGTCATTGAAGGAGAGTCACCACGTGTCCTGCAGACGCCAAGGAGTTCGCCCCAAAGTGAACGGTGCTGCTTATTTTAATGTGTCATGAGACACAGGCAAACAGATCTCTGATAATGTCAAACTGCTCACATAGGCCTATGAATTTCTTAGAAGGTGTAACTAATATTAACCCCTGTTAGTAATAATCTTTTGTCGATGCTATCTTAACAAACCTAATGGCACTAATAAGTGCCGTTTTTAGAACCGGTCACAAGTAGCCCGCCTCAATTGCATTTACAACTGTGCTCATTTGACATTGTAAACGGGTATACCGAAAAGAGCGGGTTACACCTCCATGTAAAATGGCTACAGTATACTTTGTCCAAAATGTTAACTAAAATATTTAGAAAATGGTCTCAAAGTAATGTATTGTAAATTAATTAGCCTGCCCTATGATTAGAACATGCTTGAACATTCCACATTTATGGTTTACAAACATAAAACACAAAAAAAACAAGTTGAAGGATAACTTTAAGCCTGATAATGATTGCGTTGCATGTTCAGTTTGATTGATTGGATACTTTAACATTTTGCAAATAGGATGACTCAAAAAGCCCCTGAGGGCTGTGATCACATCAAAGCAATATATAGGAATACCCGTTGCATAACTAACTATGACTAACAAAGTAATTTCAAGTCATGTAAGTTTTATTTGATTTTGTTTATTTTTAACCCATTTTGGGCGGGAAACCCTTTTGGTGTTAGCATTATGTTATGCTTTAGCTATTGAAAAATAGCAGATCTACAAGCTCATAGCGCGCCACCGAGTGGCGCGCTACGAGCTTGTAGGTCTGCTATTTTTCAGAAAACTGTCAGGATGTAGAAGACATTTTTAGAATCTGATCTCAGGTCAAAATGGGTTAACCGAGGACCATAATGTCACTTTAGTCCGAATCTAATTGGATAAAATGGCTCTTCCGACTTCTATTTTCACCCAGGCTTTCCAGAATAGCAGGAAAACACAACATGGTTTTAGAACCTTGTTTTTAAAACACTGAACACACCAAAAAAAACACTAAAGGAATGTCCCTTGTAGGTTGGATGAGGACAGGAAGAATACAGTAGCCTTACATAGTGAATCGATAAGGATTCCACAGTACATGCTGGCTTCATTGATTGAAGTATTTATTAACAGATTGAAGAATTACAGTACATTTTAAGCACAACTCCATACAAAAACTGTTAACTGTGGACGACACCATAAAGCATTACACTTGTTTACAATAGGGTCCACCATGTTCAATTCATCATAAATGCTCACTTATCATAAGAGTGATTTTGGCAGCACATTTTGATTTTAGTTTTAGTCATAGTCTCTTGAATAGTTTGCATTTAGTCCCCTGGAATGTTTTACCGTTTGTCGACTAAATATAAGATTTTAGTCGACTAAATCTACAGTTTTAGTAGACCAAAATGTTTTTTGGCGGGCCTTGATGCCGTCGTAATGACAGATTTTACGCATGCTGAAAATAGCCGATATACAAGCTCACAGCGACGTGTTGTGAGCTTGTAATCTTTTTTCCGTCGTAATGACAGATTTTACGCGTGCTGAAAATAGATGATATGCAAGCTCACAGCGACGCATTATCATTTTTCAGCATGCAACCAAGTATAAAATTACTTATACTGGATCTCTTGTCCACTAGTCCCTTCCTAATATTTTTGTCTAGTTTTTATTTGTTGAAGAAATTGTCAATATATTTAGTCTTAGTTTTAGTCACCATAGCTTATATTAGTTTTCATTAAAAGGTAGTCGACGGACATTTTTTGTCATAGTATTAGTTGGCGAAATCAACACTGACTGAGTCGGGAACTACCAGTGTGGTTATAATCATCTGAAGTTATTATCGGTGATACTGATATATGATATGATATGATAATAACTTCAGATATGACTAGATTTAAGACTAGAACTACAGTATGTAACACTGTGCTTATATATCACTGATAATAACTTTGATGGTTAGAACTAGGAACCCAAAGACCTTATCTTATGGCGGTGGTTCTCAACCATCGGTTGACCCCCTCAAGGACCATCGGTAGGCCTTGAGGGGGTTCCAGGTGGTCCCCCAGCTAAACGATGGAGAGTTGGTAACCAAATGGACCCTCTTGGATCTTTAATCCATTTTGACCTGAGATCAGATTCTGACAATGTCTTCTACATCCTGACAGTTTTCTGAAAAAGCTATGTTTCTATGTCAGTCGTTCTTCGATTTTTCAAAAATAGCAGACCTACAAGCTTGAAAAATAGCAGATCTACAAGCTCATAGCGCGCCACCGAGTGGCGCGCTATGAGCTTGTAGATCTGCTATTTTTCAATAGCTAAAGCATAACATAATGCTAACACCAAAAGGGGTTCCCGCCCAAAATGGGTTAACTCTTGAGATTGGTTTCATTTTACACGCTCAAGAGTTAACATTTCTTCTTGTTACTTAATTTACAAGATGTCTACACAACTAGAGCATGTAGAAGGAATCTTATTTTTGATCAATGCCTGCCTCCTACTGGTACCACAGCATGGAATTATGAAGAAAATATTCAAAGTTGTTGGGGCCTGAGAGGCTAAATCTCATCCAATGGTGTCTTAAATGCAGAATAAATGACGCTGACGGACCTTGATATTTTTCATATCAAAGCCCTTTTACCAGAAATTGAGCCACGGACCACCATTTTGATGGCATTTAAGACTTGCTGGCCCAAAACTAACAAAGTTTGTTATCGTTGGATTAGATTGTGTCCACAATTCCATTCTCCATTGATTGAACAGTTGATTAACAGTTTGCAGAATTACAGTACATTTCAAGCACAACTTAATACAAAACTGTTAACCATGGACGACACCATAAAGCATTACACTTTTTTACAATAGGGTCCACCATGTTCAATTCATCATAACATTTAGAGACATGCAAATACACTTCTATATAGCCAAAAAAACAGGAAATCATCATAAACTCTTCACTGGCTCCCTGTGAGCTACAGAATTGATTTTAAGATTGTATTGATTACTTTTAAAGCTCTACATCAGGGGTGCCCACACCTTTTGACTTGAGAGCTACTTTCAAAATGACCAGCTCGGCAAGATCTACCCACCAAATCAATTATTATACCATTGCTGAAAATAGTTTAAATATGCACCTGAGGGGGCTTCGGAATAGTAGAGTTCGTGTTACATTCTGTACAGTATAAGACAAATGCATTTGGAATGGGGGGGGGAAATAGTGGGGGAGAAATGTTTTTTTTTTTTTATATTATCGTTCTTTTTTCTTCAATATATTTAAATGAAATACTCTTTAGGGGTATGTCATGTGATCTACCTGCACAGCCTTTGTGATCTACTGGTAGATCGCGATCTACCTTTTGGGCACCCCTGCTCTACATGGTCTAGCTCCCATTTATATAACAGACTTGCTGAAACCCCATAACCCTGTGCGCTGCCTCAAATCTGCGGATAGGGCCCTCCTAGTTCCTCTTGCAACACGTCTGGTCACTCTGGGTGACCGGGCCTTTGCGGCTCGGGCACCTTTTTGCTTTGGCACTCCCTGCCACTGGCTCTTAGGTTAGCAGAATCAGTGTCTTCTTTTAAAACGCTTTTAAAAACACATCTATATGCCAAGTGTTTTTCCTAATATTGTTTTTAATTGTTTTATTGACCTGTTATTTTCTTCATATTTTATTGTTTCTGATGTTTTGTTGTTTTGATGATTCCTGTTTTATAACCTGTCTGTAAAGCACTTTGTAACTATATGTTTGGAAAGGTGCTATACAAATAAAATTAATTCATTCATTCATTCATTCATAAAGGAGGTAAAAAGGGGGAAAAACATGGGGAAAAAGGTTCAGATTTTACGGGGGCCAGTTTCGAATTGCAGCCTTGTAATTTAAGTAATGCAGATGTTTACAATGATTGTAACTCTTGAGAGCGTGATATGAAACCGAATGGACCCTTACGGGTTCATTTGGTTTCATTTTACACTATAAAAAGTTAAAGAACTAATAACTCAAATACCTAAATAACTCAAAAGTTAAATAACTAATAAGGGTCCATTTGGTTACAAACTCTCCATCCTTTAGCTGGGGACCACTTAAGGAACCCCTCAGGGACCACTGGTGGTCCCCGGACCACTGGTTAAAACCAGTGGTCCGGTGATTAGATTTAAGAAGCCATAGTGTTGTAAATAAAGGACTTATCTTCCAGGGTGCTCATGCTTGGCAGCATGAGTACTACTCATGCTGCCTGTGTGCCAAGCACCCTGGCTTGAGTAGATCATTTGTGGGGAGAGTGAAAGGCAAACTCCTCCCTCAAACTTCCCATAAGACCAGCGCTTTAACACTGGCTCTCTCTCACACAGCAAAACCAAAACACCAGGGAGTCTCCTGAGAGAAGAGAAGAGTTAACGGCAGCTCTCGACTTGACTGGGGGGACATTTCTTTTTGTGTGTGCTCGAATATCGGGGGGAGAAACCGTATTTATTTTTATTGTATTATTTTTTTATTGTATTATTTTTTTGGATACATTTGGCAATTATGCGCTGCACAATGACCTACAGTCTGCCGTGCTCTCCCGTGTGCTCTCCCACTTACTCGGGACGTATGATCGCTTACAGAAAGAGATACATCAGGTATATATTTTGCATGATACACACATTGTATTTATGAATTCTGTAATACTTCTTCTGTCTTTGTTGGCTTCTGTGTCGCGTTAATTAGAAGATTCAAGTTTTTTAACGTAAAACCTGAAACCCTATTATGTCCAACACCGTATATTTTATAGCCTATCAAAAGTTAAGTTGTGTGCGACACTGACTGGTATGATGATGAAGTTGGGCTTTAATTTACGAAGGAGACATGACATCAAATCATTAATGTCATGTTGTTGTCAGAGATCTGTATTTAATCTATATAGCCTAAGATTAAAGACCCTAGATGTAGCCTATTTGATCGAATCGATCAAATAGGCTACGAGAGTCTAAATCTTAGGCTAGATTGAATCCGTCAACATGTTTTCTGGCATCACCATGATGTGAGTGAGTGGTGGTGGTCGAGCCCCCAGCCACGTTTTCTCCCATGCTTGGTTGTTGACGTGCGTGCGCACGTCACGTGCCAGCTATAGATCTGGTCCAGACCACAGTGACCCTGGGCTACGTGCCAGCGAGCAGCCGCACGTCACTCGGTAGTTCGCCTCGTTTTATTTTATGTTTTACATTTCAGTTTACTTAGTATTCTTTTTTGTGTTTATTTGTAAGGTTAATTTGCACCAACAACCGTTTATTTGACACTAATTCGTTACGCGTTGTGTTAACTTCAATACGACAGCGCTCTGTGCTCTTATATCCTCTTGTCTGTCCATTGTACGTGTGCTCAGCACACGTACAATGGACAGACAAGAGGATATATATTAGGCCAAATGAGGGTTTACTTTCCCTCAAAAAGACAAAGTGCACATGAGTCCAGTGGCCAACAACAACACACTGGAGTCACTGGACGATTGGATATGATTCTAAATTAATAAACCATTGTGACTGTTTGAAACAGCTGCACTTAAGTGAAGCTTTAGTTTAGACTTGTGGCTGCACGTCAGTGACGTCAACCGTTACTTGTGGTAAAGTAACTAAGTGCACTTACTCCAGTACTAATAACTAAGTATGCTTCAGAGACATGTGGCTGCATGCATGTTTAAAACGGCTGCCTTTCAATAATCAGGTCATGGTGTTTTTCCATGTCGGACCCATAGTGACCTCTAGCGGCGTGTTTGTTTTTTACACACAAAGCAGTTTGATAGGGCGGTGCTGCTGCTAGCCTGCAACACACACACACACACACACACACACACACACCGCGAAGTGCCTTCTCTCAACATGGATACACAATCATACACATTATAAAGCCTTTTCCCCCCATTTTTCTCGAATTAAATTGCTATAATGTGGCGTTAGGACAAGCCATCCGACCGCTGGCAGTAAGTACATGGTTGATTTAGATTAGTGGGGGGGAAGTAACACTTGAGATCATTGTTGAACGCTTTCGCAGTGGCGCCTTTTTATCAACAAAGCATTACAAAGGGCTCTACAAAGATAATAATGCATGCTATGTGTGGGTGACGGAGCGTTATGTGACGTCTGTGTCATTTGCACTTCCAAGACTTCTCTTTTGGATCTGTGGGAGAAGTTACCCAGACGACGACAACAATGAAAGGAAAATGCATGGTTAACGGTCCCTCTTGATCGCTGCCTGGGTGTGGTTGATTAGCAGCTTGATTGTACTTAACAATTTATTAGAAAACATATTTGATTGGTCTCGTTTGTATTGTGTTGCATTATCTAGATATAGTTGGTTAAACTGTTCGCCCCACAAAGAGGTCCATGCTACTTCTTTCAAAGTTTTGTGCACTTTGTAATTTATTGAAATGACTTTTTTATTGTAGCTGTGTAAGGCTCTTTGAAACCTTGAAACTTAAAGACATTTGATTGGGTTTTGTCAGTATAATAATGGCTCCTCCTCAGTGTTTACTCAAGCAAGGGTGTGTCCTTGTCTGTGGTTCTGTTTGTTTACATTCTCAGGTTTAAATGTGCACTGAGGATTTATTTTATAGTGTGCGCTGCTGTAATGCTCATGTGAGCAACCAACCTATCCAGGATGATTTGCATAGTGTATCTTTTAAGTGTCAGTTGATGTGCATGTACACACACACAGCACAATGGTGAGCTCATCATTCTGGCATTTTGCATAAAGTTTTCTCCTCGTGACTTCACTTGGCACTGCCTCTCTGCTGTATCTCTTCTGCTCTCCAATCGTGTCTCAACACAACAGCACTGTTTAAACTCTGCGTTTTGTAAATAAGCACCCCGGATAAATCCTCTTAATAACATCCCAGGTGACACGAAGCACGCCATATAACTGTGACCTTCTCTCACCCATGTAAACAACACGCGCGTCCGAGCGCGCGCACACACACACGTGGTCTGTTTGTGCAGGAGCTTGGGAAGCATTCAACATTCTATGGCTTGATGTGTCGTCTCTCTGTCGGATGGAAAACCTCACGTGTCCCAAGAATCTGTTACCATTTCAGGATTCATATTGAAAACTAGCAAAAGTAGCAGATCTACAAGCTCAAACTGTAAACTGTAACAGCTGAAATCAATAATCTATATCAGTATTCCGATATTAACCTTAAGTGAAGGCGGGGGCCGCATGTGGCCCCCAGGCTGCCCAGTTGCCCATGTATGGTGTTTAATTTAGGAAGGGAAAAGTTGGAGATACGTTTCTACACCGATATAATCTCTGCTCAGCCAATACTTCTATATAGGCCTATAGGATATATAGATTTAGTTTTTCTTTGAACTGTTCAAGTAGGATGACCAGATGACGTGTCATTCCCGAGGCTTGTATGCAAGTCACTGGTGTGCAGTTTGTTATCTGGGAACCCTTAATTGGGAGGAAGTGTTTTCAGCTGGTCATCAGAATGGAGATGATATCGCTCGGAAGAATGCAGTGAGTGAGTGCCTTATCTCTGTACTCTGTAGTAACTCTATCCTCCTCTCTCTGTTCACAGTACGTCCGGTGCCAGCGTGGTTGCCATCGATAACAAGATTGAGCAGGCGATGGTGAGTGTTTGTGTCATCACAATTTGTTATGTTTTTTTTCCTGTTCCATCTCAAGCGGTGATGAAGAAAATGTTGCCTCCGGAAAGTCATGAACAGGGGTGGGGGGTGGGGGGGGGGGGGGGGGCAATATTGTTGATTAAACTTTAAATCCTGTGTTTATTATTGCGAGGGAAAAATGTGAAAATGTTGACATGATACTTTCCCCTCGGGTGTCTTGTGTGTTGAGAGCTCACTCTCAAAGGCTAAGAATAATTGTATTGAATACTTTTATTAGTCGGAAATGTGTGTAGGGGAGGTACAGTCGGACATGAACCCGTTTAGGACTGAGGCCCATTCTAAAAACACCTTCTAAATCCTGGCCTAAGATTTCTGGAAAACTTTAAATATTTATTCAAAAAAATTACAAAAATTGTATGTTGCTAATTATATACTGTACAATATGACAACAAGAACCCCCAAAAGAGATTCGCATCTTGAATGGGTTATGGCGGAAGGGATAAAACTAAAAGCCATTCCATTGTGGTCCTGTGTATTCAATTTATCAACATGGCAAAAAAAAATAACACAATAATAGTATACATGTCACATGGATTAAAGTCGTCGTGACTGATTTCAGTCATTTGGAAGCGTGTTGCACACCGAAAATAGCCGTTCTACAAGCTCACAACACGTGTGTTGTGAGCTTGTAGATCGGCTATTTTTGGTTATTGGTTACTTTAAGATTAAAGGGTATTTGAAATGGCATGTATACATGTTCAGAAGCATCTTCCATAAACATGAACGGTATCAGAAATGTCATAAAAAGCAATCTGTGGTTGACTGATGTGGATTACAAACATTATGGGATAAAAATCACACCCGTGTGAACGTGAAGTGAGGGGCGGCGCTCTTATCGTAAATTCTCCATTCATTGTCAATGGGAATTTAATGTCTGTGTAGTATAGGACGAAAATCTACACTATAGCTGTGAATATAGGAGAGGCTTGCACCCCTCAAAAATGTAGGGGGGAGAAAAAAAAGTGGGAAGCAAGAGTTTCTTGGGGCTAATTCCAGTCTCTCTCTCTCTCCCTCCTTCCTACCAGGACCTGGTGAAGAGTCACCTGATGTACGCGGTGCGTGAGGAGGTGGAGGTGCTCAAGGAGCAGATCAAGGAGCTGTTCGAGCGGAACTCGATGCTGGAGCGCGAGAACGCCGTGCTCAAGTCGCTGGCCAACACGGAGCAGCTCAGCCTGGTGGTGTCGGCGGCCAGCCAGGCCGTGTCCACCAGCCTGTCGTCCGGGAGCATGTCGCCGCCACAGCAGCAGCAGCAGATGATTGTCCAGCACTACCCGTCCACCGCTAGCCTGGGCGGCGGCGCCGCCACCAACAACAACAACAACTTGCCCAACGCCTCCCTGGCTCAACACGAGGGAGGGCAACAGACGGCGCCCGCCCATCATCAGCCCGGCTCAGCGTGATCCCCGCTCCCCCCACCACCGCCGCCCCGCTGATCAGACACTTAAAAACACACACGCATACACATATCTCCACGAGAGGTGGAGGACCCTGTAATAAAAAAAGCAGAAAAATGACATTTTCTACTACTACTACTACTACTATTACCGCCTCATCTCCCTCCCATTTGGCTCCTCAAAGCGAAAAAGGCTCCGGTCGCACGTGCGCGCGCCGTGGCGATTACGAGCCGTTGCTTCAGCATGTTTGAGTGGCTGTGTTTTGTCGGGGGGGCCCTTCCTAGTATTAAGACAAAATCACGTGCTGTCCTGTGAGGAAGTCTTCTCCTGGTTCAGAGTCTGCAGGGAGAGAGAGAGAGAGGGGTAGAGAGCAGGACCAGGCAGGCAGGGGAGGAGGGGGGATGTGGAGGGGGCAACCCCCTGCGTGTCCACTCTGGTTCTGCAGTAAGGTGGGTGATTATGGGAGGCGGGGGGTCCGGTGCACAAAGAGCTTTTGGTTTAGGTGGCGGGAGGGGATCAGCAGCGAGGCTTGCAGAGTAAACCCGAGTAGAGGGGGGGGGGGGGATTGGAGGGTGTGGAAAACCCCCTGCCAAATCCCGGAGGGGGTCTTGGAATGTCCTATAATCCGCCGCCCCCCACCCCCTCAAGCTACTGCAGGGCCATAAGAGGCTGCAGGGGGAAGGGCACAGAGGAGGGGATTTGCCCCCTGGAGCGACTGGGGGAGTCGTGAGCCTTTTGCTTAAAGTTCATGCTGCAGCAAAACGTCTGTGTGTCGTTTCACCCCCAAATCCCCAGAGCTGCCGCCGCCGCCGCCGCCGTCTTTTACTTTTGTGACACAAATCAAAAACAGAAATACCTTCATTAGTTCCGTTTTTACTGTTCGCGTTTATTTATTTCAGGGCTGCTATTTTCATAATGTACAATGAACAATGTCACAGAAAAAAAAAATACTTATATCATTCAAAACAAACAAAAAGAAAACTTTCTCTTTGGTTCTTTTGGTATGTTAGAAACGGTCAGGTTTTCAAATGCTAGTCTTACCGCTTGCATAAGTAGATCCCAAGTAGGCAATAAGTTATATTACATTTAAGACTTTGTTTGTTCTCACGGAATAGTTCTAACACTAAACGCAAGAAGTTGCATTAGATGAAATCCAGCTTGAATGTACATTTTGTAAAGTGTAAAGTATTAAAAAGTGCAGAGGGTTTGTACGGGAGGAATGCCTTGTTCTTCAGATATGAGATGTTTCGATGAAGAAAACTATGATTTTTCTTTTTCCTTTCTTTTTTTTTTTTGCTATAGTTTTTTGTCAAGAATGAAATATGAATGAAAAATGAATTGCCATACTTCCCCAACCTTTTTTTAGGATTCTACTTGTGCATATATATATTATATATATATTCTTTCCGGGCTGGGGGTGAAAAGCTGTGAAAAATCGATAGATCTACTTTATAACCAAAGACGCAAAAGCTGTGTAAGTCTTTTATTTTTATTTTTGTTTGTTTCATTTTTTTATATATATATTTTTTCCTACTTTCTTTTTCTTTTCTTTTTTGGTCACTGTTTAGCATGTCCTGCATGATCTATAATAGTCAAACCACTTTTCATACCTCACGTTTTTTTAATCCAGCACTCTTTCTATCACGTCTGTGAACGATGGTAAGAGAGAGACAGAGATTACGGAGAAGGCTGGAGGAAGTAGTCGGGAGACAGACATGGAAGTGTAAACGGATAGTTGGTGTCCGTGTGAGACGGTGGAGGGAAAGGTCTAGTAGTGTGAAACCCGCTGGTCAGAAAAAGGAGCCATCTTTTTTTTTCTTTTCTTTTCTTTTTTTTAATTCATTTAAATGCTGTTTATTTTTTTTTATTTCATATGCACAAAAACAAAGGTTTTGTTACATTGTTGCAGATTTTGATGTATTTAATGAACGCAAAGTTTAGATTTTCAGATTGTAGTGTACCAACACATACTGTACTAAGCTTACGCACGCAACCCCCTTCACACACACGCACGCACGCACGCGCACACACACACGAAACAGCAGCCAGGCAACAATACCATAACATAGCAAAAAGACAACCAAATCTCACAGCTCCAGCTTCTAGAACCCGGTCGATTCATTCATTCATTTATTATGGGATGTCCTGTGTGTGTTTCCATGTCGTTTGTGCCTCCCTGTGCCATCGCTCCGCTGTGGGGCGAACGAGCAGGTTAATATCGCCGTGGCTTAAAAGAGAAACCAAACCAAGATGGTCTGTAATCAGTACAATCAGTCATCTTTTTTTCTTTTTGTTTTCCAAGATGGACTTTGATTTTCTTTTCTTTTGCAGCTGGGTTTATCTTCTCTTTGTTCTTTTTACTTTTCTTTTTTCTCTTTTTGTGTTTTTTTTTTGTTCTTTGAAGGAGATGCCGTGTACAATACATGCCACGTGTACTGTATGAAAGTGATCACTGAGCCTTGGAGGAAATATCTTAAAAATGATGCCCTTGTAATGTGCTGTTCGAAACGATTTTAGTTTTCAGTCAAAAATAAATTACTGTTTTATTAAAAAAGCGTGCCTCTGGCTTCTTTTTGTGTTTCGTTCTGATTTTGACAGCAATTTGTTTTAGTCAGTCTTTTGAATAAAATTCAGGATTATTGATATTTTAATCATCTGACATGTTTTAGTTTTAGTCTAGTTTTGTCGACAATAATAATGCATTTTTTTATAAAGCACTGTCATGGGACCCAGCTAGGCTAAACTAAAAAGTCAAGTTAAAAGCTAGGTAAAAGATAAATTATGTTAAAGTATTTTTCTGGTACATTTTTAAAAGCATCATTGGACTGTGGTGCTCTCAAGTGCAAGGGGAGGGAATTCCACAGAAATGGGGCTGTCTTAGGCCCCATTTACACTGGCAGACAAATCTAGCCTGAATCAGATCTGTGCCACATCAAGATTGAAATCCGATTGGTTTAAATGGTCACATGACTCATTTAGACAAATCAGATTCCATCTGGATGTGGCTCAGATCTGATTCAGCACCCCTTGTTGCCTCCCGACCTAGCTGATGCACCCCCCACATGGAAATCAAAATTGCATAAACTAGCTATATAGAGACATACATGTCCTATTTATCCACATATATGAACCTGAATATGGCATATATATGCAGCATGGGCTATATTCTGCATATACTTGCCATATTTGGCATAATATGTTAATATATTTAAAATAAAACCATAGCACCACCATTAGCCTTTTCATGTAGCGCACACCCTAGAAGGCGCTCGCACACCACAAGGGGTGCACGCACCACAGTTTGGGAACCACTGGGACTCTACCAGAATGCCCGGTTGCCCACGGTGCAGAGCTTGTTTTGTTTTTTCTTTTTTTTTGCGCGGGGGGGCATTGCCGTACAGTAGATGCACTAATGTGTGAGACGGGAGATCTTGTATTCGGTCCTGAAAGAGATGGGGAGCCAGTGAAGAGGAAGATGGAGATGAAAATCTACATTCGATTTAGTCGGCTAAAATATATTTTTGGCGGTAATGGCTGATTTTACACTTGGTTGCAAGCTGAAAGTAGCCGATCTACAAGCTCACGTGTCACGTTGTGAACTTGTAGATCGGCTATTTTCAGAGCCCAACATCGAACCAACCAAACGCAACAAATTACTTTTATTCTTCTCGATCTCTTCTCCACTAGTCCCTCCCTAACATTTTAGTCTAGTTTTTATTTGTTGATGAAATTGTGAATATATTTAGTGATAGTTTTTGTCGTCATAGCTTATCCATCCATCTTCCAAGGCCAGTGAGTCGATGTGTTTCCTCCAACTGCGCCTTGGTCTGCCCCGGGGTCTCCTCCCAGTGGGACGTGCCTCGAGGACCTCCCTAGGGAGACGCCCGAGAGGCATCCTAACCAGATGCCCGAACCACCTTCCAGGCGAAGAAGCAGCGACTCTACTCTCGAGTCGTGTGACTGAACTTCTCACCCTATCTCTAAGGGAGATGCCAGCCACCTGTCGAAGAAAACTCATTTCGGCCGCTTGTATTCGCGACCTTATTCTTTCGGTCATGACCCACACTTCATGACCATAGGTGAGTAGGAACACTTCATGACCATAGGTGAGAGTAGGAACACTTCATGACCATAGGTGAGAGTAGGAACCAAGATTTCTCGGTAGACAGAGAGCTTTGCAAGCTGATCTCCTTCTCCGTCCTACTCCCCTCACTCGTGAACAAGACCCCGAGATACTTGAACCCTAGCCTGGCGCAGCCAGACTTCACCCGCCCCTATTGCATATGAATATGCCCCGAGGCGGCCCAGCGCAGTGGTATATTAGTATCGCAACGCGAGACTACTTGAACCCCTTCACCTGGGGTAATGCCTCATTCCCTACCCGGACAGACTGCACAATCCACCGGTTTCCTGCTGAGAACCATCATAGCTTAGTTTTTATTTAGTTTTCATCAGTAAAAGAAATGTAGTCGTCCCAACACTTTTTCTCATAGTTTTAGTCGATGAAACCAATTAACCCTATAGTTCCAAAGTGGGTTGTACAAATCCAGTTCATCACCGGTGGTGCCGAACACAGTACTTTTTTTCTTTTCTACAAATGCCTTCTAAATCAGTAGTTCTCAGACTTTATAGTTAAAGGGTAAGACCACTTTTTTTTTAGGTTTGAGTTGTGTAGTTACCTTGCCATGATGTAACTCCACATGTGGACAAGAAATAAAAAAAAATGTTCCAGTGATCAGAATTGATAATTCAAAATATGCTCCTCATTGATTTACATTGTATGCTAAAACGGCTCTCAAAGTCACTCTTTTAGTACGTAAAAAAACACAAACAAAGTTGATTCAGACAATATGGAGCTTCACCAAAATTCATGTGGTTTTATTTTTTCATAAAAATGTTAACTTCCTGTTGATTTTACTAGTTGAAGATCTGGATCCCGATCCACGGATCCAGTCCGGGTTTTCTTCCCAATAAAATGGACAAATCAACAGGAAGTTAACATTTTTATGAAAAAATAAAACCACATGAATGTTGGTGAAGCTCCATATTGTCTGAATCAACTTTGTTTGTGTTTGTTTACGTACTAAAAGAGTGACTTTGAGAGCCGTTTTAGCATACAATGTAAATCAATGAGGAGCATATTTTGAATTATCAATTCTGATCACTGGAACATTTTTTTTTATTTCTTGTCCACATGTGGAGTTACATCATGGCAAGGTAACTACACAACTCAAACCTAAAAAAAAAGTGGTCTTACCCTTTAAAAAGCACAAGCAGTAATAAACCAATAATGTTAAAAAGCAGACTTGAGCTTGTACATCTCTCGCTTTCCCGGTTTTATTTTAAGTGGTACAATGTGTGGCTGAAACCTACCACCTATAGGCCTACCTACCACTTTTGTGTTTTAAAGTAAAAACTAAAATGTTGTTTGGAGCAATACTGTTGCGGACTCTACTCTTTTTGTGTTTGTCAGCATTTTACAACTCAAGGTGTGCAAAGTGCTGCACAGAAAATCAAAAGCTAAATACACAGTATATTAGCTAAATTACAGAAAAACAACAGCAAACAGCAAACGGTAAAAAATACTTTTGTGATGAAATCATCACAGAGTTGTTGCAAAGATTATGACCTTGATTGTAATGGTATGTAGGCCTATGTGTTGCTGCTTGATGAAGGCATGCTGCAACAACTGCAATGACAAGAGGGAAATTAATCTCCATATTTGAGCAAGGTTTCAGGCTCAGCCAGATGCAATCATTGGTTTAAAAAATCACACCTGTGTGAACTGAGTGGTGCAACTACACATTTATTGTTATAGTTACTGTACATTAGAACCAGGAAAGCATCTGTGTCATAAGTACTCTCCGCATGAATTCAGTCTCACGTGATGTCGGTGATGTCAGTGACGTCACATACTAACCATAGCAACCATGCTCACCCGTACAGGCACAAACACACACGGGTACTAACAAAGCCAGTTGTTGGAGTGGTTTGCACTTTGCACCACTCAAAAATTAAATCAATTAGTGAGTTATTTCCTTGACCTACTGACACGAAAAAATGTGACTATTGATCCAGCAGTTTGCAAGATTAGCCCCCCAGGACACACTCACTCGCACACTCACAGACCCTCTTCAAGACAACACGGCCACAAACTTGGGTTTGTGATTTGAACAATGTTCTTCTGCATGGAAGTAAAAATTCCACCCGCAAGTTGTAATCTATATAATCTTAAATCACTGCTATCAATCAGTTAGCACCAGCTGCACCTCCCTGTCATTGTTGTGGAATACACCGTTGTGTGTAGGCCTACGTTGTTCTCAAAAACACATTTGACATGTAGATTAATAGCCTATCCTACTTTTAATAGTCATAGGCAATACAAAGGCCTGTGGTCCCACTCACTCAGTAGCCTACTTGTTGTTGAGAGTGCTCTCAAATTGTAAAGATTTGTTTCATTATCTCAGTGGCTAACTTGACGTTTTGGAGGTTTGATTGACTGATTGATTGATTGAGTCACCTGTGTAATGGGCATGTGAATTGGGGTTCTTTGAGGTGAGTCTCCCTGCTGAGTGAGGGCAGTGGTGGAAAAAGTACTTATACTCCTTAAGTTATACTTGAGTAAAAAGTATCAATACTGCAATATAGAAATACTCCTGTGAATGTTCAGAATTCAAAATTGACTTGAGTAAAAGTACAAAGGTATTGGCATCTTAAATCTTCCTGAACGATACTTGCAGGAGGAAAGGATTGAGAGGCACGTTGGAAGTCTTTTTTTAATATTCATAGTCACACAGTTCTGTCTGTCTGTCTATTCCAGTGGGTTTTCAACCTTTTTCATATCAAGGCCCATTATTTATTCAGCATTTGAGCACCAGACCACCATTTGATGAGATGTAGCCTCTCAGACCCAACACTTTGAATATATGTTGTTGTCGTTGGTTGGATAAGATTCTGTCCACAATTCCATGCTGTGTTGATGTGGTACCATAGTAGGCCAGGCCTGTTACCCAAAATAAATAGTAATGCGATATAGTTTTTATTGGTCCTAAATACACTCCTACATCATAGCCTATATTAAAAGTTTCCATTCATGGATGTAGTTTAACATACGTTCTTCAGGTCAAAAGCAAATTAGGAGGGTTTTTTTGTGGTGTAGGCCTATAGTGGTCTTGGTAAAAAAATAAAATAAAAAAGTGTTGAATGCTGAAGGGCCTATGTACAGCAATCCAACATATTTGGTGTTGTTACTTGCGCAAGCAGAGCGTGCAAGTCATGTTTTCAGTCAGGTGCTACGATGCGCGTGTTTGGGGCCAGCACATGTTATGACGTCATATGCTGGCCCCAAGCTGACCGTGCAGGTGTGTTTTTGTCATGCTACGAAGCATATGTCCCATGACGTGATGAAGATATGTACCAATGTCCCTTAGAATGCACGTGATAGGCCCAGGCGGTGGCGTAACCGTCTGGGCACCCGACTGGTAATCCAGTCGCAGTGTGCCGCGGGTTCGACTCCCGAGCCCGACACGGCCTTTACTGCATGTCTTCCCCCATCTCTCTCCTGTTTCCTGTCAGCCTACTGTCTGTCCCTTTAAAAAAAAAACAATAAAAGGCGTAAGCCGCAAAAAAATATCTTAAAAAAAAAAAGAAAAGAATGCACGTGATATGATGTCATACGGACATACGGAAGCTGACCGTGCAGGTATGTTTTCCGTGAATCGTGATGAAGATTATGTACCAATGCCAGGGTATAATTGGTTGACGATGGTGACGTAATGATGATAGGTTTCAGTGTCAAGTACATACGCATCAAACCACCCAGCTAATCACATTATACCACTATACCACTCAGAAACTACATATACATATAGACATATACACATATATGGACATATGAGCATATGACGTGATGCCAGGGTATAGTTGACGGTGGCGTAACGATGATTTTACCGTACTTAAAAATACTACATTTTTTCCTTCAGAAGCAAGGTACGTAGCAAATAGCTAAATCTAATAATTCAATATGTGAGACTAAGATTTGAAAGTTTATAGCCGTCTACAGCACTTGCACGCTCTGCTTGCGCACTAGTAGGCCATTTATGGCCTACTTGTGTGCAACGAGCAAGTAGGCACTCGACAGAGTGCAGTTCTAATTTGTTATGGTCTGGGGGTCAATCTTTCCAATGAAACACTTTTAAAGAGGATATTTTAATGTCTGATGCCTGTATGATAGCCAGGGGACCAGTACCGAAACTCGAACATTTCTCCCCAACATTTGGCACTTACAATTTGTGCCACACTTTTCATATGGGAGTAAAATGATCTAAACCTGGTTTAAATTGCTCCTTATAGACATGTTCAAAAAATATATAAGAAGTAAAATTAAGTCAGGATGTGAACCTGCAACAGGCTCGGTAGTTGGACACATGACAGCCGAGTAGTCAGGGGATGTTACATAAATCTTGGAATAAATGCGGTAGCTAGAAATAGACGTTTCTTAAACAATGTGTTTGAAAAGGTGGCCAGCAAGCAACACATTTCAAAAAGTTTGAGATTCAACTGCCCTAGGCCCAACTGACAGCTGTTTAGAAAATCTAAATGGTTTAATTCTCTCTTTAATTCTGCTTCTGCTAGTGTACACTACTTTAGTGTATTTCAATTTCTCAAATACTATATAGACCATTGTACTGCATCTATAGACCCCGTACATTGACCACTGTACTAATGTATCTATAGACCACTGTACTGCATCTCAGCTCAATTCAACTCAACACAAAATGTATTTATAATACATATAATCTAATGACCAGATCAACCAAAATACATTTAGCATCATTGGACTGCCAGGCTCAGCTGTTGCTAAAGTAAAGACCAGGCAGAACAAATTAGTGTTTAGTAAAGATTGAAGTATCCATTGACTGGGCAGCTCTGGTATGTAGGGGGCTGCAGGGGGCAAGCTATTTCACAGCCTGTGAAGGCTCGGTAGATGCAAAAAGGCCCCCAAATTTCAAAACCCCTGAATTTACCTTGATCCACTAAGAAGAGACTAGGAAATCTTTAATACGTTTTTTGGATAGGACAATAAAAGAATAGGATAATACAAAATCACACCCGTGTGAAGTGAGGGGCGGTCTTATCATCATACATAATCTTATTCCGGCCAATCACAATTTGCGTCCTCACTTTTGTCTCGACCACCTGGAAACTGGACCACCTTGAACCTCCTCAAGAGAGGTTTTCAATTAGACCATGATTAGTGGTTGAAAACCACTGCTCTATCTGATCACAGGCATGTGGACTACAGGCGTGTCAGTGGTTGATAGAGCCTACAGCAACAGGTGAGGCATTTAGCCCAGTGTCTGACTCATTCACTGTTGTTTATATGCATGCAAATGAGCCGTGCTGCCGTGCAGGTATGAACCCAACTATAGGGCTGCGTTCCACCATCAGAGGCTCTGACATGTTCATTGTCACATCCTAAATCAAAGTCAGAATGCCATATATTGTGCCAAGGCAAGGCACGGTGCCATGTCTCCGATAGCGCATGCATGCACCTGTATGAGCATGCATATACAGTGAGTGGCGAATTGAGTGACAAAGTGACTCAAGTGAGTTTAACGGTTTTTGTTAACGTTGTTTAATGCAAACAGATATAGGACTTTTCTGTTTGGATGTATGGCCTGTCTGTCAAGGCCAGAAATAAAGTAGTTCTTTGCCACTCAGTAGGCGTTCCCGCATAATGTCTGGGCATGATGATGTTGTCACGCGCATACCCTCTATATAGAGCGTCGCAGTCCCGCCTCCTACCCTGGACCAGGAAATGAATCCCAATGCATTTTTCCCATAGACATTTCTTAAAGTATTTATTTAAAGACGGTTACGCCGCGGACAAAGCCAACTCGAGTCGTGACAACTCATGACAACACAAACAATATTTTGGACCAAACAAATAATTACAAAGAAGAAAAACAACAACAAAAGTGTTGTAACCTGCCGTTTTTTTCTTCTTTCTAATTATTTGTTCGGCCCAAAATTTTTTGTTTGTTGTCATGATTTGTCACGACTCGAGTTGGCTTTGTCCGCGGCGTAAACGTCTTTAAATAAATACTTTCTGAAATGTCTATGAGGAAAATGAACGGAGAATCATTTCCTGGTCCAGGGTAGGAGGCGGGACTGCGACGCTCTATAGCACAAGGACGTATCCAATGTCCGTCACATAAAATAGGCAATAAAATAATATGAAAAATAGTTCATGCTTCTCACTGGAAAGACACAGTGCATGCTGCCTGTATCTCTGATTTTGTCAGTAACTCAAATCTGTGGAGTTACTGCGTTTTGTCTGGATGTTGTAATTAAATTGGCATAAATTATTACATAAATGCTTTACATAAATTCTCATCGGCATGTGTTTCTCAACTGGGCTGCTAAACGGCAGTATCTGGTGTCGTAGAGTCGTATAAACGGAGATTGGAACCAGATGAGAGGCAGTGGTGCATTGTAGCTATGTGTCAGAGTGACATCACAGACTTGGGAGAGAGATTAGACCATGTGGGTTACCAAAGCTTTTAGCTCGAGACCCCAAAGAGAACGTTGACGACTCCCTGCGGGACCCAAAATGGTGAAAATAGCACATGTACAAGCCGCTTCCATTTTCACAAATAATATGGAATTTCTTAGATTTTTTTTTTGGGGGGGGGGGGGATTTCTTTACAATTTCTTTATTTTTTTAAGGGAGCTATAGCCCCTCATATACAGCTTTTGTCCCCACACGTCTCATATTTGCCATTGACAATGAAAGGAGAAATTAGATCATATGTCCCTCAAATATGATGTACATTTGTGGCAACACAATGGCAAAAATTAAATACCATTGACAATGAAGGGAAAACGTACATAATATGTAGACGAGCAAATCGGCTAACCTAGTAACCAATCACATGAATTTAGTTGTTTGAGATGATGTATTTATTTTTGAGTGATGTAAACCACTCCTAAGACTGGCTTTGTTAGTCTGTCTGTGCTCAAAAAATTAGCATGGTTGCTACGGTCACCCAGTTCACACGGGTGTGATTTCATTACGTCAGACATTACGTCAGATCAGAGCTGATCAGGCTATATAAGACCTTACACCACTCAGTTCACACGGGTGTGATTTTTATAGTTATTGGACATTCTCCAAACCAGTGTTGTTTTTGTCGACTAAAACTAAGACGAAAAATGTTCGTCGACCACAAAATGGAAACTAAATGAAAACTAAAGCTATTGTGACAAAAACTAAGACTAAATAAATTGACAATTTCGTCAACAGATTTTAGAAACTATAGACTAAAATGTTAGGAAGGGACTAGTGGACAAGAGATCCAGTATAAATCATTTTACACTTGGTTGCATGCTGAAAATAGCCGATCTACAAGCTTGTAGATCGGCTATTTTCAACAAGTGTAAAATGAGCCATTACGACGACATCAAGACCCGCCAAAATACATTTTAGTCGACTAAATGAACTGCAGATTTAGTCGACTAAAACTAGACGAACACTAAAACATTCCGCGTGACTAAAATGTGACTAAAACTAAATGAAGTGGCATTCCAAAGACTATGACTAAACTAAAATAGACATTTGCTGCCAAAAACAACACTGCTCCAAACCCACAAGGGAAGAAGGAGACAAAACAACAAAATCAAATCAAATCAATCTTATCAACGATGCAGAAGTATAGGCTACAGCAGGTGTTCTGATTTAACCTTCTGGGCTGCAGTATAGTATAACTAAAGCTTGGATCAAATTCATCCTCGTGCCCTGCCCTGTGCTCGAGCACTGCAGGCCTCCAATCTCAAAATATATCTCTTTTTGAAAATCTTTTTAAATAGGCCTATATAAAAATGAGTAAACGAAAAAAATAAAATAAGGATATTTATTTGAGACCCATAAAAATGGCTCCGTGAGCTATAGGCCTACATGGGTCCCTGAGCCAGTCTTTGGGAAACTTAGTATACTTAGATGACTAGACGGCTTATTATTTGTGCCATGACTTTATATTAATTTGTGCTGTCTTCCATTTGAGTGGAAGTACTTATACTTCGTAAATGTAGTTACGGTATTTTCTACCACTGGGTGTTTTTGTCGGTATTTCTTGAAATGTTGGCTCCTGTGTGCGTGCGTGCGTGCGTGCGTGCGTGCGTGCGTGCGTGCGTGCGTGCGTGCGTGCTTTCATGTGAATCCAATTGCCCTGCAGGAGAATTCAAAAGGTTAAATGCAATGTGACCTAATAATCTTTAAGTTGAAATACAGGAATAATGAATTGTAAACTTCTCACGCGTAGGCGATAAGGAACCTATACACGTGCATAGCTCTGGTCTTAAAGTCTTATGTCTTATAAGTCTTAAAAGTCTTTAGTCAGTTTTACTTTGTGCCTCCTGGTTCCCCCAAAGGAAAATTCCCAGCATCCGTCATTTAGCACGTTGCTTTTGTTCAAAGTGAGGTCCTGGGGACCCCCATGGGTCCTTGGGGGGTAGTACCATGCAGCAAAAGCAGTTAACCCATTTTGACCTGAGATCAGATTCTAAAAATGTCTTCTACATCCTGACAGTTTTCTGAAAAAGCTATGTTTCTATGTCAGTGGTTCTTCGATTTTTCAGACCTACAAGCTCGTAGCACGCCACTCGGTGGCGTGCTATGACCTTGTAGATCTGCTATTTTTCAATAGCTAAAGCATAACATAATGCTAACACCAAAAGGGGTTCACGCCCAAAATGGGTATCACAATAATTTTTTGTTTTTGGCTTTTTGCCATTATTGATAGTTACAAGTGAAGATAGACAGGAAAGATGGAGAGAGAGAGAAGGGGAGAGACATGCAGCAAAGGTCGCCATGAACGGGACTCGAACACGCAACGCGCTGTCAGGCCAGAGCCTATATGTGGCATGCGCCTGGACCACTTGGCCCCTAACATGATCATTTTAACCACTTTATCCAAGTGTATGTTGGCTGTTCGAACATAGCAGATCTACAAGCTCACATCGCGTCACTTTGTGCCGTGCTGCGAGCTTCTACATCGGTTATCTCAGAAATTTCATCGTATGGGGGTCCCTGTGCCCAAACCTTTTCAGACGGGGCTCATTCTGCGGCCATACACAGTAGGCTATACATATCAATTTGGGGGTCCTTGGCATGAAAAAGTTTGAGAACCACCGATGACTGTATAGCTGCGCCATTGTCAAAGGAATGGAAAATAATCGAATGGACTTCATATGATGTTTGGCTATATGTCCTGTCACACTAACCTAGTCCCATGTGCATATATCTAGCCTATTACTTCTATGTTAGTATTGTGTTCAGTTTGTGAAATGTAATACTTGGTCCAGTGGTGGGCCGTCAGGGCCAGCAAGGCCTTCTCTGCTGGCCCTGCACTTGCCTGATTCTGAGTCTCTCTCAAACTCAATGCGGCAGTGCCCACTTGGTTGTAACGTGTGCGCTGCGGAGCTCTCTCTCTCTCTCTCGATCTCTCTCTCTCTCTCTCTCTTACTCTCTCTCGCTGTGTGCGTGTGTGCTGTTTAGTCCCCCGGTGACAGGTTGACACTTGACAGGCTGCAGCTTATTATTATTGTTTGTGTGCTTTTGTTGTTCCAGACTTCCAGTATCATAACGTTCACGTTGATGTGCATTGTTACATGTGTGTGTGTGTGTGTGTGTGTGTGTGGGGGGGGGGGGGGGGGGTTCGTGCACGCGCGCGGCCGTTCCGCGACCGTCCCGGACGGTTTCTAGATTGTAGAAGGCCTAGTTCATTTCAGCACAGACCGCCACTGACTTGGTCGTCCCGAAGGCACCATGCAGTGTCACAGAAAGCCTGCCACTTGTGGCTCATCTCAAAACCATGTCCTTACATGAACCATGGATTTATACTCTCACCCACACGCACACACACACACACCAACATGAATACGTGCGTACACACACTCACACGCGCACACGCACGCGCACACGCACACTCTTTCTCATAGGAGGAGTATTGCGCAATAAATTGCAACAATTCAACCAGTGTGCCACCACCACCACACCTACTGTAGAAATGAGTGGCTTTTCTATAATCACTGTTTACAGTAGACGGGTTCCATCAATATTGACTTTCTGAATCAGATTGCGTGGCTGTGCTTATGGGTTTTCAGGGAGCTGGAAGTCAGTGTGTCAGCGAGATGGGATGAGTCTGCCCGGCGTGTTCCGTCATGCCACAGTATCGGAAACATTTACCATGATCTAACATGGAATAGTTCCATAACATTTCCCTTCATTCGGGACGGGAGAACCCCTTTTGGTGTTTTATATGCATTATGTTATACTTTAGCTATATTGGAAAAATAGCAGATATATACAAACACTTTCCAGATTAAAAAAGAAAATGCATTAGAAAAACTTAAATCATGCCAACATCTCTGATCTTATTTTCTTTTCTTCTTTTATTTTTTAATTTTTTATTTGTTTTATTCTTTTTCCAATGGTAAAGTACCTGTCTCGCTTAAAAAACTTTTTGGGATGTATTGTAATTTTTTATCTGTTTCGCTGTTCAACCTGTGGGGTGGGGGAAACCCCCTTTTTAACTACAAATAAAAATAAAAACTTTTTCAAAAATGTTCACAAATATCAGATGTACAAGCTTGTGCGAGCTTGTAGGTCTGCTATTTTTGAGAAATCGTGAAAATGTGGCGCAAATCTTTGAATATTTGTTCTTTCAGAGCGAACGTTTTTAACTCAAATCTTTGCTTCTGGGGGGGTCCCTGGAACTAAATGTTCAGATGGGGGTCCGTGGCCAAATTCAGATAATTCTGGGGGTCCTTGACGTGAAAATGCTTGAGCACCACTGACATAGAAACAGAGGTTTTTCTGAAAACACATTTAGAAGCTTATTTTTTTTAGAATCGGCCTCAGTCCTACAGTAAATGGGTTAAAAACATTAAAAGCGGGAAAGCATCTGTGTCATTTTAGATTTCATAGCGTTGGCTATCAGTATAATGCTATTATAAATAGCAGATCTACAAGCCCGCACAAGCTTGTACATCTGATATTTGTGAACATTTTTGAAAAATCTTGAAAGTGTCAAACTGAGGGTCCTTGAAATTAAACGGGGTGAGAATCACTGCTAGAGCCTTAAACATCTTCTCTTATGGGGATCCCTGCAGGCATATGTTTTCAAATGTGGGGTCCGTGGGCTAATTAGTGTCAATTTGGGGGTCCTCGACATGAAAACGTTTGGGAACCACTGGTCTAAGTCTAGACCGCAATTTTCTTTCTTCATTTTTAGACGGCCATTAACGTATTTTAGACGTCTAAACTAAATAGCACTGAAAAATGCTCAGTGGGTTCTGTAGGTTCCTGCATGGCGCCAAACATTTTCAGACGTGGGCTGGCACGGGTCCGTCTGTGTCATTACAGTCTGACGGCGGCTCGTTGTTCCAACATTACTAACCCTAAACCCCCCCGTACCCTAACCATAACCGCGCACGGGGAAGCCACGGCTGCACGGGGTGAGTCTTAACCGGCCACGCATGTCAGACTTTAATGCGCCGAAAGGTTTTGAGAACCACTAGGCTTATAGAAAGAAACATTTGTATAGAGCCGGGGCCACATGTCTTAATGGGCCCGGGGTTAAGGTCAAATTAGTCAATCCATTCCAAAACGTGATTTTCCACACACGTTTTTTTCTTTGACACAGCATAACCTGCTTTCAGTTCGTCACCGCCAGTGTGTGTGCATACATGCGTTGAAACACGTCCCCTTCTCTCTGTGTGAATCATCATCCAGTCTACATCAGAATGCTGCGGTGCGTGCTGGGCGTGATCTCGGTCGGCGTCACTGTGACCATTTATTACGGCCTTTTAAATGCAAGGCGTTGACTGAGGTCTTAAAACCAAAATCAACATTTGAAATTTATATCTCTGCAGCTCCCTTTTCATTGACAGCGCAGGCGTGGATGGAATGTCGTGTCAGTATACTGTATTGTAAGGGAATGAGTAATGATGATTACATGGGACGTGCATTATACAGTGTGGGTATAGCTGTTGCAAGACGGAACAGCTAAGCGTCATAATAAAGACCATAGCAGAGCAGATTTGCCTTTTACCTCAAACCAGTGGTTGTCAACCAGTGGATTGGGGCCTATGCTCCAAGTCTCCATGCTGACTTGTTATGGACACAGTGACAGGGGGGTCACCAACATGACAAATGTGTCCGTGGCAAAGACTTGAGTCTTGTCTGTGGCAATCTTTTAGATTTTCTGTTTTACATGCCATGTGTAGCAGTGTGGGCGTTGACTTCTACTCTGCCCATCCTCCTCCCAGTAATCAGTGAGCTGATTGCTTGCAGTATTTAAGCAGCACACACGCTGCCTGTGTTAGATTCTCCTCAGTCGGTGTGTGTGTTCCCGAACAGAGCTGGCCCTTTGGGCTTCAGCATGCCACGCAGTCCCACAGCGTGTGTGGCATGAAGGACCCTTCATGACAATTATCCTTCCCTCAAACAAAGCTGGCCCAATGGGCTTCAGTATTGTTTGTTTTCATTATGCTCAAACCAGTCTGTGTGCTACCGTCCGTCTCTGCACGGACGCCCCCCATAGATATATGAATAATAGAGACGGCACTGGAGGCGAGGGGAATCCCGGTGCCGTCTCTATTATTTATATATCTATGCTCAAACCAAGTGGAAGTGTGTAGGGCGAGTGACGAGGGCTTAGTTTCAAAAAGGGCCCTTGTGTGCCTGGAGGCTGCCTCTGCATCCTGCCCCTAAATGAGTGGGCTTGGTGAAAGGAAGCCACGCTGCTGTTTTGCCTTGCCTGAATAATAGTTCAACACTGACCAACCACTGATCCACAAATCAAAGGAAGAAACATTATAATTATTTATTATATGTGTTGTGAACTGGGAATGTCCTATCGGACACTGTTTATGGAGACCTGTGTGTAACAGTGCAACCCTGTGTTGTCTGGATTCTCATTCATTTTAATTCTCTCTTTGCTAGTTCCGGTGCTGAGGCCTCCGGGTCTGGACCAGGCGACGCCCGTCCCAGTGGTAGTGGTATCCCCTTTTCCTTTGTTGTGGGCCTTGAGTTTGTTTTTGTTGTGTTCTGTGGTTTGGGGTGCCACTACCCTGGGCGGGTTAGCTGGTCCCCTGTCCCCCCTGGTAACCCTCAGCACCAGTCCCTGAGTGTCACAATCTGTAATTCTGAAGTACTTTAATACAGTTTTTAACCTGTTTATGTCCAAGAAACATCCTGATCTTTTTTCTTTTTTTTTATCCCACGATTTTGTAACCCATTTTTCACCCCTGTGTCAATTATCTAATGTGATCCTGGGCTCTACACACCCTCCGCCAACCTAGTCCCCATATATGGGGAACATGGGGAGAGCAACGGACTTGAACTCATGCTTCCTTCATGCCTGAGTGTCCAAGTTGCTCCTTTACACCTGACAGGGGGGAGTTTCCCTGGTTGGACGTAGCGCGTGGAAGGAACACGTTATTCCAACCAGTTCCTTTCCCCTCCACCAGGCGCCCCGGCTGGCCAGGGGGAGGCAGTTTAGATTACTGCATGTTTTTTGTGAGGGTACCTACCCTAGGGGGCACGGGGAGAACATGCAAACTCCACACAGAAAGGCCCTTTCGCCAACCCCGCCTTCGGGTATGGGCACTGATGACGCGGAGGAGGAAACACGCCACCAGCACCCACAGCGTCCCGAGCGGGAATCGAACCCAGGACCTTCTAGCTGTGAGGCGACAGCACTACCAACTGTGCCACCGTGCACCCCATCCTGATCTTTTACCTAAGTAACTGAATAAAGAGTTGTACTTTTGTAAACCCGTTTATTAATTAAATGTACAACAAATCTGTCATAAGTAACTCAGGTTTAAATCAGATTTTTAACTATTTCCTGGGGTGCAACTCCCCAGGTGGCGTAGTTGGCTATATATATCAATTCATACCGCCATGCCACACATGCATTATGTTCTTATTTTTGAGTGGTGTAAACCACTCCTACAACTGGCTTTTGTGTGCAGAAAAAAATGAGCATGGTTGCTATGTTCAAAATAATTTCTGACGTAATTAAATCACACCCGGGTGAACTGGATGACCGTAGCAACCATGCTCATTTTTTCTGCACAAAAAAAGCCAGTTGTGAAATCACATCCGGGTGTGATTTCATTACGTCAGACATTACGTCAGACCACAGCTGATCATGCTATATAAAACCTTACACCACTCAGTTCACACGGGTGTGATTTTTACCATAACACTCACTTACTGAAAGTCTCCAGGTTTTCTTCAGAATATGCATGACAAGTATTTACTACGTCCGTCGATGTTGCCAGTTACTGGGAAGTCGGATGTCAAGAACTTCCACAGAAAAGTGAGTTTGAATCTCAAGGGAAACCGTATACCGGATTGCCTGGTTGAGTCACCATTATAAGGAAATGTGTGTGTCTGCAGTGCTCACATACATAGAGTAAGTTACAATGAACAGCAGCATGAGTTTAATATGGAAGGTTAATTTCTTTCCCCCACACCACGCCCATATCCCCCCTCCCAACACAACAGTGGTGGTCCCTCCCTGGTTCATAATCAGTTGAAAACCCCTGTATTAAATTTCGGGGATCCTGAGCACCTGAGGTTGGAGATTGTGGAAACTGTTTATTACGCGTTGAATGCTGAATTGTATTGACTAATGAGACAGCTGTAGACTATCACTTAGCTAGCCTAAATATGTCACCTCTACAGGCTCTACTTGATATATTCTAATTTGAAACGCAAGGAAGGCTGACGTGCCGAAACGAGTCCATTTCTCTGTAGAAACCAAGTTCATAAAACACTCATATAACAGGATTTTTTCTGAACATTTTAGAAGCCATTCTTTAGAATCGGCCTCAGGTCATAACAGGTTAAGTATTCATCAAACGTGACTCACACACACACACGCACGCACGTGTGCACGCACGCACGCACGCACAGACACACACACACACACACACACACACACACACACACACACACACAATGCCTACAATATAGGCATTTAGCAGAGGCTCTTAGTCCAGAGCGACTTACAGTAAGCCGGAGCAACACATGGAAATACATGACAAACATAATAATAGGTAGTTATCACTTTTGACCCCCCCAAAATACTCATATCTGTACTGGGGAACCCCCCTCCCTGAGTGGAGTTCTCATTAATAACAACTTGAGTCCATCATCCCTGGCATAAAACAATGATATTTTAACCCATTCTGGGCGGGAACCCCTTTTGGTGTTTTAACTAAGCATTATGTTATACTTTAGCTATTGAAAAATAGCAGATCTACAAGCTCATAGCGCGCCACCGAGTGGCGCGCTATGAACTTGTATAGGTCTGCTATTTCTTTTAAATCGTAAAAATGTGCCGCAAATCTTTGAATATATATTATTTCAAAGTGAATGTTTTTAACTCAGGTCTAAATTTAAAAGGTTGTGGATTTCACTTTGTAACTCCCTGCTGTTTGTCCCTGTTTGTGATGTTGCAGGAATATTATTTATTTTAATAATTCCACCGTGTGATTCCACCAAATGTCTTTCTTTGTTTTACCTGTTGTATCGACGTTTTGTTATCGTTTGTTTTCTTTTTACTTATTTGTTTTAGTGTATACTACAAGATAAAAAAGGGTATAGGCAGTAGGCATTAGGCACTATATAAGCCACGGCTTCAACCTACACCTTTTCGGTCCAAATATGTTCTGTAAAGTTTGTTTGTGATTAATTAATCCCTGGACCGAAATAAACTTTTCGTTCATAAACTATATATGCATTCGTATAACTGGAGTGTGTTGGATAAGGTTGCAGAGTGCCACCTGTTGATGGGGAGGGCCTATATGTGGATGTGTTGGCCTCTCTGCTGTCCGCAAACACGAGGGTCGTGCTGACCGACCTGCTGGCTCAGCTGGGAGACAATAATGAATTGCATTTTTAATTAATTGCATTTTTATAGCGCTTTCCCAAGTTCTCAAAGCACTTTACAATGGTTCATTCATTTATACATTGGGAGGTGAAGCGGCGAACAGTCGACGCCAGCGTCCTCACTTCCCACATTCACACACCAATAGGTGGCAAGCTCACACCGACCGACTCATTGGAGGCAATGTAGGGTTCAGTGTCTTGCCCAAGGACACTTTGACAGGAGGAGCCGGGATTCGAACCGCCGACCCAGGGATCATTGGACGATCTGCTCTACCTCCTGAGCCACAGCACGGACCTCATCAGGGACAACAACTGGACATCTAATCTATGACCGGTTGCGTTGAGTGGAAAATATCACTACTTTCTGACTGACCTTTTATGGGCCCTGAATTTGTATATCAGCCTTAATGTTCAAGGTGCAGAACAAGAATAAGGCAATAAACTAATGTACATGTTTCTCATTAGTATTATTAGAAGTATAGAACAGTGCCCGTGGGGGTGGGATCAGGTGTGATCAATTGGCTAATGAAGGGCGAGTTTGCGCATCATTGTGACGTCAGAACATCAATGTGATGTAAGAACAGGCCATAGCTCCATATTCGGAGATCTAGGGGTGATCAGGATTTGGAGCCTGGGCAGAGGCTTTTGTGCTGGTTCTGGACAACCGGCGATCTGACGGACTTGACACCGGGCACTGCACTCCCTGTGGTGGTGTGGAACGCGTGTGTCAAATTTGAAGTCGGTGGGGCAAACGGTTCTCGAGTTACGTGGATTACAGACGTACGTGTTGCATTTATAGATACATAATATTTATTCTAATGCAGTACATTTCATTGCTAAAGCTCTATTGAGGTCAGAAATATGTGCACCCGAACTAGGGGAAAACACTTTCCCGCACCCCCATACAAATTGATTTTTATTCAATAATTCGGGTTAGCATAGGCATCAGGCATATAGGCAAAGTTTAAACAAACTAATTTGTGCTATTAACAAATTTAAATATTTCTCTCAACCAAAGAGAGCAGGATAGGAGCTCAGTATGTAAAAAGGTATTGCTGCTAGACTAGGCCTTATATAGAGCGTCGCAGTCCCGCCTCCTACCCTGGACCAGGAAATGAAATCCAATGCATTATTCTCATAGACATTTCTTAAAGTATTTATTTAAAGACGGTTACGCCGCGGACAAAGCCAACTCGAGTCGTGACAACTCATGACAACACAAACAATATTTTGGACCAAACAAATAATTACAAAGAAGGAAAACAACAAAAAAAGTGTTGTAACCTGCCGTTTTTTTCTTCTTTCTAATTATTTGTTTGGTCCAAAATATTGTTTGTGTTGTCATGAGTTGTCACGACTCGAGTTGGCTTTGTCCGCGGCGTAACCGTCTTTAAATAAATACTTTAGGAAATGTCTATGAGAATAATGCATTGGATTTCATTTCCTGGTCCAGGGTAGGAGGCGGGACTGCGACGCTCTATACCTGGTCGGTCCATCAGCTGGTACAGTACCAGCTGTTGTAGTACCAGTGGTACTACAATTTAATGTTTCATGTTTAACAATTTATTTTGCTGTGGTGTGTCTTCCCAGGTGAGCAGGTCCTGGAGGACAATAATTAATGAGGATATACAGCTGTTCTCAACAGGTGTCAACAGGCCCAGGAGAGGCTGATATACTTTACTTTACTTCTACTCCTCAGAGGCTAATGAATATAATGCATTGATTAAAAAGGGAACATTCCCTACATTGACGTTAGGGAATAGGGATGGGGTTGGTGACAGAGACTCCGGCCTCATACACACATGCAGAACACATGTTCTGTGTTCTGTCTGCTTGCAAACCATGTAACTCCCATTGGAAAAGCATCGAGGCGGCCATCAAACACAGACAGAACACAGAACATGAATTCTGCATGAGTAGATAGAAGAGTGGCCACCAGTGTATTAAACTGGGACACGGCCAGTGGTGAAAGCGGGCCGGGATGCCGGTCCGGTAAAAGATTCAGCAAGTCGACTCTGATAGGTCTAACGACCGATGACATACTAGACCTACTGTACAGCTAGGCAGTGGCGTGCACAGACATTTAGAGGGGCAGGTGCTCAAGTTAAAAAAGGGCACCTTGTGCAGCGCGTGGAACCGGCCGGTTGCCTTAATCTATTTTGGGCGGGAACCCCTTTTGGTGTTAGCATTATGTTATGCTTTAGCTATTGAAAAATAGCAGATCTACAAGCTCATAGCGCGCCACCGAGTGGCGCGCTACGAGCTTGTAGGTCTGCTATTTTTGAAAAATAAAAAAAAAACAAAAAAAATGTTTTTTTTTTTTTTTTTTTTTTTTTCAAAAGGGCACATTGCCAAAAGGGCAGGGGGTGCTCTAGCACCCCCTAGTGTCTATCTGTGCACGCCACTGCAGCTAGGCTACATAGATCAGTGGTTCCCAAACTTTTTCGTGTCAAGGACCCCCAAATGAACATTTATTAGGCCACGGACCCCCCATTTGAAAACAAATACCAGTGACTTGTACGGCTCTAGCAGTGATTCCGAAACAAATTAATTTCAAGGACCCCCAGTTTCACACGCATTATGCCACGGATCCCCGATTTAATGGCATTTCTATCTCTGGTACCCCAATTTATATTGTAAAACCACTGTTAATTTAACTCTGAGAGTGTACAAATGGAACCAAATGGACCCGCTAGGGACCATTTGGTTCCATTTGTACACTCTCTGAGTTACAGACCCATAAGGGTCCATTTGGTTACAAATTATCATTTAGCTGGGTCCCCCCTGGAACTCCCTCAAGGACCCCTGGGGGTCCCCGGTCCCCGGACCCACTTTGGGAACCACTGACATAGATTGTACTTTTGCTGTAGGGTGTGGTGAACTTATTTTACTTGCATTTACTAATGTTGAACAGACACATTGAACCGACAAAATCCTCGAGAAAGTCTGGACACAATAGCTGTAACTTGAAATGGACCACAGTAGGAGACCAGTGTTACCTTTGTAAGCTCTTGTCATGCCACCCTTTTCACATTGTCCTGTTATGGCGCCACCAGGAGGTCTATTTTTGCAATACAAATGTTTTGATATTACTGCTACAGAGAGTGAATTCCAAACATTGCTGACCCACAATAACCTACCCGACATGGTATGACAGGAGAACTGTGCTCCGAACCTACCTGACCCGGTATGACAGGAGAGCTGAACCCTCAGGAATCAAGCAACAAAGTTTTGCAGAGCTGCTTTTTTCCCTTACTTTCTGACTTTATTTTTGAGGGGCGCTATTGTGATGATTGGGGGGATTGTCTGGGATCGACTACTTCACTCTGATACTACTGCAGTGTGGTGATGTTGTTCTTGTTGCTGGTTGTTGCTGGTTGAAGTAAAAGAAGAGTTGTGTTAAGCTGTGTCATGGTCTGCTGATTCACAAACACAATATATTGGCTCCCACAAACATTGAAGACAAAAGTGAGGACAGACAAGTGAAGTGGCCGGAACGACTTTTGTGACGATTTGATTGGCTGAGCATGGAATGCGATGTTTGATGATGTATGATGATAAGATCACTTCACCCTCACTTCACGCAGGTGTGATTTTTTAGGCTTTTGTCCCCACACGTCTCAATATTTGCCATTGACAATGAAAGGAGAAATTAGATCAAATTTCCGCCAAATATGACGTAAATTAAACATCGAAACATTAAACGCCATTGACAATGACGGGATAATTTACGTCATATATGTAGACGAGCAAATCGGCTAACCAATCAATCATGTCGGTGGGAACGCTTGGCCAATAAGGGATCACCATTCTTGATGATGATGTACGATGATGATGAGCGCCCCTCACTTCACACGCGTGTGATTTTTATTATTATTATTATTAATTTATTTTTTTAATTATTTTTGTTGTTGTGTTGTGTATTCTAAAATATTAAAAAATCTTCGGGATTGTCTCCCGTCTTTAGTACCTTTTTTTGCACAGCTGTGTGTGCTTTTGTTTTAACGGACACTTTGTGCTTGATTCCCCTCACTTTTCCGTAGGCCAATCAGAGGCAGCTGGGGGTGGGTCTTTTCGTAACCGAGGGTGTGTTCGGATATGGGCACTGAGCGTACTGGTGTACCCTCTGGTACCCTTCCTAGATTTCTGACAGGTCCCGGGAAAAGACGTGCTGTGATTGGCCAGTGGTCACTTTAAGTGGCCTCCTATAAGTGGCCTTCCCAGGAATGGCGGGTAGAGGTCCGGACTGCAGTGGCCAATGAGCTATCTAGGTTTCTACATCTATGATGTTGAACGTCATTTTCGAACGGGGTGATCGGTCTAGGGATGCCTGACAAGCACTTGGAATTGTAGGAATTACATTTTGTTTGACATTTTATTCCACAGATAAAAAATTTGAAAAATAGCTGATCGACATGCTCTGGGAACATGGTATTTTCATGTTAATTTTCAGCTATTTTCACAATTTGGTATAGTTTGATGATTATTGAAGTTTGATGGTATTCAAAAGTCTTAAAAGTCCCTAAATGGTCACTTAACTGTCATCTGGGGTCCCGACCCACAGGTTGAGATCCACCGAGTTAGTGTACTGACCATATTATTCATAGTTCATAGTTCTTAGTGGGGAAGGGACTTTGACCTTCATCAGTTAGTTAATGCACTTACCTGTATATACTATACTACTGTATACCTGTGATACTATAAACTGTGAATACTCTAGTACTTTATATTTATATACCTCCTCTGACTGCAATTTTGCACCTTTCTTGTGATACTCTTGTGATACTGTACTTGTACATTGCTGGATATACAGCTGTTCTCAACAGGTGTCAACAGGCCCAGGAGAGGCTGATATACTTTACTTTACTTCTACTCCTCAGAGGCTAATGAATATAATGCATTGATTAAAAAGGGAACATTCCCTACATTGACGTTAGGGAATAGGGATGGGGTTGGTGACAGAGACTCCGGCCTCATACACACATGCAGAACACATGTTCTGTGTTCTGTCTGCTTGCAAACCATGTAACTCCCATTGGAAAAGCATCGAGGCGGCCATCAAACACAGACAGAACACAGAACATGAATTCTGCATGAGTAGATAGAAGAGTGGCCACCAGTGTATTAAACTGGGACACGGCCAGTGGTGAAAGCGGGCCGGGATGCCGGTCCGGTAAAAGATTCAGCAAGTCGACTCTGATAGGTCTAACGACCGATGACATACTAGACCTACTGTACAGCTAGGCAGTGGCGTGCACAGACATTTAGAGGGGCAGGTGCTCAAGTTAAAAAAGGGCACCTTGTGCAGCGCGTGGAACCGGCCGGTTGCCTTAATCTATTTTGGGCGGGAACCCCTTTTGGTGTTAGCATTATGTTATGCTTTAGCTATTGAAAAATAGCAGATCTACAAGCTCATAGCGCGCCACCGAGTGGCGCGCTACGAGCTTGTAGGTCTGCTATTTTTGAAAAATAAAAAAAAAACAAAAAAAATGTTTTTTTTTTTTTTTTTTTTTTTTCAAAAGGGCACATTGCCAAAAGGGCAGGGGGTGCTCTAGCACCCCCTAGTGTCTATCTGTGCACGCCACTGCAGCTAGGCTACATAGATCAGTGGTTCCCAAACTTTTTCGTGTCAAGGACCCCCAAATGAACATTTATTAGGCCACGGACCCCCCATTTGAAAACAAATACCAGTGACTTGTACGGCTCTAGCAGTGATTCCGAAACAAATTAATTTCAAGGACCCCCAGTTTCACACGCATTATGCCACGGATCCCCGATTTAATGGCATTTCTATCTCTGGTACCCCAATTTATATTGTAAAACCACTGTTAATTTAACTCTGAGAGTGTACAAATGGAACCAAATGGACCCGCTAGGGACCATTTGGTTCCATTTGTACACTCTCTGAGTTACAGACCCATAAGGGTCCATTTGGTTACAAATTATCATTTAGCTGGGTCCCCCCTGGAACTCCCTCAAGGACCCCTGGGGGTCCCCGGTCCCCGGACCCACTTTGGGAACCACTGACATAGATTGTACTTTTGCTGTAGGGTGTGGTGAACTTATTTTACTTGCATTTACTAATGTTGAACAGACACATTGAACCGACAAAATCCTCGAGAAAGTCTGGACACAATAGCTGTAACTTGAAATGGACCACAGTAGGAGACCAGTGTTACCTTTGTAAGCTCTTGTCATGCCACCCTTTTCACATTGTCCTGTTATGGCGCCACCAGGAGGTCTATTTTTGCAATACAAATGTTTTGATATTACTGCTACAGAGAGTGAATTCCAAACATTGCTGACCCACAATAACCTACCCGACATGGTATGACAGGAGAACTGTGCTCCGAACCTACCTGACCCGGTATGACAGGAGAGCTGAACCCTCAGGAATCAAGCAACAAAGTTTTGCAGAGCTGCTTTTTTCCCTTACTTTCTGACTTTATTTTTGAGGGGCGCTATTGTGATGATTGGGGGGATTGTCTGGGATCGACTACTTCACTCTGATACTACTGCAGTGTGGTGATGTTGTTCTTGTTGCTGGTTGTTGCTGGTTGAAGTAAAAGAAGAGTTGTGTTAAGCTGTGTCATGGTCTGCTGATTCACAAACACAATATATTGGCTCCCACAAACATTGAAGACAAAAGTGAGGACAGACAAGTGAAGTGGCCGGAACGACTTTTGTGACGATTTGATTGGCTGAGCATGGAATGCGATGTTTGATGATGTATGATGATAAGATCACTTCACCCTCACTTCACGCAGGTGTGATTTTTTAGGCTTTTGTCCCCACACGTCTCAATATTTGCCATTGACAATGAAAGGAGAAATTAGATCAAATTTCCGCCAAATATGACGTAAATTAAACATCGAAACATTAAACGCCATTGACAATGACGGGATAATTTACGTCATATATGTAGACGAGCAAATCGGCTAACCAATCAATCATGTCGGTGGGAACGCTTGGCCAATAAGGGATCACCATTCTTGATGATGATGTACGATGATGATGAGCGCCCCTCACTTCACACGCGTGTGATTTTTATTATTATTATTATTAATTTATTTTTTTAATTATTTTTGTTGTTGTGTTGTGTATTCTAAAATATTAAAAAATCTTCGGGATTGTCTCCCGTCTTTAGTACCTTTTTTTGCACAGCTGTGTGTGCTTTTGTTTTAACGGACACTTTGTGCTTGATTCCCCTCACTTTTCCGTAGGCCAATCAGAGGCAGCTGGGGGTGGGTCTTTTCGTAACCGAGGGTGTGTTCGGATATGGGCACTGAGCGTACTGGTGTACCCTCTGGTACCCTTCCTAGATTTCTGACAGGTCCCGGGAAAAGACGTGCTGTGATTGGCCAGTGGTCACTTTAAGTGGCCTCCTATAAGTGGCCTTCCCAGGAATGGCGGGTAGAGGTCCGGACTGCAGTGGCCAATGAGCTATCTAGGTTTCTACATCTATGATGTTGAACGTCATTTTCGAACGGGGTGATCGGTCTAGGGATGCCTGACAAGCACTTGGAATTGTAGGAATTACATTTTGTTTGACATTTTATTCCACAGATAAAAAATTAGAAAAATAGCTGATCGACATGCTCTGGGAACATGGTATTTTCATGTTAATTTTCAGCTATTTTCACAATTTGGTATAGTTTGATGATTATTGAAGTTTGATGGTATTCAAAAGTCTTAAAAGTCCCTAAATGGTCACTTAACTGTCATCTGGGGTCCCGACCCACAGGTTGAGATCCACCGAGTTAGTGTACTGACCATATTATTCATAGTTCATAGTTCTTAGTGGGGAAGGGACTTTGACCTTCATCAGTTAGTTAATGCACTTACCTGTATATACTATACTACTGTATACCTGTGATACTATAAACTGTGAATACTCTAGTACTTTATATTTATATACCTCCTCTGACTGCAATTTTGCACCTTTCTTGTGATACTCTTGTGATACTGTACTTGTACATTGCTGCTATTGTGTATTGTCTACTGTGTATTGTCTGTCTGTTTTAAAAAGCGTCATGTACTACTGCACTTTTGCCCAAGACAAATTTCCCCTCGTGGGACAGTATATCTCATCTCATCTCATCATCTCATTATGACATCGGACTCAACCTCTTATAGAGACTGGGGACTCGGACCCAAAGCAGAACCCATGAGCGTTCAGTGAATGTGTACAGGTATCGTGACAGAAAGTACTGTACCTCTTACCAACCTCACATAGACTTCAGGACATGTCAGTCATTAACGTTTCCAAACAGACTTTCACATACTCTGCATCATCTATTTCACCCTGCCACCCAGTGGAGTCAGTCTGCTCCGTCCGTAGATAGAAGGCTCTTGTTCTCACAAAAGGCTTTAGTTCAAAGCCTTTTGAATTAAAGTTTCCCATGAACACTGCTTTTGAGAGATCTCCTCTTTTTTCTTCTCTTCTAATTTGCGGACATCTTCGTCCTTGATCATTTGTAGTACCCTATCCATTTTCCGGATCTTTACCTCTAGGGTTTGGACCTCGTTCTTCAAGTCTTTAGTCTCCTGCTCGAAAGAGAGACTTGTTTCTAACAACGCCTTTTCTTCTTCAATCAGTCGGATTTTCTCCACCTCATGTTTGTTCCTCTCCTCCAGCCTCTGTTTCTCCATGTCTGTGATCGTCGCTTGCATCTCCTGGCCCTTGTTCTCCATGTCTTCTTTATCCTTCTCTAGAGAGAGTACTGTTCGTGACAGCGTATCATTTTCGCTGATTTTTCCCTCCAGTTTGTTCCTCTCCTGCCTCGTCCTCTCCTCCGCCTCTTTAGTCTTCCCTTCCATTGTCAGGATCTTCTCTTCCATTGTCAGGATCTGTTTCTCCGCTTGGTCTTTGTTCGCTCTGAGTAAATTATCCATTTCCAGGATCTTGGTCGCTCCGATCTTCACCTTGTTCTGCATGTCTTCTTTCTGCTGCTCCGCGGCGTGCAACCTTCCTGTCAAAGTATCAATTTCTTTGGTCAACTCAAGTTTATCCTCTGTCCATTTCTTTGACAACGCTTTCCTTTCTCCGATCAGTTCGAGTCGGTCCGCCTCCCATTTGTTTTCCAAAGCTTCCTTTTCTTGGATCAGCTGGCGTCTCTCGTCCTGCTTCCTCCTATTCTCCCTCTTCAGTTCCTCCTGAAGTGATGCGTTCTGTTCCTCAACGGCCTCCATCTGCCCTTGCAACATCAGGATGTTGTTCTCTTTTGTCTTGATCGTGTTCTCCAAGTCTTTGGTCTTATTCTCAACGGAGAAAAACCTTAGCGACAAAGCGCTTCTTTCTGTAATCAATTGGAGAGTCTCCTCCTTCCGGGTTTGCCTCTCCTCCTCCATGCGTCTGATCGTCTCTTGCATTTCCAGAAGCTTGTTACCCGTTGTCGCCATCTGGTTCTTCATGTCTTCATCGTTCTGCTCCGCGGAGAGTACCGTTTGTGACAACGCCTCATTTTCTCTAATAAGGAGACTAGCTTTCTCCTCCAACTTTCTCCTCTCCTTTGAGCTCCTCTCCTCCGTGTCTCTGATCGTCTCTTGCAGTTCCAGGACCTTCTGCTCAGTTTCCATCATCTTCCTCTTTGCGCCTTCGAGCTGCTGCTCCGCGAAGCGAGACCTTTGTAACAGCGCATTTTGTTCTTGAACCCGTTGGAGTCTCTCCTCCTCCCATTTGTCCGCCTCCTCCCTCCTCTCCTCGTCCATGTACCTGATGGTCTCCTGCATCTTCAGGACCCTGTCGTCTTTGTGTTCTCTGAACAGTTCAAGGGTCTTTTCCAGCTTCAGGATCTTGATCTGCTCGGCCTTCGTCTGGTCCTGCAGTTCCTCGTTCCTCTGCTCTGCAGAGAGCAACGCTTCGGACAGAGCTTGCTTTTCTCCGTACAGTTGGACTTTGTCCTCCTCAAATTTGGCCCCTACATCTTGCATTCCTTCAATCAATGTAACCGATTTCCTCTTCTCACTCGCCAACTTCCCCTGGAGGGACACGATCTCTTCTTGAAAGTCTTCCATCTGCTCCTGCATCGTCTGGACACTGGTGTCTGTTGACGTAATCACGTTGCTCAGGTGTTCATTCTTTTGCGACAAAGCCTTGATTTCTGTGATCAGTTGGTCTCTCTCGTCCTCCCATTTGTTAATCTCCTTCCTACTCATTTCCTTGAAAACTGTAAACGCCTGATCGTTCTTTTTCTCCTCTTCTTCCACTCCTTGCAACCGCTCTTCCATTCTCTGGATCTTCATCTCTCGAGTTGTCAACTCTTCCTCCAGGCCTTTGATCGTTCCCATCGCTTGGGAGTTTGATTTCTTCTCCTTTGCTTCTACGTCTCTCAACAGCTTTTCCATCTTCTGGATCTTGAGCTCTCGAGTGGTCCTCTCTGCCTCCAGGTCTTTGATCTGTTCCGCCGCTTGATAGTTCCCTTTTCTCTCCTTCTCCTGCACATCTTGCAAGGCCATGTCCATTTTCAGGATCTTGAGCTCTTGAGCGGTCCTCTCCAGCTCCAGCTCTTTAATTCTCTCCTCCGTCGCTCGGTAGCTGTACCTCTTGTCCTCTGCGTCCACGTCCTGCAGCAACCTATCCATTGTCCGGATCTTGAGCTCTTGAGTCGGCCGCTCTTGCTCCAGGACTTTTATCGTCTTTTCCATTTCCTGGATCGTTGCTTCTGCTTTCTGCAACTCATCTATCGTCTCTGCATTCTTCCTCATCAGTACAACACACATCCCGTGGTATTTCACATGCGCCTTGGTCATGATGTTTTTAATGTGTTCAAAGTCCAACATTGCTGCAATTCTCCGTTCTCACCACATGTACAACTAGGGTTAGGTCTCTGTGCTCTGTCTCTCTGTGTCTTCTGTTCAGTCCACTCTGCATTTATTTATATACCCAAACTCTCCCAAGGCTTTGTGTCACAGCTGATTGGACGCCGTGTTTTGATGACGTTGCGGTTGTCATAGCAGCAATAGCTGCTTGGTGTGTAGAGATCCTAAGATGCAACAAACTTGGGAGAGTTTGGGGATACTGTGGGCAGAAGGTGGACACAGAGAGGACAATGTGCTGGTCATCTGCTGGGAGATTACAGAGTTGCAGGTCCCTTTAAAAAGGGTGTTTTAGCGGTCCAGGCACCTTGGCTGGTAATCCAGCATGACACTGTGTCGCGAGTTCGAGTCCCGATCCCGACGCACTTTGTTGTGTGTCTTCCCCCACATCTCTCTCCCCGTTTCCTGTCTACCTACTGTGATCTATCAATGAAGGCAAAAAAGCCCTAAAAATATCTTAAAAAAGGGTGTTAATTTAACAGCTGTGGGTGCGGCTTCAGTTCAGGTGGATCACCACCCATCACCACCCACCAGGAAAACCAATAGTGAAAGATTTCACAGACTCCAGGTCCCCAGCTAAATCTTTAACTCTGACAAGTACTGTACTTTTAGGCAGACATAGAATAGTACAACAATAGTACAACAACAACAACAACAACAACAACAACAAATTTCAGTAATGGAGGAATGGAACACCTTTCCAGAATGGAATTTCAGGTACTGTACTTTTAGGCAGACATAGCAGAATAGTACAACAACAACAACTAATTTCAGTAACAATGGAGGAATAGAACAACTTTCCAGAATGTAATTTCCAGAACAATGGAGGGGGGTGAGCCATTCATTATCCATGCATCATTTTCATTTGACCAACAACAACAACAACAACAACAACAAACTGGTTCTAAATGTTCTCCTTTGACAAACAACATTGATTCTAAATGTTCTAATACGAGAAATAAGGTAAAATAAACATGAAATAAACATGGGGCGAGATATCCGTGCTTTGGGGCAAGATATCCACGCGGTGGGGCGAGATATCCACGCTTTGGGGGCGAGCTATCCACGGCTTGGGGCGAGCCGTCTTCACTTTTCGAAATTCCGGGGCAAGTCGTCTTCACTTTTCGCGGGGCGAGATGTCCACTTTTGTTTATTTGTGTTTACTGTTTTTTTGTTTGTTCAGCTTGATTTATGTGTCGCTCTATGCTGCTGTAGCGCTTCAATTTCCCTTTGGGGATTAATAAAGTATCTCATCTCATCTCATGGATGGATGGACATTTGAAAACTTGGGAAATGGGACAAGGACATTCTGCATTAGTAGGCTAGCTGGCTGCTCCGACTCCGAAGTATGTAGAAATGCTATTTGTAAGTAGGCTACAAATAGCTACTTTTATTCAAGTACATTTTGAATTTTGGGCTTTTACTTGAACAAGAGTGTGTGTACATTGCTTTTACTTTTAGTAAAACATGTGAGTACTTTCCAAACACCACCACTAGATGGCAGTGACGAGCGCAGTATCACCAATGAATGACGTAATGATTCTCAAAGTTAAAAGCCCTAGAAGTGTCTCTGCTTCTCGCCGGGCGCAATGGCGTGCGCCTGCAATCCAAGCTACCGGGAGGCTGAGGCTGGCGGATCGTTTGAGCTCAGGAGTTCTGAGCTGCAGTGGACTATGTCGATCGGGTGTCCGCACTAAGTTCGGTATCGATATGGAGCTCCTGGGGGAGCCCGGGACCACCAGGTTGTCTAAGGAGGGGTGAACCGGCCCAGGTCGGAAACGGAGCAGGTCAAAGCCCCCGTGCCGCTCAGTAGTGGGTTCGCGCCCGTGAATAGACACTGCAGTGCAGCCTGAGCAATACAGCGAGACCTAGTCTTTTTATGCCGGCATGGGTGGTTATGAACGAGGGACCACCTGACCTAGAATCAACCTGTTGTGTTGGGTGGGATATGGGCTAAGATTATAGACAGTGCTTTGTATGGGAACACTTGCTATATGCATCCATGTGTATTATCCCCATTTCCACTGTTTTTCTTTTTATACCAATGGTCCATAATAATTTCCTAATAATAATGACTCGACCAGTGCAAAATCAACAAATCCTACATTACCATCATGCATGCAATACCTCCATGCACCACGTCTACGGACCACTTAGAAGGAAAAAAATCGCACTTGTGTGAAGTGAGGGGCGCTCTTATATCATACATCTTCATACGTAGGCTACATAACATTCCGTGCTCATTCAATCAAATTAATCATCACAATTGTCATGCCGGCCAATCACTTCACTTTTCTGCCCTCACTTTTATGCTCAATATGCTCAGCCAATAGGGTGATCAGCAAATTAAATCACCGTGTTTGTGTTCACACAAACAGACAAAGCTGTATGCTTTGTGCATTGTAGTGGGTCAGATGTTTGTAACATGTGACAGTGATGATTTTATTTCATGATCAATAAAGACATCAATCAATCAAAAAAGAAACCAGGTCAGGTGGTAGGCCTATATAGGCCTATGCGTTTCAATATCACTATTTGTCTAGTTATAAGAATGTAAATAATATGTGCTACCATGCAATAAAAGTCACTCTATATTATTATAAACACTAGCTCAAATGAAGTAAAAATAAAATACTAGTTTGCAGCAGCAATAGTAGCTTACCTTTAAGTAGGCCTATTGCTCACGAAAACCTCTGCACTCGTTTATGATGTACTTCATGTGTGGCATACCCAGAAATGTAAAACAGAATGCCTTCCTGCACGCATTCATAGATGTTTAGCATACAGTAGGCCTACACACAAAGGGGTGCATGTGCTCTGATGTAATATTGATTGTGGCCAGAGGGGGGCATCAAATGATAAGATACAGTATAACACATGGGCTGTAATGAGTGTCTATAGGCCTACTGTCTCTGTCAGAGAATGAGAGTCAAGGAAAAAGGACCGTATGCTACAGTAGGTTTTCCTTCAAGGAGCAGATAAGTCAAGGTCAATATAGTAGGTATACTCTTTCAAAGAGAAGATAAATCAAGGTCAATAATATGGTTGTTATAATCAAAAATATATTTTCATAGTCTCTGTACTGTGTAAGAGATTTGCTTTAGTTAAAATAAGTGTTAAAAATCACACCCGTGTGAACTGAGTGGTGTAAGGTCTTATATAGACTGATCAGCTGTGGTCTGACGTAATGTCTGACGTAATGAAATCACACCCGTGTGAACTGGGTGACCATAGCAACCTGCATGCTCATTTTTGAGTGGTGTAAACCACTCCTACGACTGGCTTTGTTAGTCTGTCTGTCTGTGCCAAAAAAATGAGCATGGTTGCTATGGTCATCCAGTTCACACGGGTGTGATTTCATTACGTCAGACATTACGTCAGACCACAGCTGATCAGTCTATATAAGACCTTACACCACTCAGTTCACACGGGTGTGATTTTTTTGGCACGGACAGACACGTAAACTAACAAAGCCAGTTGTAGGAGTGGTTTACACCACTCAAAAAGCTCCATATTGTGATAGTACTCATTGCTGTGTTACTGCAGACTGCAGTAACAGGACTACAGGAGTCTCCATGTTTCTCCAGCATTTTATTAAACAGAAAATGCATTTTCAGAAACCGAAACTGAAACTGGGATACCAATTTTATCCAATCCGGATAGAGAACGCAGTCAGGATGCAGATTAAACACGTGTAATTGTAAGTGATGACACAAAGAAATGAGCAGACAATATTGGAACTGGAACACTATAAAAAATTAAGCCCATAAAAAGCTACTCTCTCCTGATTGTCTGAAAATGTGTCACATATACCTGAAAAAATATTTTCTGTTTAGTAAAGAGACAGGGAGACGTCTACGGTCTACTGAACAAACACTCTGACTATAGCCATGATTACTATCAGAATATAGTGATTTAACCATTTAACAAAAATCATTTTTTAACCACAAAATATCACTTACACTACCCTTAAAGGGATAGTTCAGATTTTTTGAACTTAAGTTGTATGAAATACTTGCCATTAATATAGTGGTTGCAACTGTATTAATTGATTGCCCGAGTCCTGTGGTGGGAGTTCTGCTCTGGTTTTGGTGAAATATCAAGTAGTTCCGGTCATTTTGTGGGGGGCACTGGGGGCCACGCAGTAAAAGTAAATGAATCCACAAAACTAACGTAATTTGTATTGTTGATCTATTTCTAAAATATTAGTGCAACTTCCGTTCTTTTTTTACCCCTCTATCACACAGAACTATGTTTTTTGTGTCCATATCACTACGCCCAAAAAATAGTTCCATGTGATAGAGGGGTCAAAGTTGAACGAAAGTCGCACTAATATTTTAGAAATAGGTCAACAATACAAATTACGTTCGTTTTGTGGATTCATTTACTTTTACTGCGTGGCCCCAGTGCCCCCCACAAAATGACCGGAACTACTTAATATTGACCAAAACCAGAGCAGAACTCCCACCATGGGACTCGGGCAATCAATTAATACAGTTGCAACCACTATATTAATGGCAAGTATTTCATACAACTTAAGTTCAAAAAATCTGAACTATCCCTTTAAGGAGTCTTCCTTAAAAGTAGGGTTGTCCCAATCCGATCAGGTGATCGGAAATCGGAGCCGGTCACGTCACACGAGAAAAAAAGTATCAATATTATATCCCTACCCTGATATTAGACCGGATATTGGCTGTGATTTTGGATTTTGTACTAATGCACTATTATGCTAACCTGACTCCGCCAGATGGGGCAGCAGAAAGTACACTGGGTTATTATGCACCACAAATCTGGAATAAAATACCAGGTTACATTAGGAAATCCCCAACCATAGCTGTTTTTAAGTCTAATTTAACTCCAACAGTAGTGGCAACATTCAACTTTGGAGAAAAACGGAATGTCAAAAAATACACAGCAGTGGCTGAGACCAGAGCCATAGAGTATGATCGTACGATGATCGTACCCTACAAACCCTCCCGCGCACTCAGATCAGCCAACGCAGGGAAGCTGGAGGTACCTTCACTAAAAACGCCGGGACAACGCTCCACACGTCCCAAACTCTTCTCCCTTCTGGCTCCAAAACTATGGAATGCACTTCCCATCACAGTCAGAACTGCAGCCTCACTCCCAATCTTCCGCCGTAGTCTGAAAACCCACCTCTTCAGACTCCACCATGGCCCGTAGCACTTGCCCTAGCCTAGCCCCTTAGATAGTACATTATGTAGACTTAGATAGTATTTTAAACAGACTTATAGCTTGTTACGTAGACAGCTCTAGAATTGCACTTTATGTAGTCATAGCACTTTATAGTACACATGTATAATATATTATATAGTATAGTATGTATAGTTTACATAGATACTCCACTGTTACGTTCTTAGTTTACGCATGATTCATGATAACTACTTTTTTTTTAATATATGTGATGTATGCCATGCTTTTGTTATTGCTTAATGTAAATCGCTCTGGATTAAGAGCGTCTGCTAAATGCCTAAATTGTAAATTGTAAATTGTAGAGTAATGGTTGAGACGAAGCAGTGAAAGGTCCTGAAAGATACATAACATCAGTCTTACCCAATACCCAATCTTTCTGATGTATGAACACAAGGCTGCTGTACTTCATACTCATACTCTTTCAGGACCTTTCACTGCTTCGTCTCAACCATTACTCTATGGCTCTGGTCTCAGCCACTGTCAGGGACCGAGTTGGTTGGAAGGAGAGACACAGGGAAACTTGTTGTGGGTTTAACTTAAAAGTTCATTTGTGGTATTTATTTCTTGGTTCCAAATAATAGTAAACAAATAACAAATGTGGGCCCAAACAAAATGAGATCAACTTAAACATAACTAAACAAAACCTGAACTGAACAACACAACTGATCTCCAGAATGGCACATGAGGGGAACATATATAGGGATGGGTCAACCCATCCGAAACACAAGGGGGTAAATACAAAGACTGTAACTCAAACCCACTATCAACAACCCCTGCCCCTCCCCATGGTGCAGAGAGACTGTGGTGCAGTCCGATTGTCCCCAGCAGCTGCCAATATGGAGCAGCTGGCTCCCCTTGCTCTGGCCAGCCAATCAGTGAACTGAAAACTCAAAGAAAACTCAGTCAGCTCAAAATGTAAATAAACAGACAAAACTAAATAATAGTCATTCCAGCTGTGTGTCTTGTGTATAGTTATTTCAATGTGTTTGTGTGTTAAGTGTATGTAAAACATCATGAGAATGTATATAACCTAAATAAATAGACAAAAAGGAAAAGTCACCATACAATATAGGCTGTCTCAATGTGAGGCTGCTGAGGCAGCCCTCACACACTCCCCCCCTTCGGAACTCTCGCTGAAACAGCGAGAGAGGTAATCTGAAGTCACGTTGAGTTTGCCGGGGATGTGCTGCACTGTAAAGCGGAAGGGTTGCATGGCCAGGTACCACCTTGTGATGCGGCCATTGGTGTCTTTCATCCGCTGCATCCACTGGAGGGCTCTATGGTCAGTCTGGATAGTGAATTCCCTCCCCAGGAGGTAATACTTGAATGAGTCGAGGGCCCACTTGATGGCCAGGGCTTCTTTTTCTACCGTGGAATAACGAACCTCTCTTGGCACCAGCTTGCGGCTGATGAATGCCAGGGGGTGTTGGTCCTCCATCGGGCCCTGCAGAAGAACAGCTCCGATCCCCCTGTCTGAAGCATCAGTCTGTAAAACGAACGGCTTCTCAAAGTCAGGACTGTGTAGGACAGGATTCGTACCCAGAGCCTGCTGAATGTCTCTAAAGGCTGCCATTGCCTCCTTCGTCCACCGGAGACCATTGGGGCGTGTTTTTCCGGTCATGTCTGTGAGGATAGCCGCTCTGTCTGACATATTGGGTATAAACCGATGATAGAAGCCTGCCATGCCCAGGAAGGACCTCAGCTGCTTCTTGGTATGAGGTAGGGGACAGGAGTTGATGGCATGGACCTTGTGGACCTGTGGTTTGATAACCCCCCTCCCAATTACAAACCCCAAGTACTCCGTCTCCTCCTTGGCGAACACACATTTTGCAGGGTTAATGGTCAGGCCTGCCGATTGGATCCGCCCCAGGACCTCCCCCAAATGTCGAAGATGTTCGTCCCAAGAGGCACTGAAAATAACTACATCATCAAGATATGAACATGCATAGTCATAACATCCTCTCAATACCTGATCCATAAGTCTTTGAAAGGTTGCTGGGGCCCCATGCAACCCAAATGGCATAACACAGAACTGGAAAAGCCCCCATGGAGTCCGAAAGGCTGTCAGCTCCCTAGACCGCCTGGAAAGATTGACTTGCCAGTAGCCCTTGCATAAGTCAATGGTGGTCAGGTACTTTGCTTTGCCCAGCCGTTCAATCAGGTCATCAATACGTGGTGTTGGGTAAGAATCAAATTTTGACACAGAGTTCAGGTATCTAAAATCAATACAAAATCGTATTGTGCCATCTTTCTTTGGGACTAGAACAACTGGGTTACACCACTCACTTTTAGACTCCTCAATGGTGCCCAGGGACAGCATCAGATCCACCTCCTTTTTCAGGGAGTCCTGGAGGCGTTCTGGGATCCTGTAACTCATACGTTTTATGTCAGCTTTTTCTGTTAAGACAATGTCATGTTCAACAATATTTGTGCGGCCTGGATATTCTTGAAATATTTGCGGATTACATAAAGCTTTCACCTGGTTTTGTTGATCAGTTGACAGATGGCCTAGATCAAACACTGCTGGGGCAGGTGAGGGCAAATATTGGTCGTCTACAGCCTCCTCCTCGTCCACCACTTTGATCATCATAACCCCTGCAGTCTTCTCTGGTCTTTCAGCCCATTCTTTGAGGAGGTTCACATGCAACACCTTACTTGAACGTGGCCGTCCTGGTGTTGCAACCTGGTAGGTGGTAGGTCCAAGTTGTTTCTCCACCTCAAATGGCCCTTGCCACTTTGCCAGTAGCTTGTTGTCGCTGGTGGGTAGCATGACCAGAACTTTCTGTCCTGGGCTAAAGGACCTCTGTCGTGCTGACTTATCATACCACGTTTTTTGATACTGTTGGGCCTCTGCCATGTGCTGCTGAGCCAGTTTTGTCATCCTCTGTAGCTTTTCTCGCATCTGAAACACATAGGTTATTACATCGACATCTCCCTCCTCCCTCTGGTCCCCTTCCCAGGTCTCCTTCAGCAAGGTCAGAGGTCCCCTCACCTCATGACCATACAGCAGTTCAAATGGAGAGAACCCCGTTGAGGCTTGGGGTACTTCCCTATATGCAAAGAGGAGGTAAGGTAGCCATTGGTCCCAGTCAGAGCCAGTGTCATCAACAAACTTACGGAGCATTTGTTCAAGAGTCTGGTTGAACCTCTCTGTTAGTCCATCCGTCTGTGGATGGTAAGGTGTCGTTCGTATCCTCTTGATGCCTAGCAGTTGGTAAACCTGTTTGAGGAGGTTGGACATAAAGTTTGAGCCCTGATCAGTTAAAATTTCCCGGGCCAGGCCCACCCTGGAGAAAAACTGCACCAAGGAGAATGCCACCGTCTTTGCTTTGGTATTTTTTAGAGGGAACACTTCTGGATATCTAGTAGCATAGTCTGTAATCACCAGCATGTAACGGTTTCCAGCTTTACTTTTTTCAACCGGACCAACCACGTCCATACCCAATCGTTCGAAGGGGGTGCTAATAATGGGGAGAGGCTGTAGGGGAGCTCTCGAGGGTTTTTTAGCTGATGACTTCTGACATTGAGGGCAAGTCCTACAAAACTGGGTAACATCTGCTCGTAGACCAGGCCAGTCAAAATGTCGTTTAATGCGTGCCAGGGTCTTGTGTTTCCCTAGGTGGCCCGCCCAGGGAACTGAATGGCCCAAGGTAAGTACCGTCTCTCGGGCTGCCTCGGGAACGACTATCTGCTTAACTGGCCCCTGCTGATGGTAGAGCATACCCTTCTGTAGGAAATACTCTTCTCTAGAGCTGTTCTCCAACCCATCACCCCCCTCTTTGGCATTACCCAATAGTGTAGCTAAACTGGGGTCATCCTGTTGCATCTGCACCATGTTTAAAGGCACCTTAAAGCCCAGTGGCAGATCTGGAGCTATCTCCTCTGTTGTTTTTACCACAGTATGCTGGAACTTCTCCTGCTTCCTTTGTCTCTTTGGCTTTCGGGCTTTCCCTGGCTGTTGGTCTAGGTCTGCATCATAAAAGGGCAGGGTACTGAGGGTTACAGAGGGCTCATCTACCAACTTGGCTTGGGCTCTGGTTACGGCAACATTACAACTGTGCGGTTTGTGCAACAAATCAAATAAGACAGGCAGGTCACTACCTAACACGGCTGGAAAAGGCAGATTATCGGCCACTCCAATGTTCAACAGATACGTTTGCCCTTGCACTTCAATGTACATGTCTGCTGTGGGGTACGGCTTCTTATCTCCATGCACACAGCAAATGGGGATTGTCTCAAAAGGGTGAATAACATTGGGTGGCACAAATTTCTGGTGCACAAGGGTCTGATCACTGCCGGTGTCAATTAGGGCCTTCAGTGTCTTCCCATTAATTTTAACAGTTTCCATATTCATGCTTTGATCATTATTCGTTTTTAAATCATGTTTTCGTGGCACCACACACATTTGAGTGAGCTTCATTGGGTTCTTCGGGCAATTGGGTTTGATATGGCCTTCCTCTCCACACAAGTAGCAAGTGGGTAGTCTATTAGCCTGTTTAGTTTGTGTATTCGTTGGCTGGTTTTCCCTGATGGGAGCCTTACCCACACCTGGTGTTGACTTCTGGTGGTATTGAGGAGAGGCAGGCCAGCGATTGTCTTTTGCAGCCCTCCAGGTGCTGTAGCTCCATGGTTGTCCTGTCCTCCTGGCGGCCACAAACGTATCAGCTAGCGACGCAGCCTCTGCTGCCGATTGGGGATCACGCTCCTTGATCCATATCTGAAGCTCAGGGGACAACATGCGTAAGTATTGCTCCAAAATGATAATTTCACCCACATCCTTAACAGTTTTATGTTTAGGTCGGATCCACTTCTGATAGAGCTCCTTTAACCTTACATACAGTTCTTTGGGCGTTTCACCCGATTCAACATCAGTGTTGCGAAATCTCTGCCTATAAGTCTCTGGATTAATGTCATACTTTCTTAGAATGGCATTTTTAACATTCTCGTAATCATGAGTCTCATCAACATCCATATGTACATAGGCACTTCTCGCCTTGCCAGTAAGCAATGGAATTAGGCGAAAAACCCAATCTGATTTAGGCCACCTACATGCTGCTGAGATTTTTTCAAAAGTTATCAGAAAATGCTCAATATCATCATTCTCAGATAGTTTTTCTAATCTAGGCTCTGGAGAGAAACGAAACCGACCTGAGGTGGTGACATCTGGAGAACCATCTGGAGACACTGTTGCTGGGGCTGGTGGACCAGGTTCAGGGCCTGGAGCCTGCTCTGGGGGAGCATGCGCCTCCACCTCCAGCTGCAACTGTTGGAACTGATTTTTCAGTGCATTGTAACGTTGCTCCTGACGAGCATCCCGGGTCTCCTGCATGGCCATGTGGGCCTGAAACATACCAGCCAGGTCTGCCAGTGTTGGCTCTCGGCTGGTCTCCTCAGTGTCCTCTCCAGTGGCTCCAAGTTCTGGATTATTCTCCTCATCCTCCTGTGTTGGTTTTGTTGGTGCTCTTGTTCCTCTTCCACGTAACATGATTCATCTGTTTTTTTTTTTTTTTTTTTTTTAAACAAACAAAATAATACTGAAACCCTCCTGTGCTCTCCACCGGCCGATCCCACCACTGCCACCATCTGTCAGGGACCGAGTTGGTTGGAAGGAGAGACACAGGGAAACTTGTTGTGGGTTTAACTTAAAAGTTCATTTGTGGTATTTATTTCTTGGTTCCAAATAATAGTAAACAAATAACAAATGTGGGCCCAAACAAAATGAGATCAACTTAAACATAACTAAACAAAACCTGAACTGAACAACACAACTGATCTCCAGAATGGCACATGAGGGGAACATATATAGGGATGGGTCAACCCATCCGAAACACAAGGGGGTAAATACAAAGACTGTAACTCAAACCCACTATCAACAACCCCTGCCCCTCCCCATGGTGCAGAGAGACTGTGGTGCAGTCCGATTGTCCCCAGCAGCTGCCAATATGGAGCAGCTGGCTCCCCTTGCTCTGGCCAGCCAATCAGTGAACTGAAAACTCAAAGAAAACTCAGTCAGCTCAAAATGTAAATAAACAGACAAAACTAAATAATAGTCATTCCAGCTGTGTGTCTTGTGTATAGTTATTTCAATGTGTTTGTGTGTTAAGTGTATGTAAAACATCATGAGAATGTATATAACCTAAATAAATAGACAAAAAGGAAAAGTCACCATACAATATAGGCTGTCTCAATGTGAGGCTGCTGAGGCAGCCCTCACAGCCACCGCGGTGTATTTTTTGACATACAGTTTTTCTCCAAAGTTGAATGTTGCCACTACTGTTGGAGCAGCCATAAACTACACAGGTTTATCCTGATGTTCTGGGCATGTGAGGCTGAGGGCGTGTTCTCTCCTCCGCGTCATTAGCGCCCATACCCTATGTGGAGTTGGTGAAAGGGCCTTTCTGTGTGGAGTTTGCATGTTCTCGCCGTGTCCCCTAGGGTTGTGTAGTGGAATTCACTGGTCAATTAATAGTATGAAATTAAGGGGTCAGAGGCATTGCTTAAAAGGTGGTGGTGGTTGTGTTTTAATATATGAGCGGACAGGGGAGATGTACAATAATAATTAGTACAGGACTGTGGTACAGTCGTTCTGCCAAGAGCACAAGGAATCAGACCATGGTTATACTGTTCTGTTACAAGGACAAAATGTACCATAAACAATGCATATTGTCCCAACGCAGTGGTATATTAGTATCGCAACGCGAGGCTAATAAACAATAGTTATCAGGCCTATAGACATCTTGGCTCTTACGTCATAATGGTCCGAAGGTAAATTACGATAGGTAAGAGATGCACACTAGTTGGCCCTTGGGTGTTTTCATGTTTTCTAATCTGGCCCCCATTGAAAAAAGTTTGGACACCCCTGCCTCAGTGCCTCTGAGAACAAGGCCTGATAGCTATTGTATATGGTACAGCTTGTCCTTGTAGAGGAAATCTTGAAAAAACAAGAGGGTGACCGCACACGCCAATAGCCAGAGTGCCAATATTTTGGGGACAGCAGGTAAGACAAAAAAATGAATCCAACGTTTCGGCGGTTAAGCCTTCATCAGTGAATACAGAGCACATAATGGTTCACACTTAAATATGGTGCCAGAGAGTCATGCAACCAATCAGAAGGGGTTAGGCAGGGGTGCCCACACATTTATGACGTGAGATCTACTTTCAAAATGACCAGCTCAACAAGATCTACCCACTGAAAAAATAAATGTACCATTGCTGAAAATAGTTTAAATATATAATGTACCTGGGGGGGCTTTGGATAGGGAGGGGGGAGAAATTATGACAGGCAGTTTCTGCTGTCAAAATATGTCCCCCCCGTATTTAACCACCGCCGCCCTGTTTTGGTTTGGTTTTGCTATAGTTTATGACAGAATGGAGAGAGAAAGCTAAATTCATTGACAAAGTACATTTGGAATTTGTCACCCATCTTACACACCCTATCCAGGGGTGCCCACACTTTTTGACTGCACTTGGAATGGGAAATAGAGGGGGAGAAGTTTTTTTTTTTTAATCGTTTTTTCTTCTTCAATATATTTAAATTAAATACTCTTTAGGGGCATGTCATGTGATCTACCTGCACAGCCTTTGTGATCTACTGGTAGATCGCGATCTACCTTTTGGGCACCCCTGGGTTAGGGGAACACGGGTTAAGTAAGACCTGTCCCTGTGAGTTGGAGTTCATGTGGTGTCTCAAGTTCAAATACAGGAGTTTATCTAAAAAATGACTATAAGGCATCATAAGAGGCTCTGGAATATACATTCCTTGTCTTAGAGACACTAAAATGTATCTGAGAAATATACAAAGAAATAAACAGATATATAATTGTGAAATATAGAACCATACAACAGCGAAATCTATACAAAATGTATACAAAATTAAATACATAATTAAATACATTCAATGCAATCAATATAGAGAAATATTCAAAGATTTATGTGAATTAAATCCATGTCCTGACAATAGACCTGAATGCCCCTAGTTATAATGGAATAGGCCTATAGTAGGTAGGTCACCTGCAGGTGAAAAGGGGAAGGCGGCCATCACTATTAAGGTTAAAAGATAGGTTTGCAAAAATGTAATAAAAACGTTAAGTATATTTGATACAAAAATATTTTAATTGTATTTTATAAAAAGGATTTAAGGTCTACATTAAGGCCAAGAGGAGATGTAACATTCCTTGTGCTCATGGCAGAACGACTGTACCACACACAGGCTTGTCAATGCATGTGGTTGTCAACCTGCAAGTTGAACCAAATTGACCCTTATGGGTCCATTTGTACACGGGGGTCCTTGCAAATAAAACATTTGAGAACCACTAGTAGCCTACTACTTGGCCTCCTAATGTCATGGTAAAGAGTACGTGTCATATTCTGACATTCAAAACAATAACATTATAAAGGTGAGTGTGCCTGGGCCATAGAGTATAAAGAAGGATAGAGACTGAACTGGCGCGAAGCTCCGCCCCCCGCTATATATGTCAGTGGAAGTTGCTCAGTGGCGTTTTGAAGCACCCGGAAGAACCGTCTCAAAACGTCTACTTCCGCATTTGACCACCACATTTTGGTGGTCAAATGCGGAAGTGCTACCGAGTGCTCAATGTTAAAGCCCAGCTGCATGGGGTTTCCTGGTCATGAATCCACGGGTCCACCTGTAGTCCCTCCTCTTACCACTAGGGCCCAGTGCTTCAACGTTGAAGAGCCTCACTGGGGCCTTGGCCTGGGCGGCTAGTATAGCGGTCCGGGCACTATAAGCTGCTAAGCCTGACAGCCTGACAGCGTGTCGCGGGTTCGACCCAGCGTGCCGCGTATCACCCCCCAACTCTCTCCCCATTTCCTGTCACCATACTGTACACCAGGGTTCCCCAATAGGCGGCCCGCAGAGCGCCCCCTTGCGGCCCGCGGAAGAATTAAAAAAAAAAAAAAAAAATCTTTTTGGGAGGGGGTCCCAGATATAAATGGCATTAAATGGGGGTCAGTAGCCTATGCATGTCAAACTGGGCATCCTTTTCAAATGGGGTCTTGCCCTGAAAATGAATTTTCAGGGCAAGACCTCGACCTCACGCGTGCGGACTCGGCCCCCAGCCTGGTACCCTAGTCAAAATATGGCCCTTGAGGAAAATTAATTGGGGAACCCTGCTCCACCGCATTCAAAATGTACTTGAGTAAAGTCCATATAATTCAACATATCTCCTTTTTTCTTTTTAAAGATTTGTTTTTGGCTTTTCTGCCTTTATTGATAGTATCAAGTGAAGATAGACAGGAAAGAGAGAGAGAGAGAGAGAGAGAGAGAGAAGGGGAGAGACACGCAACAAAGGTTGTCATGACTCGAACACGCAACGCGATAGGCCCTATCTCTTATTCTTGGACAAATGTGCACTGTGTGAAGCCTATAGGTCTGGCCTGTCTGGCCTACTTATACAAGTCAAGTGTATCCCAAGGCCTGTTCTTAACTGTATTCAAAAGCTAGGTGAAGTGCCACCAAGATTACAATTATTTTGTTATATGGTTCCTGCAGGACTGTCCTGACTTGTTCCTGGTGTAATCTGTAAAAGGGGTTTTGTTGATGGGCCAGGAGCAAATTGTTGATCAAATTGCCTTCAGAGAGGCCTCTCTTCTTCACCTCTATGCCTGTAAACTACCACTACTTTATGAGAATTCAGTCAGTTGGTCCGGTCATTATACGTGTGGATGGTCATTTTGGGGCCCACTGCCACTTGCTGGCAGCGGAAGCCTTGTACTCTGTCTGCTAATAAATGACCATCTGAGCCTGAGGAAACATCAAGCAGCTGTCTGCTGTCTCAACTTTCTCTCAGTTTTTAGTCAAGTCTCGGTACAAGGACTCGAGTCGGGGGTGTCCTGTTTTACAAGTTTTCAAATGTGAAAATAGCAGATCTACACGTTCACAATGTGTCGCATCGCGACGCATTGTGAGTTTATAGATCTGCTATTTCCAAATGGGCGAAATGTATATAGGACTGAAGTGAAGTAACTAGTAACTAAAGTTGTCAAATAATTATAGTGGTGTGAAAGTATACAATATTTAATTGCCTCTGAAATGTAGTGGAGTAGAAGTTAAAGTACAGAAAATTGGACTTACTAAAGTAAAGTACTTAAGTGGTACTTAAGTAAATGTACTTAGTTACTTTCCGCCACTGGTGTACGGAGGTATTGATGACCCCACCTGCCCGAGGTCTAGGTTTATACTTGCTATTCTATTGATTGAAGCACATCTCATCGACATTGGAGAACATCACGTTTTCTATATCAAACCTTTTATTTACTTTTGTATCTGTTATGACTCACATACCCGTGACCATAGCATCATGGCAAGGTCACATTGTTGTTTTGTTGAGCACAGAATTGCATGAAAGGTGTGAGCTCAGCCTTAGGCTGAGCTCACACCTTTCATGCAATTCTCTGCTCGTTGGATGCTCGTTGGATGCATGTTGTGTTGTGTCATGGCCGCCCAATGTATTACCAATGGGAGTCACGTGCTTTGACCCAACATTGTGTTGTGTGAGGGGGAGGGGCGCAGTCGTGCGCCCCTCCCCCTCACACAACACAATGTTGGGTCAAACCATGTGACCTCCATTGGAAATACATTGGGCGGCCATGACACAACCCAACGAGCATCCAACGAGCACGAGAATTGCATGAAAGGTGTGAGCTCAGCCTTAGGCTGAGCTCACACCTTTCATGCAATTCTCTGTGCTCGTTGGGTGTTGTGTCATGGCCGCCCAGCGGCCCAATGCATTTCCAATGGAGGTCACATGGTTTGACCCAACATTGTGTTGTGTGAGGGGGAGGGGCGCAGTCGTCCCCTTCACGCAGTCGTCCCCCTCACGCAGTCGTCCGCCCCTCCCCCTCCCCCTCACCCCTCACATACATTGGGCGGCCATGACACAACACAACATGCATCCAACAAGCATCCAACGAGCACAGAATTGCATGAAAGGTGTGAGCTCAGCCTAAGGCTGAGCTCACACCTTTCATGCAATTCTCGTGCTCGTTGGATGCTCGTTGGGTAGTGTCATGGCCGCCCAATGTATTTCCAATGGAGGTCACATGGTTTGACCCAACATTGTGTTGTGTGAGGGGGAGGGGCGCACGACTGCGCCCCTCCCCCTCACACAACACAATGTTGGGTCAAACCATGTGACCTCCATTGGAAATGCATTGGGCCGCTGGGCGGCCATGACACAACACCCAACGAGCACAGAGAATTGCATTAACCGTGTGAGTGCACCCTAAGGCTGAGCTCACACCTTTCATGCAATTCTCGTGCTCGTTGGATGCTCGTTGGATGCATGTTGTGTTGTGTCATGGCCGCCCAATGTATTTCCAATGGAGGTCACATGGTTTGACCCAACATTGTGTTGTGTGAGGGGGAGGGGCGGACGACTGCGCCCCTCCCCCTCACACAACACAATGTTGGGTCAAACCATGTGACCTCCATTGGAAATACATTGGGCGGCCATGACACTACCCAACGAGCATCCAACGAGCACAAGAATTGCATTAACCGTGTGAGTGCACCCTTACTCTTATTTGTAACGAAGTAGTTCTAAATTGCAGTATTGGTACTTTTACTTAAGTAAAACAATTGAGTACTTTTTTCCACCACAACACAACTAACTGACTTCAGTACCACACAGTGAACTGACACAGCAACACAACACAACTAACTGACTTCAGTACCACACAGTGAACTGACACAGCAACACAACACAACTAACTGACTTCAGTACCACACAGTGAACTGACACAGCAACACAACACAACTAACTGACTTCAGTACCACACAGTGAACTGACACAGCAACACAACACAACTAACTGACTTCAGTACCACACAGTGAACTGACACAGCAACACAACACAACTAACTGACTTCAGTACCACACAGTGAACTGACACAGCAACACAACACAACTAACTGACTTCAGTACCACACAGTGAACTGACACAGCAACACAACACAACTAACTGACAGTTAACACAAGGTCAAATAGACACACACAAGACTAAATACACACATGAACTAGTACTGACAACAAGTAGTGCATATACAGAATGACTAACAACTACTACATGAAATACACACATAAATGACTAGTACTTCAAATATAGGGTACACAATTATTTTGTTCTGGTCTCTGTTGATCCTTTATAACTCTCCAACTCTTCTTTTCTTTTGTCAGGAACTGAGAGAGGTGAGTCAATCTGTTCTGCTTCTGTTCAGTTTAACACATGACAACTAGTAGGCCTATACTTCAAATACTGTATATGTATATGTGTGTGTGTGTGTGTGTGTGTGTGTGTGTGTGTGTGTGTGTGTGTGTGTGTGTGTGTGTGTGTGTGTGTGTGTGTCAATATGTTCTGCTGTTCATGTACAGTAGTACATATACACAAAATGACTAACAACTACTACATGAAATACACACATAAATGACTAGTACTTCAAATATAGGGTACACAATTATTTTGTTCTGGTCTCTGTTGAGCCTTTATAACTCTCCAACTCTTCTTTTCTTTTTTCAGGAACTGAGAGAGGTGAGTCAATCTGTTCTGCTTCTGTTCAGTTTAACACATGACAACTAGTAGGCCTATACTTCAAATACTGTATACACATAAACACGTAAACATTGTTGTGGGTCTCTGTTGAGCCTTTATAACACCAACTTTATAAAGGCTCAACTTTTCAACATCTCTTCATATAATTGGTCCTCAATAATGTTCATGATAAAACACCACCATTTTTTTCCTACTCAGTCAGTGTGTCATAGGAGGGCTTTGGGCAGTTCGGACACCCGTCCACCATTGACATCATCATTAGGCAGAATTATTTTTAAACAAGATTTGTTTTAAAATATATTTAGATTTGTATTATCGTGAGAACGATGGCTTCAACTTTTGCATTGCAACTTTTCTGGAAAAGAAAGCCTGCCGTTTCTATTAGCTTGGATTCTCCATCAATGATGTCCCTGGTGGACGCGTTTCTGAACTGCCCACAGCCTTCCTATGAGACTTCTTATGAGACTGAGGTTAGGGTTAAGGTTAGTTTTAGATTAAGATTTAGTGAGATTATAGGGGTTTAGGCATAATTTTGACTGAGATTGTGTGTGTGTGTGTCTGTGTGTGTGTGTGCGTGCGTGCGTGCGTGCGTGCGTGCGTGCGTGCGTGCGTGCGTGCGTGCGTGCGTGCGAAGTGAAGTATATACAGTATATGTGCGAATGAAGTATGTATATGTCTGGTCTCTGTTGATCCTTTATAACTCTCCAACTCTTATTTTCTTTTTTCAGGAAATGAGAGAGGTGACTCGGGTGAGTCAATCTGTTCTGCTTCTGTTCAGTTTAACAAAATGACAACTAGTAGGCCTATACTTCAAATACTGTATATACACATAAACACATACATGCATACTTCAAGTGTGTGTGTGTGTGTGTGTGTGTGTGTGTGTGTGTGTGTGTGTGTGTGTGTGTGTGTGTGTGTGTGTGTGTGTGTGTGTGTGTGTGTGCGTGCGTGCGTGCATGCGTGCGTGCGTGTGGTTGAGTATAGTGTGTACGGTATGTTGAGTATGCATGTACTGTAACAGAAGGGCACAATGCTTGAACAGGAAGCTCTATTTCAAATTAAAAGCTAGACTCTATTTCAAGTTAAAAGCATATGGAAATGCCACAGGTCTACTTCTGAACTGAGGTGTTTGTGTTTGTTTTGGGTTATTTTCATTGATTGCTATTTGTACCTGTGCAATAGCTTGATGAGTTGGCATGCTTGGCTCTCAAACCAACCCAATGTGTTCAAATCATAGGTTTAAATCCCATGGGGGATTTTTTTCCCTTATTATTATTTTTTTGGTATGGGCTTTTAGGAGGGGCTTTTGAGGGTTTGTGTAAACACAAACATTGTCCTAACACAAATTAAATGCCATTGACAACGAATGGCCAGTTTTGAGTTTTTGTGTAAACACAAACATTGCATAACCGTAACCACAAACATTGCGTAACCGTAAACACAAACATTGCGTAACCGTAAACACAAACATTGCGTAACCGTAAACACAAACATTGAAGACGAAGGTGAGGACGCAGATTGTGATTGGCCAGATTGAAATGATGTATGATGATGTACGATGATAAGAGCGCCCCTCACTTCACACGGGTGTGATTTGTAGATAATAAACTATAATTATAACGATATAATTAAATAATACTACAGAGAAGGATATACCCTATTGGCCTGAATTTAATACTATGTTTGTTTGTTTTTTCCAATGGAAATATCCCACAAAAAATGGGGTCGTACTGTAATCGGGTACTAGACTGTTTATGTTTTTGAGTGGTGTAAACCACTCCTACAACTGGCTTTTGTGTGCAGAAAAAAATGAGCATGGTTGCTATGTTCAAAATAATTTCTGACGTAATTAAATCACACCCGGGTGAACTGGATGACCGTAGCAACCATGGTCATTTTCTCTGCACAAAAAAAGCCAGTTGTGAAATCACATCCAGGTGTGATTTCATTACGTCAGATCAGAGCTGATCAGGCTATATAATACCTTACCTTATATAATACCTCACATCGGACAAAAACTCCAGCTGAATCAACTTCATGGTCACAAATCATCACATCAGAAGACGAGTCTACCTAGCCAAAGATCTTTAACGTCAGACATTACGTCAGACCACAGCTGATCATGCTATATAAAACCTTACACCACTCAGTTCACACGGGTGTGATTTTTTTCCCACAAATGAGTCTTGAAAAATGTGTGTCGTCTTATAATCAGAGTCATCTTATATTCGGCCCAATACGGGTAATTGAGACTTGCTAGTCTGTTCAATGGCTTGATGAGTAGCCATGCTTTGTGATTAAAGTCTCACTAAGAACAGTAGGGTTTTCTTTTCTTTTTTTTTTGTTTAGACCTGGCCGGCTTTTTTCGGTTAAGGTTATAGGCATAAGTTTACTGAGGTTAGGGTTAAAGGAGAATTCCATGCTAGAAGGCTTTCTTACCTTTCTTTGTAGTCGTTATATCCCCACCAAAGAGGTCCAGGTGTTATTTTGTGCAAAAACTCCTTATTGGCTATTTCCCCTACCATAAGCCCTCAATGAATTGCATTGAATTGAATGGGAATTGAATGGGGCTATGGGGTGTTGTGCTAATTCGCTTATTTCCATCAAAATAAGTAGTAAAGTGTGCCGCTTGGGATATTATTTACATTATGAAGAGAGGATATATGCAAAAAGATTATAATTTTGAGTGATGGAAATAAGCGAATTAGCACAACACCCCATAGCCCCATTCAATTCAATGCAATTCATTTAGGGCTTATGGTAGGGGAAATAGCCAATAAGGAGCTTTTGCACAAAATAACACCTGGACCAGCTCTTTGGTGGGGATGTAACAACTACAAAGAAAGGTAAGAAAGCCTTTTAGTATGGAATTCTCCTTTAAGGTAAGTTTTAGATACATTTAGTGAGATTATAGGGGTTTAGACATAATTTTGACTGAGATTGTGTGTGTGTGTGTGTGTGTGTGTTTGTGTGTGTGTGTGTGTGTGTGTGTGTGTGTGTGTGCGTGCGTGCGTGCGTGCGTGCGTGCGTGCGTGCGTGCGTGCGTGCGTGCGTGCGTGCGTGCGTGCGTGCGAAGTGAATTATATACAGTATATGTGCGAATTAAGTATGTATGTATGTCTGGTCTCTGTTGATCCTTTATAACTCTCCAACTCTTCTTTTCTTTTGTCAGGAACTGAGAAAGGTGAGTCAATCTGTTCTGCTTCTGTTCAGAGTGTGTGTGTGTGTGAGTGTGTGAGTGTGTGAGTGTGTGCCTGCGTGCGTGCGTGCGTGCGTGCGTGCGTGCGTGCGTGCGTGCGTGCGTGCGTGCGTGCGTGCGTGCGACGAAGGTGAGGACGCAGATTGTGATTGGCCAGATTGAAATGATGTATGATGATGAAACGATGATAAGAGCGCCCCTCACTTCACACGGGTGTGATTTGTAGATAATAAACTATAATTATAATGATATAATTAAATAATACTACAGAGAATGATATACCCTATTTGGCCTGAATTTAATAATATGTTTGTTTGTTTTTTCCCAAAAAACATTAGGTCGTACTGTAATCGGGTACTAGACTGTTTGACAGTCAATGTTTTTTTCCACAAATGAGTCTTGAAAAATGTGGGTCGTCTTATAATCAGAGTCATCTTATATTCGGCCCAATACGGGTAATTGAGCGTGAGAGGACTTGCTAGCCTGTACAATGGCTTGATGAGTAGCCATGCTTTGTGATTAAAGTCTCACTAAGAACAGTAGGGTTTTCTTTTCTTTTCTTTTTTTAGTTATGGTATGCTGGCTTTTTTCGGTTAAAGGACCACTTCACCACTTTTCAACATCTCTTCATATAATTGGTCCTCACTAATGTTCATGATAAAACACCACCATTTTTTCCTATACTCATGATAAAACACCACAACTGTTTCTCATAGGAGGGCTTTTGGCAGTTCGGACACCCGTCCACCAGTGACGTGTGTGTGTGTGTGTGTGTGTGTGTGTGTGTGTGTGTGTGTGTGTGTGTGTGTGTGTGCGTGCGTGCGTGCGTGCGTGCGTGCGTGCGTGCGTGCGTGCGTGCGTGCGTGCGTGCGTGCGTGCAAAGTGAAGTATATACATTATATGTGCGAATGAAGTATGTATGTATGTATGATTGTATGTATGTATGTATATATCTATTATACATTTGAAAAGGTGTGCCCAAAGCCCAAACCACGAAAAGAAAGTCACCAGCTACTACGTCACTGACACGCTGCAACACGCTGCAACACACACTGCAACAACACACTAACACGTCACACACTTACCCTCCGCGTCGTTCGTTCCCTATCTCCTCATGTCGCGCCGCACGGCCGCACTCAACACCACCCGCGTAAAAATTGTCATCGGACTGCCACTAAAGCCGGCTCCCGTCCACACTCGCAAACAATATCAATATCAATAATAAACACAAACACGCCACAAGCACCGACACCCCCGCCTAATTTGTTGCCACGTCTATGAAAACAAGCACAGAAAAAATGCCATTCAACACGCTACTTACACACACTACCACTCGCTTACAATACGCGGACCTGGCAACACTACATTCCCTCTCCCATTTGCTCACAGCCCACCACGTGACCCACACAGGGAGGGAGACGATTGCGTGATGCTTCTATGTACAGGATTCTATAGGTCACCACTTTTGGTGTGACACACACACGGCTTCTGTTTACTATGCGTTGTCAACACGTGCTGAGTTGACAAACATTGACCGATTTCGGAGAAGACTGATAGTTTATCCTTTAGTAATTAGGCTGTGGAAGTATTCACACTAGGCAACTTTTGCATTTATTGGGATTGCCAATTTGGGGAGAAAAGGAGGAGGAGGAGGTGATCAAGCTCCACAACACCACATTGGTACGTAGGCTCAAGGCTGCATTTATTTTCCTTCTTTTTCCTCTCGAGGGTGCATGGGATGATGTGAACCCCTCCAGCAGGCTAGGGAGCACCGCTCCGGTTCGCGGAAAATGATCGCGGGGTGCGGGTTGCCAGGTTTTTTTATAAGTAAAGTATTTACATTCAATTAAAAAAATATATATATATAATACATTTTAATTTACGTCATATTTAGCGGCATTTCGACCTAATTTCTCTGTTCTTTGTCCATGGCAAATATTGAGACGTGTGGGGACTAAAGCTGTATATAGGAGGGCCCTCAAACACATTATTTGATAACTTTTCATCGTGCTCCTAAAAAGAAATTTGTGCTACTAGCCGCGATTACATACACAGTTAAAATAATACGAAATTTGCGCCAACGACTGCGTCGACACCTGGCGTGGAACAAACGGGACGAACCGAGGCGCATATATGGATAACAACAACAACACTACACGCGCGCTGCAACACAAAACAGCTGCATACAACGCGTGTCACTGTGCACTTCTGTATCTGTGGACTTCTGTATCGCAACGCGGGGCAACGCAACTCTGGGATGAGCGGGCCGAAGGCCCGCGAAATTCTAGTGTATATACATACATAGTGATGTACCTAAATGTCTGGTCTCTGTTGAGCCTTTATAACTCTCCAACTCTTCTTTTCCTTTGTCAGGATCTGGATCGAGTGTATAAGGTGAGTCAATCTGTTCTGCTTCTGTTCAGTTTAACAAATGACAACTAGTAGGCCTATATTTCAAATACTGTATATACACATAAACACGTAAACATTGTTGTGGGTCTCTGTTGAGCCTTTATAACACCAACTCTTCATTATTTTGTCAGGATACCACAATAATTTGGCAGGTGAGTCAATATGTTCTGCTGTCCAGTTTAACGAATGGCTAACTACTAGTAGGGTACTTCAAATATACACAATAACACATGAACTCCAGCACAACACCATGCAGCACAAATGTGCAGTAGTAGCCTACATATACACAGAATGACTAACTACTACATGAAATACACACATAAAGGACTAGTACTTCAAATATAGGGTAGACAATTATTTTTTGAGCCTTTATAACTCTCCAACTCTTCTTTTCTTTTGTTAGCATCTGGATGCGGTGAGTCAATCTGTTCTGCTTATGTTCAGTTTAACACATGACAACTAGTAGGCCTAGACTTCAAATACTGTAAACACATAAACACGTAAACATTGTTGTGGGTCTCTTTTGAGCCTTTATAACACCAACTCTTCATTATTTTGTCAGGTTACCACAGAAGTTGAGCAGGTGAGTCAATATGTTCTGCTGTCCAGTTTAACGAAAATTAAACACATGAACTCCAGCACAATACCAGCACAAATGTAAGGCAACATTTGTGCTGGCCTTTGTTGATCCTTCTAAAACGGTTAATCCCAATACTTGATTCTGATTGGCTGCTTACCGTCACGTGACCGGTGTAAATTTCACCGATAACCCACACCTTCAATCACTTTATATCATTCGCAGCTGATTCCGCATCTCTGTAGCTGTACTGGGGAAGGGGAGCGCTTGATTGCCTTACAAACCCATGCCGTGCGGGCGCCTAACCACCGCCCGGCTCATATGACTGTGAATGTGTGGCTCCAGGCAGCCCCGTAAAGACATCAAGCGCTATTCTCCCGTCACATAGCCTACTTGCCGAGCACAACAAGGAAGTGATGTGGCCCCAGCTAACCTGGTATTTTACAATGGCTGGGGGGTAGAAGACCCTCCGCTCCACGTCGGGTCTGCCTACGCCCCCAGCCATTGTAAAATACCCGGTAACCTGAGACCTCTCGTGGCTTATTGCTTAAATCTACTGCATCTGCAACAGGCTGTGAGTTTGTAGATCAGCTATTTTTAGTGCATTACACTATTGCACAACAAAGCATCATTAGTGCTCCTCCTGAGCTGCAGTCAGTGGTGTAATGTAACTAAATACATTTACTCTAGTACTGTAGGCTACTTAAATACTTTGAGGAACTTTTACTTTACAGTATTATTTACAATTTCCAGTATACTTTTACTTCTACTCCACTACATCTCAGAGGTACTTTTACTCCACTGCAATTATTTGAAACCTTTAGTTACTAGATACTTTGTAGATTGTGATTATTATACAAAACAAACTAACCACTTCAGCTATGTATACATTTTGGCCATTTGATTATTTTTTTTCATTGCATACATTTGAAAACTTGTGAAATGGGACATTCTGCATAATGACTACTTTCTACTTTTGGTACTTTAACCCTAGAACACTAAACATGTTTTTTGTTACACCATCACTAAACACTGGTATATTTTACCCAAGAAAAAAATATTCCATAACAAATATTTCTCATCAAAATATATTGCAATATTAATAATAATTAATATTTCATCATGACTTATCAACAAAAAAACGAAAAAGTATTAAAATAGTATTTTAAAAATATTCCTAAAAAAAAGATAAATGAAGTTGGGAACTTCTCCTTTGGTCCACCCATTTCTAGGACATGTGAGAATGGTCCAGTGAAGACAAACATACAATAAAAGTCCATTGTGGGTGTGTGGGATTTTTCTCTATCACACTATCACTAAAGACGGGTGAAATTCACCCGAACACCTGCCTGTAGTTTTTCTAGGGATGTGGACAGGGAAACAAAGCTACCTTCTATGATGTTGTAACAATCGCCCTTTGTCCATTAGGGAAAATGATTAACTAAGGAAAAAAATAAGTGGGATCGTAGGGTTATAGTTTGTATATTTATATAGAGATGCCACAAAAGGTAACTGACAAAATAAAACGGTTCACAATGAAATCTGTTACTTTTCTCATAGGAAAGAATACTATTCTACAAATAGTCAGTGTGAAGTTGCCCGAACGGCCAAGGCTCCAAAAACAGTCAGTGATGCTTTGTATGGCTTTTATTTCTCCCACTCCAGCTCCAGTGCAGATATTCACAATAACAAAAATATCAAACAGCAAAAATCATACTGGCCAAAAATCCAAAACAAAGAACTCAAAAATACTTAATGGCAAACTTAGGACAAAGGAAAAATAACAAAAACTGAACTAGGCTACGCCCATGAAATGGGCCCTAGCAGCTCTCTCAATGGGCTGTCAGCATGTTGCCTGCCCGAGCATAACCCACTAGCTCTGCCTGCAGTCTCCCTTTTATATGAGAGAATCCTACCACTCACAGAGAAGCAATTAAATCTAAACAGCTTATCTACAAGCTCACCGATATCCGCTGAACATGACTACATGTTAGATGTAGATGTTCTATTTTAGTCTAAACATCCTTTGGGTTTGCAATCATCTCCACCGATAATAGTAATACTTTGCTCATCAACACTGTGGAACACCCCTACTCCTCAACAGTACTTGGCCCCTTCCCCCCTGTCTTAAGCTGACTGGCTGAGCCCTGCTCTGGTTCAGCAGTTCAGAGTCTGACAGAAGAGTGCCAGCACTGGAGAGGCCATACCAGTGCCAATGAGCTAACCACAGGTTTCAATAAACAATAAACATTGTACATCATTATGACTTGTGAATAAATAGTGAAATGCATTCATCAACAGTATTGACATTACATCATCTCCCACAGTCTGTGTGGTGTGTGCGTGCGTGCAATGTCCTTAATCAGAGTGTGTGTGTATATAGGGCACGGGCTGCCCCGTGACAGTCAGCATCACATGTCACATTTCACTTCATAAAAACAATAACATGTATAGGAACAATAAAGCAGAATAACCTCATAATGTCACTGAGCATCATGAAGCTACTGAAAGACCCACCCACCTCAGACATCAGCAACATTATGATGTCACTGAGCATCATGAAGCTACTGAAAGACCCATCCACCTCAGACATCAGCAACATTATGATGTCACTGAGCATCAAGAAGCTACTGAAAGACCCATCCACCTCAGACATCAGCAACATTATGATGTATCACTGAGCATCATGAAGCTACTGAAAGACCCATCCACCTCAGACATCAGCAACATTATGAAAATTACAAAAATATAAGTGTCCGGGTGAAAATCACCCGTGTTTAGTGTTCTAGGGTTAAGTACTTTTGATACCAATACATTTGTACTTTTACTCAAGTACATTTAGATTTTCTGACATTGCAGTATTGATACTTTTACTTGATTGGCTGAGCACGGAATGCGATGTATGATGATGTATGATGCTAATTAAGCTTCCACCTTTTCCAGCTTTTCCATCCACCACCAGCTGTCTAAAAACTCGGAAGAGACGCCGCCGGAAGACTACAGCGAAGACTACCTTTGGATGGAGTATGGACCTTAGAGTATATATGACACCCCGACAGACGACGTCACACTGATAAGAAACAGCATGCGCGCGCATACCGGCAGCAGAAGAACCCTTCCTCTCGTAAGATGCAATGGAAAAAAAATGCCCCATCAAACTTTCAGTTGCTGTTGGGAATTGATTACATGAAACAGTCACCCGTGTGCCCAGACCCCATGTTTGTAAACAAAAATTTGGTCTATAGATCTAAATGTTATGATTAAAATGTTCTATATGTCAGCTTAATAAATTGAAATAAGCTTCAGGTTATGAGAAGATGTCTGATTTATTTTTTTCTTTCTTTTTATTTTTACAATGTGGTACAATGTGTCAATAATACATATTTATGTTGTTTTTTCTTTCATATTTCTGCTGTTGAGAAGAAACCACCCAACTCCAAAATGTTCCTTTTTTAGAAAATGAAAAATTAAGAAAACCTTAAAATTTGAAAACAAAGCAATACAACAAAGCAATACAACAAAGCAATACTACCTCATCAAACTTGGTGTTGTGATGTTATATAATAAAACAAAAAAACGACCAAACATTTGTTTGATTGCGTTTGATACATGTGAATATGGCCTAATAAGGCCTCATTCAAATGTATCAAACACCAATCAAGCAAATGTTTGGTCGTTTTTTGTTTTTTTAGGCCACCACAATGCTTTTCCAATGGGAGTCACATGGTTTGACCAAACATTTGTGTTCGATTGCTGATTGCTGGCAGTGTTCTGCCCCTGCCCTTTCATCAAACAAAAATGTTTGGTCAAACCATTTGACTCCCATTGGAAAAGCATTGTGGTGGCCTACAAAAAACGACCAAACATTTGCTTGATTGGTGTTTGATCATTTTCAAAATCCACCTGTTGGTGGCGCTGTAACTGGCCAATGTGAAAAGGGTGGGATATATTCCTCAGCCTAGTAGCCTATGAAAGTCTGTGAAAGATTCCACGTAAGCTGCCTTCATGATTTGAGTCATTTTCAAAAATCCACCTGTTGGTGGCGCTGTAAGTCTGTGAAAGATTTCACAGACTCCAGGTCCCCAACTAAATCTTTAACTCTAACAAGTACTGTACTTTTAGGCAGACCTAGAATAGTACAACAATAGTACAACAACAACAACAACAACAACAACTAATTTCAGTAATGGAGGAATGGAACACCTTTCCAGAATGGAATTTCCAGAACAATGGAAGGGGGTGAGCCATTCATTATCCATACATAATTTTAATTTGACCAACAACAACAACAAACTGGTTCTAAATGTTCTCCTTTGACAAACAACATTGATTCTAAATGTTCTAATATGAGAAATAAGGTAAAATAAACATGAAATAAACATGGGGCGAGATATCCATGCGTTGGGGCGAGATATCCACGCTTTGGGGGCGAGCTATCCACGGCTTGGGGCGAGCCGTCTTCACTTTTCGAAATTCCGGGGCGAGCCGTCTTCACTTTTCGAAATTCCGGGGCGAGCCGTCTTCACTTTTCGTGGACGCGAGTTGGCAAAGGGGCGAGATGACCTGTTACCCTAACCTGACTCCGCCAGATGGGGCAGCAGAGAGTATACTGGGTTTCCAGTGTACTCTCTGCTGCCCCATCTGGCGGAGTCAGGTTACTGCTACCCTGCCATCAGACTATAATGCAAATGCATAAGAACTGCCTCCCCAAAGTTTGCGTGTGGTCCTGGTAGTGTGTTTATGTCCACTTATGTGTTTACTGTTTTTTTTGTTTGTTCAGCTTGATTTATGTGTCACTCTATGCTGCTGTAGCGCTTCAATCTCCCTTCGGGGATTAATAAAGTATCTCATCTCATCTCATGGATGGATGGACATTTGAAAACTTGGGAAATGGGACAAGGACATTCTGCATTAGTAGACTGGCTGGCTGCTCCGACTTTCTAAAGTATGTAGAAATGCTATTTGTAAGTAGGCTACAAATAGCACATTTTATTCAAGTAGGCCTACATTTTTAATTTTGGGCTTTTACTTGCACCAGAGTGTTTGTACATTGCTAATTACTTTTAGTAAAACATGTGAGTACTTTCCACACCACTTTGTTTCCAAACCCGCAGCAGTTTAACACTACCACTAGATGGCAGTGACGAGCGCAGTATCACCAATGAATGACGTAATGATTCTCAAAGTTAAAAGCCCTAGAAGTGTCTCTGCTTCTCGCCGGGCGCAGTGGCGTGCGCCTGTAATCCAAGCTACCGGGAGGCTGAGGCTGGCGGATCGTTTGAGCTCAGGAGTTCTGAGCTGCAGTGGACTAGTCTAGTTATAAGAATGTATATGCTACCATTCAATAAAAGTCACTGTATATTATTATAAACACTAGCTCAATTGAAGTCAAAATACTAGTTTGCTGCTGCAAACTTGTTTTAGCTGCCTTTAAGTATTGCTCACAAAAACCTCTGTACTCGTTTAGGATGGTGTGGCCTACCCAGAAATGTAAAACAGAATGCCTTCCTGCACTCATTCATAGATGTTAGCATGTACACAAGGGGTGCGTATGTGCTCTGATGTAATATTGATTGTGGCCAGAGGGTGGAATCAAATGATAAGATACAGTATAACACATGGGCTGTAATGAGTAGATGTCTCTGTCGGAGAATGAGAGTCAAGGAAAAGGACCGTATGCTACAGTAGGTTTTCCTTCAAGGAGCAGATAAGTCAAGGTCAATACAGTAGGTATACTCTTTCAAAGAGAAGATAAATCAAGGGCAATAATATGGTTGTTATAATCAAATTAAAATATATTTTCATAGTCTCTGTACTGTGTAAGAGATTTTCTTTAGTTAAAATAAGTGTTAAAAAACTCCATATTGTTGATAGCCTACTCATGGCTGCAGAGCCGGACTTACCGTTGGGCTAGGGTGGGCTGAAGCCCGGGGGCCCCCGACTAGGGGGGCCAAAAAAAAAAAAAAAAAAAAATATTTTTTTTTTTTTTTTTTTTTGAATTATAAAATTATAAAGTGAAATCCAATTCAAGTGAAATGTGTGTATTGTTATTGTATTTAGTTGTATTATGGTTAAACCATCGAGAGCTTCTGCCTGCCTGCCTCTCTTTTTAGGGGCCTGGGTACCCCAAAATGAAAACAAAATAGCCCAAAATTTTTTCGGCCTCGCGGCTGCGCCGCTCGGCCAAATCACGGGACGCGCGGCTTCGCCGCGCGCCCCAAGGGGGGCCCTCAAATTTGCTCCAGCCCGGGGGCCCTCAGCAAGGTCAATCCGGCTCTGCATGGCTGTATAGTGTTTGCTGCAGTAATAGGACTACAGGAGTCTCCATGTCTCCAGCATTTTATTAAACAGAAAATGCATTTTCAGGAACCGAAATGATCGGAATCGGATCGGGAGAAAAAAAGTATCAATATTATATCCTTATACCCTGATATTAGACCGGATATTGGCTGTGATTTTGGATTTTGTACTATTGCACTATTATGCACCACAAAGCTGGAATAAAATTCCAGGTTACATTAGGAAATCCCCAACCATAGCTGTTTTTAAGTCCAATTTAACTCCAACAGTAGTGGCAACAGACGAAGCAGTGATCGTCTCAACCATTACTCTATGGCTCTGGTCTCAGCCACCGCGGTGTATTTTTTGACATACCGTTTTTCTCCAAAGTTGAATGTTGCCACTACTGTTGGAGCAGCCATAAACTACACAGGTGTATCCTGATGTTCTGGGCATGTGAGGCTGAGGGCGTGTTCTCTCCTCCGCGTCATTAGCACCCATACCATAGGTGGAGTTGGCGAAAGGGCCTTTCTGTGTGGAGTTTGCATGTTCTCGCCGTGTCTTGTGTAGTGAAATTCACTGGTCAATTATTAGTATGAAATTAAAGGGTCAGAGGCATTGCTTAAAAGGTGGTGGTGGTTGTGCTCTAAAACATGATCGGACAGGGGAGATGTACAATAATTATTAGTACAGGCCTGTGGTACAGTCGTTCTGCCAAGAGCACAAGGAATCAGACCATGGTTATACTGTTCTGTTACAAGGACAAACTGTGAGGAAAACTTGAAGTAAAAACTTCTATAGACTGAGACTTAGGGAAACATTTTTCCTTTTATTTTATCATGCTCATAAAGTGCTCTGTGCTCAAAGTGCAATTAAAAAGCAAACGTTTCGGTCCTAAGACCTTCGTCAGTGCTATATGATTTTCACAGACAAAGAACTTGCTATTAAAGAGCTCAAAGAATACAGCTCAGGTGCTGAGAATTATTATTATTACTGATGGTGGGGCGTGGACATTACAGAATAGATAGTTCATACAGTTATATAGGAAACATGAGTACTGCATACACCACATTTTGACAGTCTTATACAAAACACTTTTTGAAAATAACTTCTCTATAGGTAGCACTGGAGTGAGAGATCTTCGTTCAAGCCACCCGGATTGACAGACTGTAAATAAAAAATAAATCACCCCCTCTTCTAGATTTCTTAACTTGTTCAATAACTGTGAACGACAGATCTGCTATGTAGTGACCGGCTTCCATGAAATGTCTTGCGACAGGAGATTTGATATCATTGCATCTAATGGCACTCATGTGTTCTATGATGCGTGTGCGTACTGCCCTGGATGATTTGCCTACATACTGTAGATTGCATTTGCATGAAATCATGTAGACTACATTAGAAGAACTACAATTTACAAATTGTCTGATAGTGTATTGTTTGTTATAGTAACTGCACTTGTAAATGTGTTCATTTTCTTGGAGTTTTTACAGGCCACACAATGTAGACAAGGGTAGAAGCCGGTGACTCCATCCATAATGAGAGAAAAGAGGAGGGTCAGTGAACACTTTGGCACCTTCAGGATCAGCTGACAAAACATGCCAGTGTTTCTCTATGATGCTACGTATATCATTGCTCAAAGGATTATAGGTAGTGATGCAGGCACATGAATGTTTATTTTTAGTCTGTGCAACCTGGTTTGGATTATTCAATTTAGTTAAAGCAGAGTCAAGCCATTTTTTGGGGTACCCTCTTTCAACAAAGTTTCTGTACACGATGTCTCTCTCTTTTTCAAAATCTGAAATATGGCAAACCTTTCTTCAAAGCAGGGGGGTGTGCACTGGTGGCATGTAAAATACTATTCTTGTCTGTAGGTTTGGTGTACAGAGTGGTGGACAAACTGTACCATAAACAATGCTTATTGTCTCAACGCAGTGTTATATTATTAGTATCGCAACGCGAGGCTAATCAACAATAGTTATCAGGCCTATAGACATCTTGGCTCTTACGTCATAATGTACCGAAAATAATGTTACATATAATAAATGCTAATAACATAAATGGACATATGCCAGCCTGCAGCATGAAGAATTCCAACCTGAACATTTTAACCTTTTATATTATGCATTTTTATGTAATAAACGAAAACACTGAGGGTATGTACTTTGGTACGTGCCAAGTTGTTGACAATAGTGTATAATCATGTACACAGTGTTTTTAGTTCCTCAAGTGTCCCTCCAATGGTGGTGAGTTGAGTGACGAGCTCCAACGAGATGACACTGCAGACAATATGTATCACACGACAAGTTTATTTCCAGTACATTATGTTATTTATCTTCTGTTATTCATCCTTGTGCCCCGGCTATGATAAGTATATATGACATAAGAGTCAAGATGTCTCCCATTGAAAAAAGTTTGGACACCCCTGCCTTAGTGCCTCTGAGAGCAAGATATAGCCCTCTTAGGCCTGATAGCTATTGTTTATGGTACAGCTTGTCCTTGTAACATTGCTTGTCCTCGTGCAGGAACTACTGTACCACAGGCCTGTCCAAACTCAATGTGTCTCCCTTGTCCACTCGTATTGTATTGAAGCTTGTGGTTCTCAGCCCATATGTTGGGGTCCCCCAGGACGGTCTCCACATTATTTTGGGTGGTCTCCAGATGACAGTGAAGTGAAAATGTAAGGAATTTGAAGACCTTTTTAATACCTTCAAGGTTCAATGTTGTACTTTATTGTTACATCTTGTGACTTGTACATAAGAGTAAAACGTATGATTTATTTTGGGGGGTCATGGCCTGAAAAGGTTGAGAACCACTGTATTAAAGGTTCAATGACATTAATTTTAATTTCAATTTATTTTTCGTTTGTAGGAATAGCAGGAAATGATGGATTGATATTTGATAGTGCTACTTCTTTCTGTGGGTGTGCAGGACGACACGTCCCATTTATTGCCTGATCCAGAAGCAAGGAACGTTGACGGGAAGCCGACCAGGGAGTCGTGGCGGAGGGGACGAAAGATCCTCCTTGGGAGCAGTCAGTGGCGTATCCAGGAATTACGTTTTGGGCAGGCAAGATCATGTGTTAATTGTCGTCTCCCCGTGCACAATCGTAGCACTAAAGGTTTTCAAAGAGATATACCTGCCAGACAGTAGGATACAAAGGCTGAAAGGCATGCATTTACATTCCAATGGGTGATTGATGGTCGCGCTCTACCGCAACGGCCAATCAGCTGTCCATTAATAGTTCTCAGGTCTTGTTTTTGTCCTTTTTTTTTCTCATTGTATGGATTTTGGCCAGGCCAGAAATGGATTTGGACAGGCGGACGCCTGCCCTCGCCTTATTGTAGATACGCCTCTGGGAGCAGTCCTGATGCCCAGCATAACCCACGGAAGCCTGTCGATCCAGGCATTGTTCCGTGAGGCTGGCCCGCAGAGCAGCTTTCATAGCGCGAGGAAAACATTCAAACATGCCGTTTCCCTGTGGGTGGTATGCGGTGGTGCGGTGGAGCTTCGTGCCCAGGCCCTCAGCAACGGCGGTCCACAGCTCAGACGTGAACTGGGAACCACGGTCACTGGACAGGTCAGACGAGAAACCCAGTCTCGATGAAAGCCTGGGCAACATCAGCAGTCGTCGTCGAAGACAGTGGGACGGCCTCCGGCCAGCGGGTTGTCCTGTCCACCATGGTGAGAAGGTGGGTGAAGCCATGGGAAGGAGGCAGAGGGCTCATCAGGTCCACGTTGACGTGGTCGAAACGCCGTTCTGGCACCAGGAATGGCGTCAGAGGGGGGGCTTTAGTGTGGCGGTGCACTTTGGAGCGTTGGCATGTCACGCAGGTGGTCACCCAGTCCCGTACATCCTTTTTGAGGCCATGCCAGACAAACTTGGTTGCTACCAGTTTTTGTGATGGCTTCCTGCCCAGGTGAGAGAGCCCATGGACAGCGTCAAAAACGCGCCGACGCCACCGACAGGGCACGTCAGGCCTGGGCTGACCCAGCGAGACGTCGCACAGGAGCATGGCATCGACGTCGGTGGATTGCTGTACCTTGCGCTCACTGCTGTCAGCTCAGCTGTCGGCTGAAGAAAGCGCGTGCCTGCCAGGCGCCGTCCACCCACTGCTCGTGCACGGCACCAACGGCATAGTCCAAAGCGTCAGTGGTGATGGAGCAACGGGTGCGCCAGCATGGTGACATAGAGCGTACTTGGCAGCCCTGAATGTGCTGTCCCTCTCCGGGGACCCGTCCACAGCGTGCTTGGGGGATTTGCGTCTAAGGGCCTCATACAGGGGTCGCATGAGGTGGGCTGCCCGGGGCAGGAAACGGTGATAAAATGTTACCATGTGATACCAACTGATAGTAGTTTACATTTGTAACCAAGCTGTATAATAGCACGCTGGTACTTTTAAGTACCTAGGTAAGTAATGCTAACCTGACTTATCTGGCGGAGTCAGGTTAAAGGAATGCCTCTTCTAGACTGTTGTCAAATATACATGCCACTTCCAAAATGGTCACTTCTCTACTGTCCTCATCAAGAACAACAGCATCTGGTGTATTAGCTGTTACATCTGAAAAGGCAGGGTTACACGCATGCACGCACACACGCACGCACGCACGCACGCACGCACGCACGCACACACACACACACACACACACACACACACACACACACACACACACACACACACACACACACACACACACACACACACACACACACACACACACAAAACTCTCTCGTGTGAGAGTCAAGATGGCACAGCTAGAGCACGAGTGTCACTGTAAAATGGGCGGAGCAAGTCTAGCTGAACGTACGATAATAACAATAGAACATACATGTAGTAACTATCGACTGGGAAGATTTTATATGTATGGGCAAATTATACTTTGGGGCAGCCGCCGCAAAGGCCCGATGACCCCTAGTTCTTTGTTTTGGTCGCTGATCTCAAGGCTCTGGCTGGGAAAGGGTGCCAACCCATTTCAAAAGCATGTTGAAATCTTAAAGTCAATTGGGAAGCAGACAGGGAGCCAATGGAGCGAGGCTGCAGTGATATGGTCTCGCTTCTTTTTTTCCTGTGAGGAGACGGGTGGCGGTGTTCTGGATCGGCTGTGAGGAGACGGGTGGTGGTGTTCTGGATCGGCTGCAAGCGCCAGTGGTGGAAAAACTACTCTACCCCAAACCCTAACCCTAACCTCAAGCACGACGCAACGCATGTCGGACCAAACGCACTGCCGTGGAAGTGAGCAGCAGTCGAGTGTCATAATCCCGCCAGCTTCCCCGGCAGATGCCGCCCCTCCCCCCGGCAGCGTCGCGGCTGTTACCGGCAGTTGCGGCGTCTGGAGCGGCGTCTGCCGAACGGAACGGACCGACAGTGCCGCGGAACGAAGCTGTCACAATCCACCCACCTTCTCCGGCAGGTTCCGCCCCTCCCCCCGACAGCGCAGAGTCTCATTGCTGCTGCCGGAGAATGCACTCGCTGCTTATGCTCCATTGCAGGCATGCCGCCAAACGGATTTTGCAATACAGCTTACGGGTGCTTTTAAACTCCGCTATGCGCTTTCCCAAATGTGTATGGTCACATACACGCAATTTTGGGGAAAGCGTGCCAACACGCCCATGCAAATAATGGTGTCGTGTCAGCATAATGGATATAATAGCGGGTAACGCTGCACCAAGGTACCATTTAGGGATAACACAAGCTGCTAAATCCGTAATTTGCGGGCATTGGCTGACTTGTGGGCAGCGTCGCAGTACAGGTAAAATATAGTCATAAGGGCTATTTTTTACGATAGGTAAGAGATGTACACTAGTTGGCCCTTGGGTGTTTTCATGTTTTCTAATCTGGCCCCCATTGAAAACAGTTTGGACACCCCTGCCTTAGTGCCTCTGAGAACAAGATATAGCCCTCTTAGGCCTGATAGCTATTGTATATGGTACAGCTTGTCCTTGTAACATTCCTTGTGCTCATGGCAGAACGACTATACCACACACAGGCTTGTCAAAGCATGTGGTTCTCAACCTGCAAGTTGAACCAAATTGACCCTTATGGGTCCATTTGAACACTTGCAAATAAAACATCTGAGAACCACTAGTACTACTTGGCCTCCTAATGTGCAATAGTGTCATGGTAAAGAGTACGTGTCATATTCTGACATTCAAAACAATAACATTATAAAGGTGTGTGTGCCTGGGCGGCTAGTATAGCGGTCCGGGCACTATAAGCTGCTAAGCCTGACAGCCTGACAGCGTGTCGCGGGTTCGACCCCGCGTGCCGCGTATCACCCCCCAACTCTCTCCCCCATTTCCTGTCACCATACTGTACACTATCCAATAAAGGCAGAAAAAGCCCAAAAATATATCTTAAAAAATAAAAAATAAAGTGTGTAAAAATAAAAAATAAAAATGCCACAGACAAGACCAAGTCTTTGCCACACGTTTGTGTACGGCAGTGATGGACAAAGTACGGTAATCGCATTGTTTACTCAAGTAAATGTAGCTACTGCAATGTAGATACAAGTAGAAGTACTAAATTCAAAATGTACTTGAGTAAAAGTACAAATGTACTGTACGGTATTTGGAACCATATAATTCAACATATCTCCTTTTTTTCTTTTAAAAAAAATGTTTTTGGTTTTTCTGCCTTTATTGATATAGTAGCAAGTGAAGATAGACAGGAAAGAGAGAGAGAGAGAGAGAAGGGGAGAGACACGCAACAAAGGTTGTCATGACTCGAACACGCAACGCGATAGGCCCTATCTCTTATTCTTGGACAAATGTGCACCATGTGAAGCCTATAGGTCTGGCCTGTCTGGCCTACTTATACAAGCCAAGTGTATCCCAAGGCCTGTTCTTAACTGTATTCAAAAGATAGGTGAAGTGCCACAAAGATTACAATTATTTTGTTATATGGTTCCTGCAGGACTGTCCTGACTTGTTCCTGGTGTAATCTGTAAAAGGGGTTTTGTTGATGGGCCAGGAGCAAATTGTTGATCAAATTGCCTTCAGAGAGGCCTCTCTTCTTCACCTCTATGCCTGTAAACTACCACTACTTTATGAGAATTCAGTCAGTTGGTCCGGTCATTATACGTGTGGATGGTCATTTTGGGGCCCACTGCCACTTGCTGGCAGCGGAAGCCTTGTACTCTGTCTGCTAATAAATGACCATCTGAGCCTGAGGAAACATCAAGCAGCTGTCTGCTGTCTCAACTTTCTCTCTCAGTTTTTGTCAAGTCTCGGTACAAGGACTCGGGGGTGTCCAATATTTACCACAGTATCAAAAGTAAAAGTACTCATTATTCAGAATGTCCTGTTTTACAAGTTTTCAAATGTGAAAAAATGTCAAAGTGGTTTGAAAATAGCAGATCTACAAGTTCACAATGTGTCGCATCGCAACGCATTGTGAGTTTATAGATCTGCTATTTCCAAATGGGCGAAATGTATATAGGACTGAAGTGAAGTAACTAGTAACTAAAGTTGTCAAATAATTATAGTGGTGTGAAAGTATACAATATTTAATTGCCTCTTACTCAAGTAAAGTACTTAAGTGGTACTTAAGTAAATGTACTTAGTTACTGTCCGCCACTGGTGTACGGAGGTATCGATGACCCCACCTGCCCGAGGTCTAGGTTTATACTTGCTATTCTATTGATTGAAGCACATCTCATCGACATTGGAGAACATCACGTTTTCTATATCAAACCTTTTATTTACTTTTGTATCTGTTATGACTCACATACCCGTGACCATAGCATCATGGCAAGGTCACATTGTTGTTTTGTTGAGCGTTTATAAGTCCAACTCCTTATTCTCTTGCCAGGATCTGATTTAGATTCATCTCAGAAGCAACAAGCCAACAGGACAACATTTTTGAAACGGTGAGCCCATTTTCTGTTGTGTAGGGTTAGTTCTGACTCATTTAGTACATTTATTCAACTACTGTACTGTACTAGAGTTAAATGTTGAGATATTTTTACTTAAATCGAGTATTTCACTACATCTCTGAGGAAAATATTGTACTTTTACTCTACTTTACACTACAACTATTTGAAAACTTTAATTACTATAGTTACTTTGTAGATTTAGATTTTATTATTTTAACCACTAAAGCTCAATGTATTTTGGCTATTTTCAAAAGATTTTGAAAACTTGAAATGGGACATTCTGCCTAATGAGTACTTTAAGTACATTTTAATGCCAATACCTTTGTACTTTTACTCAAGTAGTTTTAATACCAGACTTTACACATGTGAGTACTTTTTCCAACACTGAAACTAGTTGATTGTAGTTTGGCATAGAGAACACTATACTACTACTACTACAATCAAACGACATGACGGAATCAAAACAGTTTTCTGTAGATTTTCAAACATAAACGTAATTGTTTTTTGTAGTATTGTTGTTATGAAATACAATGTTCTTATTATTATTTTATTTGACTATTATTACTGTTACTAGATGAAGCTGTGTTTCCTGATCTCCATCTCCATACTGGCTGTCCTGTCTCTGAGCCACTGTGCAGGTATGTACAGAGGCATTCACAGTGGTGGAAAGTTACTAAGTACTTTTACTTAAGTACTGTATACTTAAGTACAATTTTGAGGTATTTGTACTTTACTTGAGTATTTCCAATTTCCAATACTTTTACTTCTACTCCACTACATCTCAGAGCCAAAATTTGTACTTTTACTCCACTACAATCATTTGAAAACTTGAGTTACTTTGGCGATTTTAATTTTGATTAGAAAACATACATTAACCACTTCAACCCTATACATTTCGGCCATTTGAAAATAGCCGATCTACAAGCTCACAGTGCGCCGCAAACTCGCAACGCGAAGCATTGTGAGCTTGTAGATCTGCTATTTTCAATAGATTTTGTACACATTTTGAACTTGTGAAATGGCACATTCTGCACAATGAGTACTTTTACTTTTAGTAGTCCTAGTTTAAATACAATTTGATGCAGATACTTTTGTACTTTTACTCAAGTACAATTCCTTACTCTTATTTGTAACGAAGTAGTTCTAAATTGCAGTATTGGTACTTTTACTTAAGTAAAACAATTGAGTACTTTTTTCCACCACTGGGCATTCAGTAGGCTTGATTTGCTTTGGTTAAAATAAGTGTTAAAAAGCTCTATATTGTGATAGTCATTTCTATAGCGTGTTTGTTCAGTACCATGCTCTCCAGCTCTATATTGTGATAGTCATTTCTATAGCGTGTTTGTTCAGTACCGTGCTCTCCAGCTCTATATTGTGATAGTCATTTCTATAGCGTGTTTGTTCAGTACCATGCTCTCCAGCTCTATATTGTGATAGTCATTTCTATAGCGTGTTTGTTCAGTACCATGCTCTCCAGCTCTATATTGTGATAGTCATTTCTATAGCGTGTTTGTTCAGTACCATGCTCTCCAGCTCTATATTGTGATAGTCATTTCTATAGCGTGTTTGTTCAGTACCGTGCTCTCCAGCTCTATATTGTGATAGTCATTTCTATAGCGTGTTTGTTCAGTACCATGCTCTCCAGCTTTTAAGATGAAAAGTCTGGATACAATTTTATCCAATCAGGATAGAGAACACAGTCAGGATACAGATTAAACAAATGGAATTGTAAGTGATGACACAAAGAAATAAGCGGAGAAAATTCAAACTGCACACTATAAAAAAAATCACACCCGTGTGAACTGAGTGGTGCAAGGTCTTATATAGTCTGATCAGCTATGTCAGTGACGTCACACACTAACCATAGCAACCATGCTCACCTGTGCACGGACACGTACACAGGTACACAAACATACAGACAAAGCTGGTTGTTGGAGTGGTTTGCACCACTCAAAACAACGTGCCCAGGCTGATTAGTGGCTACTCTCTCCTGATTGGCTGAAATTGTGTCACCTACCTGAAAATGTATTTAAGAATTTATTAACAGATTGGAGAAAACACATAAACACACCAAAACAGGTCAAGTCAACAACAAGTCAAGGGATTCGCATGTCTTAATGACTGTTGGTAGGGCGTTCCACATTTTGGTGGCATATAGGAGAGAAATTAATTTAGTCCCTTGTTTGTGCCGAATCTGGGTTGCACATGGTTTATTGAGATTCCCTCTGGTGTTGTGGGTGTGGACTTCGTTGACATTAATGAAGTATTTAGACAGGTACATGGGTATCTTAGTGAAGTATTTAGACAGGTACATGGGTATCTTGGTGGTGTATCGAATCTTGTGGATCAGACCCATTGCAAGATGCTGTACTCTGTCGTCAACCCTAAGCCATTCTGTCAAAATGGGCAGGGGTGAGGTGGGTTCGGGGAGTGAGGCCAAGTAGTAACCTGACCAGTTTGTTTTGGGAAGTCTGGAGCCTTGTTTTAAGGGCCTTTGAGGTTAACCTTTATTATTTTACTTTCAAAGGTGCTTCGATCGTGAATACTATCCATTACCTGAACCATCAAATAGAGGTAACGTGAACCCATTGTGAAAGATAACTATAGACTATAGAGCAGTCTTAACCCGACGAAATAGAAAGAAGAAAAAAGGGGCAGGGTACAACACTTTTTTTGTTGTTTTTCTTCTTTCTAATTATTTGTTCGGATCAAAAGATTGTGTTTATTGTCATGAGTTGTCACCATCCCAGTTGGCTTTGTCCGAGGCCTTAAAAGGTCTTAAAGTGATAGTTCACAATTTTTAAACTTAACACAACACAACACAACTAACTGACTTCAGTACCACACAGTGAACTGACACAGCAACACAACACAAGGTCAAATAGACACACACAAGACTAAGTACACACATGAACTAGTACTGACAACAAGTAGTGCATATAGTATACACAAAATGACTAACAACTCCTACTACATGAAATAGACACATAAATGAGTAGTACTTCAAATATAGGGTACACAATTATTTTGTTCTGGTCTCTGTTGATCCTTTATAACTCTCCAACTCTTCTTTTCTTTTGTCAGGAACTGAGAGAGGTGAGTCAATCTGTTCTGCTTCTGTTCAGTTTAACACATGACAACTAGTAGGCCTATACTTAAAATACTGTATGTGTGTGTGTGTGTGTGTGTGTGTGTGTGTGTGTGTGTGTGTGTGTGTGTGTGTGTGTGTGTGTGTGTGTGTGTGTGTGTGTGTGTGTGTGTGTGTGTACACAGTATATGTGCAAATTAAGTACTGTATGTATGTATAAATTAAGTATTTATACTTGTGCAAGTGAAGTATGTATGTGCAACTTCAAGTGAAGTATGTATGTGTAAATGAAATATATATGTATGTGCAAGTGAAGTACCTAAATGTCTGGTCTCTGTTGAGCATTTATAACTCTCCAACTCTTCTTTTATTTTGTCAGGATCTGAAAGCGGTGAGTCAATCTGTTCTGCTTCTGTTCAGTTTAACACATGACAACTAGTAGGCCTATACTTCGAATACTGTATACTACACATAAACACGTAAACATTGTTGTGGGTCTCTGTTGAGCCTTTATAACACCAACTCTTCATTATTTTGTCAGGTTACCACAACAATTTGGCAGGTGAGTCAATATGTTCTGCTGTCCAGTTTAACGAATGTCTAACTACTAGTAGGGTACTTCAAATATACACATGTAACACATGAACTCCAGCACAACACCAGCACAAATGTAAGGCAACATTTGTGCTGGTCTTTGTTGATCCTTTATCACTCCAACTCTTCATGCTGTTGTCAGGAGTTCCAGTCACTTAATCTTCGTCTTGATGCTGCTAATACTAGCATACTGATCATTAAGGAGGTGAGTCAATATGTTCTGCTGTTCATGTGCAGTAGTACATATACACAGAATGACTAACAACTACTACATGAAATACACACCTAAATGACTAGTACTTCAAATATAGGGTACACAATTATTTTGTTCTGGTCTCTGTTGAGCATTTATAACTCTCCAACTCTTCTTTTATTTTGTCAGGATCTGAAAGCGGTGAGTCAATCTGTTCTGCTTCTGTTCAGTTTAACACATGACAACTAGTAGGCCTATACTTCAAATACTGTATACACATAAACACGTAAACATTGTTGTGGGTATCTGCAGAGCCTTCATAACACCAACTCTTCATTATTTTTAGGGATGTGCCGATGAGATATTTTGGGCGATATTGATATCCGATATAATTAATTGCTGTTATGGCCGTTAACCGATATTACTGATGTCAATATGATCTCATTTTGTATTGAAAAATTCTAATAATTTTGTCCATTCTAAAAATACATGTAACAAGGTGTCTGCACTGCAGGCTTAGGCAAGTCAGGTTTACCTTGAATACTTCTTTATATTTAAGTGAGCTTGTAGATCTGTTCAAGCTGTTACTTTGGGCTTGTTTATCTGTAAAGACAGACTGATTAATGAATCGGTCTGATTGATTAATCGAACCGATGCCGATTAATCTAAAAACAACTCAAATCGGCCGATAGGGATGTGTTTGCTGATTTGCATCACTAATTATTTTGTCAGGCTACCACAGCAATTTGGGAGAAGTCAATATGTTCTGCTGTCCAGTTTAACAAATGGCTAACTACTAGTAGGGTACTTCAAATATACACATGTAACACATGATCCTTTATCACTCCAACTCTTCATTCTGTTGTCAGGAGATCCAGGAACTTAAAGACAGTCAGAAGGTGAGTCAATATGTTCTGCTGTTCAGTTTAACAAATGATTAACAAGTAGTTACTAGTACTTCACATACTGTGTACACAATTCATTTTTTTGCTGGTCTCTGTTGATCCTTTAATTATAACTCTCTCCTTTTTTTCTTTTGTCAGGTTCTGAGAGAGGTGAGTCAATCTGTTCTGCTTCTGTTCAGTTTAACAAATGAGTAGGCATATACTTCAAATACTGTATACATATAAACACATACATGCATACTTCAAGTGTGTGTGTTGAGTACCGTATGAGTATGCATGTACTGTAACAGGAGGGCACAATGCTTGAACAGGAAGCTCGATTTCAAATTAAAAACTAGACTCTATTTCAAGTTAAAAATGCCACAGGTCTACTTCTGAACTGAACTGAGGTGTTTGTGTTTGTTTTGAGTTATTTTCATTGATTGCTATTTGTACCTGTGCAATAGCTTGATGAGTTGGCATGCTTGGCTCTCAAACCAACCCAATGTGTTCAAATCATAGGTTAAAATCCCATGGGGGATTCTTTTCCCCTTTTTTTGGTATGGGCTTTTAGGAAGGGCTTTTGAGGGTTTGTGTAAACACAAACATTGTCCTAACACAAACATTGAATGCCATTGACAACGAATGGCCAGATTGTGATTGGCCGGATTGAAATGATGAATGATGATGTATGATGATAAGAGCGCCCCTCACTTCACACGGGTGTGATTGTAGATAATAAACTATAATTATAATGATATAATTCAATAATACTACAGAGAATGATATACCCTATTTGGCCTGCATTTAATAATATGTTTGTTTGTTTTTTCCAATGGAAATATCCCCCAAAAAATTGGGCCGGTCGTACTGTAATCGGGTACTAGACTGTTTATGTTTTTTTCCCACAAATGAGTCTTGAAAAATGTGTGTCGTCTTATAATCAGAGTCATCTTATATTCGGCCCAATACGGGTAATTGAGCGTGAGAGGACTTGCTAGCCTGTACAATGGCTTGATGAGTAGCCATGCTTTGTGATTAAAGTCTCACTAAGAACAGTAGGGTTTTCTTTTTTTTCTTTTTTTTTTTTGATTTGGCCGTTTTTTTTCGGTTAAGGTTATAGGCATAATTTTACTGAGGTTAGGGTTAAAGGAGAATTCCATGCTAGAAGGCTTTCTTACCTTTCTTTGTAGTCGTTATGTCCCCACCAAAGAGGTCCAGTAGGTGTTTTTTTGTGCAAAAAATAATGATTGGCTATTTCCCCTACCATAATCCCTCAATGAATTGGATTGAATTGAATGGGGCTATGGGGTGTTGTGCTAATTCGCTTATTTCCATCAAAATAAGTAGTAAAGTGTGCCGCTTGGGATATTTACATTATGAAGAGAGGATATATACAAAAATAATTATAATTTTGAGTGATGGAAATAAGCGAATTAGCACAACACCCCATAGCCCCATTCAATTCCCATTCAATTCAATGCAATTCATTTAGGGCTTATGGTAGGGGAAATAGCCAATAAGGAGCTTTTGCACAAAATAACACCTCTTTGGTGGGGATGTAACAACTACAAAGAAAGGTAAGAAAGCCGTTTAGTATGGAATTCTCCTTTAAGGTTAGTTTTAGATGTACATTTAGTGAGATTATAGGGGTTTAGGCATAATTTTGACTGAGATTGTTTGTGTGTTTGTGTGTGAGATTGTGTGTGTGTGTCTGTGTGTGTGTGTGTGTGTGTGTGTGTGTGTGTGTGTGTGTGTGTGTGTGTGTGTGTGTGTGTGTGTGTGTGCGTGCGTGCGTGCGTGCGTGCGTGCGTGCGTGCGTGCGTGCGTGCGTGCGTGCGTGCGTGCGTGCGTGCGAAGTGAAATATATACAGTATATGTGCGAATTAAGTATGTATGTATGTATGTCTGGTCTCTGTTGATCCTTTATAACTCTCCAACTCTTCTTTTCTTTTGTCAGGAACTGAGACAGGTGAGTCAATCTGTTCTGCTTCTGTTCAGTTTAACAAATGACAACTAGTAGGCCTATACTTCAAATACTGTATATACACATAAACACATACATGCATACTTCAAGTGTGTGTGTGTGTGTGTGTGTGTGTGTGTGCGTGCGTGCGTGCGTGCGTGCGTGCGTGCGTGCGTGCGTGCGTGCGTGCGTGCGTGTGGTTGCGTATAGTGTGTACGGTATGTTGAGTATGCATGTACTGTAACAGGAGGGCACAATGCTTGAACAGGAAGCTCTATTTCAAATTAAAAGCTAGACTCTATTTCAAGTTAAAAGCATATGGAAATGCCACAGGTCTACTTCTGAACTGAGGTGTTTGTGTTTGATTTGAGTTATTTTCATTGATTGCTATTTGTACCTGTGCAATAGCTTGATGAGTTGGCATGCTTGGCTCTCAAACCAACCCAATGTGTTCAAATCATAGGTTCAAATCCCATGGGGGATTTTTTTCCCCTTTATTATTATATTTTTGGTATGGGCTTTTAGGAGGGGCTTTTGAGGGTTTGTGTAAACACAAACATTGTCCTAACACAAAGATGCCATTAAATGCCATTGACAACGAATGGCCAGTTTTGAGTGTTTGCGTAACCGTAAACACAAACATTGAAGACGAAGGTGAGGACGCAGATTGTGATCGGCCTGATTGAAATGATGTATGAGGATGTACGATGATAAGAGCGCCCCTCACTTCACACGGGTGTGATTTGTAGATAATAAACTATAATTATAACGATATAATTAAATAATACTACAGAGAAGGATATACCCTATTGGCCTGTATATTATCACTCCAACTCTTCATTCTGTTGTCAGGAGATCCAGGAACGTAAAGCCAGTCAGAAGGTGAGTCAATATGTTCTGCTGTTCAGTTTAACAAATGATTAACAAGTAGTTACTAGTACTTCACATACTGTGTACACAATTCATTTTTTTGCTGGTCTCTGTTGAGCCTTTATAACTCCAACTCTTCATTATTGTGTCAGGACATGTACGACGGCTTGTACGTGTGTGTGTGTGTGTGTGTGTGTGTGTGTGTGTGTGTGTGTGTGTGTGTGTGTATGTGTGTGTGTGTGTGTGTGTGTGTGTGTGTGTGTGTGTGTGTGTGTGTGTGTGTGTGTGTGTGTGTGTGTGTGTGTGTGTGTGTGTGTGTGCGCGCGCGCGCGTGTGAAGTTATACAGTATATGTGCGAATGAAGTATGTATGTACCTGTATGTATGTATGTATGTATGTATGTATGTATGTATGTATGTATGTATGTATGTATGTATGTATGTATGTATGTATGTATGTATGTATGTATTTGGTTAAAATGGGTAAGGTTTTAAAAAAAGGCAAAAGCATGCTCTGTTGCACTGGCCTAAAAGTGGGTCCTCTAAAACTGCTTCAACTTCTGAGAATGTGTTTGGTTCATTAGCCACCAGATGGCATACCTTATAAGTATGTATGTCTGTATGTCTGTATGTATGTATGTATTTAAAAGGGGGGCTTTTTTGTAAAATCCCAGCCTACAATACCTTCATATATTTAAAATCTGTATGTATGTATGTATGTATGTGTGTGTGTGTGTGTGTGTGTGTGTGTGTGTGTGTGTGTGTGTGTGTGTGTGTGTGTGTGTGTGTGCACGCACGCACGCACGCACGCACGCACGCTCGCACGTACGTACGTACGTATGTATGTATATATGTATGTATGTATGTGAATGCGGTGAGTCAATCTGTTCTGCTTCTGTTCAGTTTAACAAATGACAACTAGTAGGCCTATACTGTATACACGTAAACACGTAAACATTGTTGAGGGTCTCTGTTGAGCCTTTATAACACCAACTCTTCATTCTGTTGTCAGGATACCACAGCAATTTGGGAGGTGAGTCAATATGTTCTGCTGTCCAGTTTAACGAATGGCTAACTACTAGTAGGTAGGGTACTTCAAATATACACATGTAACACATGAACTCCAGCACAACACCAGCACAAATGTAAGGCAACATAATTGTGCTGGTCTTTGTTGATCCTTTATCACTCCAACTCTTCATTCTGTTTTCAGGAGATCCACTCACTTAATGCCAGTCTTGTTTCTGTGGAAGCTTTCTTGTCACCGAATTACATTACGGAGGTGAGTCAATATGTTCTGCTGTTCAGTTTAATGAATGACTAACAAGTAGTATACAGGCTACTTCAATATAATACACAATGACTATCAGACAAGTACAATGTTAGCTATCACACAAAATGAATGGTTGACATTCAGTACAATCTTAGCTATCAATGGTTGTCAAACCAGCAGAAGCACAACATATCAATGTAACAAGCACACAGAGCAGTCTAGTTCCCTTCTTACGACGGTGTGATGCACCAAAAATAGCAGATCTACTGCATCTGCAACAGGCTGTGAGTTTGTAGATCAGCTATTTTTAGTGCATGACACTATTGCACAACAAAGCATCATTAGGCCTCACTCAGACCTTTACTGCATTGCTGTATGATTGTTGGATGAATGTTGTGTAGTGTCATGGCCGCCCCAATGCATTTCCAATGGAAGTCACATGGTTTGTAGTCCACATTTTGGACTACAAGCTGTTGTATGGCTTTCGACTGTGTTTCGACTGCGCCCCTCCCCCTCATACAACACAAATGTTGTGTCAAACCATGTGACTCCCATTGGAAATGCATTGGGGCGGCCATGACACTACACAACATTCATCCAACAAGCATACTACTTGGCCTCACCCCCCGAACCCACCTCACCCCTGCCAACTTTGACAGACTGGAATGGCTTAGGGTCGACGACACTAGTACAGCATCTTGCAATGGGTCTGGTCCACAAGATTCGATACTCCACCAAGATACCCATGTACCTGTCTAGATACTTCCTTAATGTTAACGAAGTCCACACCCACAACACCAGAGGGAGTGCAACGAACCATGTACAACCCAGATTCGGCACAAACAAGGGACTAAATTATTTTCGCTCCTATGCCACCAAAATGTGGAACGCCCTACCAACAGTCATTAAGACATGCAAATCCCTTGACTCCTTCAAAACCGCTCTCAAAGGGCACCTAGGGATGGCTGCAATTCGAAACTGGCCCCCGTAAAATCTGACTAAATACATTTACTCTAGTACTGTAGGCTACGTAAATACACCTTTGAGGAACTTTTAATTTACAGTATTATTTACAATTTCCAGTAATTTTACTTCTACTCCATTACATCTCAGAGGTACTTTTACTCCACTGAAATTATTTGAAACCTTTAGTTACTAGATACTTAATTATTATACAAAACATAAACTAACCACTTCAGCTATGTATACATTTTGGCCATTTGAAATTATTTGTATACATTGCATACATTTGAAAACTTGTGAAATGGGACATTCTGCATAATGACTACTTTCTACATGTTTTTTTGATACACCATCACTAAACACGGGTATATTTTACACAATGTAAAATATTCCATAACAAATATTTCTCATCAAAATATATTGCAATACAGCAATATATGGCAACTTGAGCTACTCTTCTTTAATATTTCATCATGACTTATCACAAAAAAATGAAAAATAGTTATTAAAATAGTATTTTAAAAATATTCCTAAAAGAAGATAAATGAAGTTTGGAACTTCTCCTTTGGTCCACCCATTTCTAGGACATGTGAGAATGGTCCAGTGAAGAAAAAAATAAAATAAAAGTCCATTGTGAGTGTGTGGGATTTTTCTCTATCACACTATCACTAGACACGGGTGAAATTCACCCGAACACCTGCCTGTAGTTTTTCTAGGGATGTGGACAGGGAAACAAAGCTACCTTCTATGATGTTGTAACAATCGCCCTTTGTGCATTAGGGAAAATTATTAACTAAGGAAAAAAATAAGCGGGATCGTAGGGTTATAGTTTGTATATTTATATATAGATGCCACAAAAGGTAACTGACAAAATAAAACGGTTCACAATGAAATCTGTTACTTTTCTCATAGGAAAGAATACTATTTTACAAATAGTCGGTATCACATGTCACATTTCACTTCATAAAAATAATAACATGTATAGGAACAATAAAGCAGAATAACCTCATAATGTCATCATGAAGCTACTGAAAGACCCATCCACCTCAGACATCAGCAACATTATGATGTCACTGAGCATCATGAAGCTACTGAAAGACCCACCCACCTCAGACATCAGCAACATTATGATGTCACTGAGCATCATGAAGCTACTGAAAGACCCATCCACCTCAGACATCAGCAACATTATGATGTCACTGAGCATCATGAAGCTACTGAAAGACCCATCCACCTCAGCCATCAGCAACATTATGAAAATTACAAAAATATAAGTGTCCGGGTGAAAATCACCCGTGTTTGGTGTTCTAGGGTTAAGTACTTTTGATACCAATACATTTGTACTTTTACTCAAGTACATTTAGATTTTCTGAATTTTACTTGTATTTCGACATTGCAGTATTGATACTTTTACTTGATTGGCTGAGCACGGAATGCGATGTATGATGATGTATGATACTAATTAAGCTTCCACCTTTTCCAGCTTTTCCATCCACCACCAGCTGTCTAAAAACTCGGAAGAGACGCCGCCGGAAGACTACAGCGAAGACTACCTTTGGATGGAGTATGGACCTTAGAGTATATATGACACCCCGACAGACGACGTCACACTGATAAGAAACAGCATGCGCGCGCATACCGGCAGCAGAAGAACCCTTCCTCTCGTAAGATGCAATGGGAAAAAAATGCCCCATCAAACTTTCAGTTGCTGTTGGGAATTGATTACATGAAACAGTCACCCGTGTGCCCAGTCCCCATGTTTGTAAACAAATAATTGGTCTATAGATCTAAATGTTATGATTAAAATGTTCTGTCATGTCAGCTTAATAAATTGAAATAAGCTTCAGGTTAAGAGAAGATGTCTGATTTCTTTTTTGGTACAATGTGTCAATAATACATAATACATAATACATTTATGTTGTTTTTTTCTTTCATATCTCTGCTGTTGGACCTAACTCCAAAATGTTCCTTTTTTAGAAAATTAAAAATATAAAATGTTCAGGAAATTAAGAAAACCTTAACATTTGAAAACAAAGCAATACAACAAAGCAATACAAAGCAATACTACCTCATCAAACTTGGTGTGATGTTATATAATATTAAAACAAAAAAACGACCAAACATTTGTTTGATTGCGTTTGATACGTGTGAATATGGCCTAATAAGGCCTCATTCAAACGTATCAAACACCAATCAAGCAAATGTTTGGTAGTTTTTTTGTTTTTTTAGGCCGCCACAATGCTTTTCCAATGGGAGTCACATGGTTTGACCAAACATTTGTGTTTGATTGCTGATTGCTGGCAGTGTTCTGCCCCTGCCCCCTCATCAAACAAAAATGTTTGGTCAAACCATGTGACTCCCATTGGAAAAGCATTGTGGTGGCCTAAAAAAACGACCAAACATGTGCTTGATTGGTGTTTGATACGTGTGGCGAACAGCCTCTTTGGTTTGAGTGTGCTGGGTCCTTACTACAACAACAACAACAGATCAACTGTAGGAATGTAACCATTTATTTGAGTGAATATATATATATATATGTCTCAGCCTAAAATCTTCATGATTTGAGTCATTTTCAAAATCCACCTGTTGGTGGCGCTGTAACTGGCCAATGTGAAAAGGGTGGGATATATTCCTCAGCCTAGTAGCCTATGAAAGTCTGTGAAAGATTCCACGTAAGCTGCCTTCATGATTTGAGTCATTTTCAAAAATCCACCTGTTGGTGGCGCTGTAAGTCTGTGAAAGATTTCACAGACTCCAGGTCCCCAGCTAAATCTTTAACTCTAACAAGTACTGTACTTTTAGGCAGACATAGAATAGTACAACAATAGTACAACAACAACAACAACAACAACTAATTTCAGTAATGGAGGAATGGAACACCTTTCCAGAATGGACTGCCACAGCATAGTACAACAACAACAACAACAACAACTAATTTCAGTAACAATGGAGGAATGGAACACCTTTCCAGAATGGAATTTCCATTCCACGCTTTGGGGGCGAGCTATCCACGCTTTGGGGGCGAGCTATCCACGGCTTGGGGCGAGCCGTCAGATGACTCCGCCAGATGGGGCAGCAGAGAGTACACTGGGTACTGGGTACCGCTGATTGGCCAGGCCGTTTTGTGGCCGGGCATCAAGTCTGCCTGAGAGTTCCCAGATGGGAGCAGGAGGGGGGAACCCAGTGTACTCTCTGCTGCCCCATCTGGCGGAGTCAGGTTACTGTTACCCTGCCGTCAGACTATAATGTAATGCATAAGAACTGCCTCCCCAAAGTTTGCGTGTGGTCCTGGTCTAGTGTGTTTAGGCCTATGTCCACTTGTGTTTATTTGTGTTTACTGTTTTTTTGTTTGTTCAGCTTGATTTATGTGTCGCTCTGCTGCTGTAGCGCTTCAATTTCCCTTCAGGGATTAATAAAGTATCTCATCTCATCTCATGGATGGATGGACATTTGAAAACTTGGGAAATGGGACAAGGACATTCTGCATTAGTAGACTGGCTGGCTGCTCCGACTTTCTAAAGTATGTAGAAATGCTATTTGTAAGTAGGCTACAAATAGCTACTTTTATTCAAATAGGCCTACATTTTGAATTTTGGGCTTTTACTTGCACCAGAGTGTTCAGGGGCGGCAGGTTCCTATAACGGCAGTGGGTGCCCCCCGGCCCCGCCTCCCCCCCCCGCCCCCCCCCCCCCCCCGCGCCGCAGCGGGGGAAAAAAACATTTGTTTGGTATACTTTATAATTTACAGTTTGCTAATAAATGGTGCACGCTTTCAGTTAATCACAACAATTAATGAACACATTCAATTGTTTCAGCATCTTGTTTCAACATTTCAGCATGATCAACAGTAAATAATTAAATTGTATTTTGGCTGAGATGGCTCTGTTTGTCAAGTCTCAAGTCATGGCTCTTTACAGACGGGCCGACGGTACACAGACAGCAGCCTCTCCGCTGACCGTGTTAGTGTTGTGTTGCTGCAGGAGACGGAGTGTGAATGAACCGTGCGGTCACTGGAACAAAGCCACCGTATTAGCATTTGAATACCTGTTCTGTGAACACCGTAAAGGTGTGTGCCTACGTGACAAAATGACCAGGGGGAGGGGATCTTCAGCCTTAATCTCAGTGGGTGCTATTTGGTTTATTATTTTTTCAGTGAGTGCCCAAGCCCTCAGGCAAACCCAAAGTTGACGCCGCTGAGAGTGTTTGTACATTGCTAATTACTTTTAGTAAAACATGTGAGTACTTTCCACACTACTTTGTTTCCAAACCCGCAGCAGGTTAACACCACCGTCTAGATGGCAGTGACGAGCGCAGTATCACCAATGAATGACGTAATGATTCTCAAAGTTAAAAGCCCTAGAAGTGTCTCTGCTTCTCGCCGGGCGCAGTGGCGTGCGCCTGTAATCCAAGCTACCGGGAGGCTGAGGCTGGCGGATCGTTTGAGCTCAGGAGTTCTGAGCTGCAGTGGACTATGTCGATCGGGTGTCCGCACTAAGTTCGGTATCGATATGGAGCTCCCGGGGGAGTCCGGGACCACCAGGTTGTCTAAGGAGGGGTGAACCGGCCCAGGTCGGAAACGGAGCAGGTCAAAGCCCCCGTGCCGCTCAGTAGTGGGTTCGCGCCCATGAATAGACACTGCAGTGCAGCCTGAGCAATACAGCGAGACCTAGTCTTTTTATGACACGGGTGGTTATGAACGAGGGACCACCACCCTGACTTAGAATCAACCTGGGGACCACTGTTGTATTGGGTGGGATATGGGCTAAGATAGTGCTTTGTATGGGAACATTTTCTATATGCATCCATGTGTATTATCCATGTGTATTTCCACTGTTTTTTTTTTGTTTTTTTTTATACCAATGGTCCATCATAATGTCCTAATAATGACTCGACCAGTGCAAAATCAACACATCCAGCCTACTAAATACATCATGCATGCAATACCTCCATGCACCACGTCTAGTACGGACCACTTAGAAGAGAAAAATCACACTCGTGTGAAGTGAGGGGCGCTCTTATATCATACATCATCATACGTAGGCTACATCACATTCCGTGATCATTCAATCAAATGAATCATCACAAATGTCATGCCGGCCAATCACTTCACTTTTCTGCCCTCACTTTTATACTCAATATGCTCAGCCAATCAAATCTACGCTATGGGGTGATCAGCAAATCAAATCATCGTGTTTGTGTTCACACAAACAGACAATGCTGTATGCTTTTGTGCATTGTGGACGGTGGGTCCGATGTTTGTAACATATGTGACAGTGATGATTTTATTTCATGATCAATAAAGACATCAATCAATCAAAAAATAAACCCCAGCAGGTCAGGTGGTATATATGCGTTTAAATATCACTATTTGTCTAGTTATAAGAATGTAAATAATATGCGCTACCATGCACTAACAGTCACTCTATATTATTATAAACACTAGCTCAAATGAAGTAAAAATACTAGTTTGCAGCAGCAATAGTAGGTATACTTGCTGCTGCAAACTTGTTTTAGCTGCCTTTAAGTAGGCTATTGCTCACAAAAACCTCTGCACTCGTTTAGGATGGTGTGGCCTACCCAGAAATGTAAAACAGAATGCCTTCCTGCACTCATTCATAGATGTTTTAGCATATACAGTAACAGTATACACAAAGGGGTGCATGTGCTCTGATGTAATATTGATTGTGGCCAGAGGGGGGCATCAAATGATAAGATACAGTATAACACATGGGCTGTAATGAGTGTCTGTCTATACTGTCTCTGTCAGAGAATGAGAGTCAAGGAAAAAGGACCGTATGCTACAGTAGGTTTTCCTTCACGGAGCAGATAAGTCAAGGTCAATACAGTAGGTAGGCCTATACTCTTTCAAAGAGAAGATAAATCAAGGTCAATAATATGGTTGATATAATCAAATTAAAATATATTTTCATAGTCTCTGTAATGTGTAAGAGATTTTCTTTAGTTTAGGGCGACTGTGGCTCAGGAGGTAGAGCAGGTAGAGCAGGTCATCCAATGATCCATGGGTCGGCGGTTCGAATCCCGGCTCCTCCTGTCTACATGTCGAAGTGTCCTTGGGCAAGACACTGAACCCCAAATTGCTCCCGATGTGCTGGTTGGTGCCTTGCATGGCTTCTGCCGCAATCGGTGTATGAATGTGTGTGAATGTAATGCACAATCTATGTAAAGCGCCTTGGATAAAGGTGCTATATAAATGCACCATTTACCATTTACCATTTTAGTTAAAATAAGTGTTAAAAAGTGTTTGCTGCAGTAAGAGGAGTCTCCATGTCTCTCCAGCTTTTCATTAAACAGAAAATGCATTTTCAGAAAACCGAAACTGAAACTGGGATAGCAATTTTATCCAATCCGGATAGAGAACGCAGTCAGGATGCAGATGAAACACGTGGAATTGTAAGTGATGACACAAAGATATGAGCAGACAATATTGGAACTGGAACACTATAAAAAATTAAGCTCATGAAAAGCTACTCTCTCCTGATTGTCTGAAAATGTGTCACATATACCTGAAAATGTATTTTCTGTTTAGTAAAGAGACAAGGAGACGTCTACGGTCTACTGAACAAACACTCTATAGCCATGATTACTATCAGAATATAGTGATTTAAAAATCCTTTTGTTTTAACCACAAAATATCACTTACACTACCCTTTTAAGGAGTCCCAATCCGATCACGTGATCGGAAATCGGAGCCGATCACGTCATATTATATCCTTATACCCTGATATTAGACCGGATATTGGCTGTGATGTTTTTTTATTGCACTATTATGCACCACAAAGCTGGAATAAAATTCCAGGAAATCCCCAACCATAGCTGTTTTTAAGTCCAATTTAACTCCAACAGTAGTGATATCGTCCACGCGCACCGTAAGACGAACGCCTGTTGGCGTGTTCTCTCCTCCGCGTCATTAGCGCCCATACCCTAGGTGGAGTTGGCAAAAGGGCCTTTCTGTGTGGAGTTTGCATGTTCTCGCCGTGTCCCCTAGGGTTGTGTAGTGAAATTCACTGGTAAATTAATAGTATGAAATTATGGGGTCAGAGGCATTGCTTAAAAGGTGGTGGTGGTTGTGCTTTAAAACATGAGCGGACTGGGGAGATGTACAATAATTATTAGTACAGGCCTGTGGTACAGTCGTTCTGCCAAGAGCACAAGGAATCAGACCATGGTTATACTGTTCTGTTACAAGGACAAACTGTGAGGAAAACTTTAAGTAAAAACTTCTATAGACTGAGACTTAGGGAAACATTTTTCCTTTTATTTTATCATGCTCATAAAGTGCTCTGTGCTCAAAGTGCAATTAAAAAGCAAACTTTTCGGTCCTAAGACGTTCGTCAGTGCTATATGATTTTCACAGACAAAGAACTTGCTCTTAAAGAGATCAAACAATACAGCTCAGGTGCTGAGAATTACTAATTGGTGACATCACCTGATGGTGGGGCGTGGACATTACAGAATAGATAGTTCATACAGTTATATAGGAAACATGAGTACAGCATACACCACATTTTGACAGTCTTATACAAAACACTTTTTGAAAATAACTTCTCTATAGGTAGCACTGGAGTGAGAGATCTTTGTTCAAGCCACCCGGATTGACAGACTGTAAATAAAAAAGAAATCACCCCCTCTTCTAGATTTCTTAACTTGTTCAATAACTGTGAACGACAGATCTGCTATGGAGTGACCGGCTTCCATTAAATGTCTTGCGACAGGAGATTTGATGTCATTGCATCTAATGGCACTCATGTGTTCTATGATGCGTGTGCGTACTGCCCTGGATGTTTTGCCTACATACTGTAGATTGCATTTGCATGAAATCATGTAGACTACATTAGAAGAACTACAATTTACAAATTGTCTGATAGTGTATTGTTTGTTATAGTAACTGCACTTGTAAATGTGTTCATTTTCTTGGAGTTTTTACAGGCCACACAATGTAGACAAGGGTAGAAGCCGGTGACTCCATCCATAATGAGAGAAAAGAGGAGGGTCAGTGAACACTTTGGAACCTTCAGGATCAGCTGACAAAACATGCCAGTGTTTCTCTATGATGCTACGTATATCATTGCTCAAAGGATTATAGGTAGTGATGCAGGCACATGAATGTTTATTTTTAGTCTGTGCAACCTGGTTTGGATTATTCAATTTAGTTAAAGCAGAGTCAAGCCATTTTTTGGGGTACCCTCTTTCAACAAAGTTTCTGTACACGATGTCTCTCTCTTTTTCAAAATCTGAAATATGGCAAACCTTTCTTCAAAGCAGGGGGGTGTGCACTAGTGGCATGTAAAAGACTATTCTTGTCTGTAGGTTTGGTGTACAGAGTGGTGGACAAACTGTACCAAACAATGCATATTGTCTCAACGCAGTGTTATATTATTAGTATCGCAACGCGAGGCTAATCAACAATAGTTATCAGGCCTATAGACATCTTGGCTCTTACGTCATAATGTACCGAAAATAATGTTACATATAATAAATCCTAATAACATAAATGGACATATGCCAGCCTGCAGCATGAAGAATTCCAACCTGAACATTTTAACTTTTTATATTATGCATTTTTATGTAATAAACGAAAACACTGAGGGTATGTACTTTGGTACGTGCCAAGTTGTTGACAATAGTGTATAATCATCCAACGAGATGACACTGCAGACAATATGTATCACACGTTTATTTCCAGTACATTATGTTGTTTATCTTCTGCTATTCATCCTTGTGCCCCGGCTATGATAAGTATATATGACATAAGAGTCAAGATGTCTCCCATTGAAAAAAGTTTGGACACCCCTGCCTTAGTGCCTCTGAGAGCAAGATATAGCCCTCTTAGGCCTGATAGCTATTGTTTATGGTACAGCTTGTCCTTGTAACATTGCTTGTCCTCGTGCAGGAACTACTGTACCACAGGCCTGTCCAAACTCAATGTGTCTCCCTTGTCCACTCATGTATTGAAGCTTGTGGTTCTCAACCCGTATGTTGGGACCCCCAGGACGGTCTCCACATTATTTTGGGTGGTCTCCAGATGACAGTGAAGTGAAAATGTAAGGAATTTGAAGACCTTTTTAATACCTTCAAGGTTCAATGTTGTACTTTATTGTTACATCTTGTGACTTGTACATAAGAGTAAAACTTATGATTTCTTTTGGGGGGTCATGGCCTGAAAAGGTTGAGAACCACTGTATTAAAGGTTTCATGACATTCATTTTAATTTCAATTTATTTTTCGTTTGTAGGAATAGCAGGAAATGATGGATTGATATTTGATAATGCTACTTCTTTCTTTGGGTGTGCAGGACGACACGTCCCATTTATTGCCTGATCCAGAAGCAAGGAACGTTGACGGGAAGCCGACCAGGGAGTCGTGGCGGAGGGGACGAAATCCCCCGGGACCCGCAGCGGCTGGCCATAAACCAACTCGGCAGATGAGGACTGGAGATCCTCCAGTCAGTGGCGTATCCAGGAATTACGTTTTGGGCAGGCAAGATCATGTGTTAATTGTCGTCTCCCCGTGCACAATCGTAGCACTAAAGGTTTTCAAAGAGATATACCTGCCAGACAGTAGGATACAAAGGCTGAAAGGCATGCATTTACATTCCAATGGGTGATTGAGGGTCGCGCTCTACCGCAACGGCCAATCAGCTGTCCATTAATAGTTATCAGGTCTGGTTTTTGTCCTTTTTTTTCTCATTGTATGGATTTTGGCCAGGCCAGAAATGGATTTGGACAGGCGGACGCCTGCCCTCGCCTTATTGTAGATACGCCTCTGGGAGCAGTCCTGATGCCCAGCATAACCCACGGAAGCTTGTCGATCCAGGCATTGTTCCGTGAGGGTGGCCCGCAGAGCAGCTTTCATAGCGTGAGGAAAACATTCGAACATGCCGTTTCCCTGTGGGTGGTATGCGGTGGTGCGGTGGAGCTTCGTGCCCAGGCCCTCAGCAACGGCGGTCCACAGCTCAGACGTGAACTGGGAACCACGGTCACTGGACAGGTGAGACGAGCAACCTAGGTCTCGATGAAAGCCTGGGCAACATCAGCAGTCGTCGTCGAAGACAGTGGGACGGCCTCCGGCCAGCGGTTTGTCCTGTCCACCATGGTGAGAAGGTGGGTGAAGCCATGGGAAGGAGGCAGAGGGCTCATCAGGTCCACGTTGAGGTGGTCGAAACGCCGTCCTGGCACCAGGAATGGCGTCAGAGGGGGGGCTTTAGTGTGGCGGTGCACTTTGGAGCGTTGGCACGTCACGCAGGTGGTCACCCAGTCCCGTACATCCTTTTTGAGGCCATGCCAGACAAACTTGGCTGCTACCAGTTTTTGTGATGGCTTCCTGCCCAGGTGAGAGAGCCCATGGACAGCGTCAAAAACGCGCCGACGCCACCCACAGGGCACGGCAGGCCTGGGCTGACCCAGCGAGACGTCGCACAGGAGCATGGAATCGACGTCGGTGGAGTGCTGTACCTTGCGCTCGCTGGGACGCAGCTGTCGGCTGAAGAAAGCGCGTGCCTGCCAGCGCCATCCACCCACTGCTCGTGCACTGCACCAACGGCATAGTCAGTGGTGATGGAGCAACGGGTGCGCCAGCATGGTGACATAGAGCGTACTTGGCAGCCCTGAATGTGCTGTCCCTCTCCGAGGACCGGTCCACAGCGTGCTTGGGGGATTTGCGTCTAAGGGCCTCATACAGGGGTCGCATGAGGTGGGCTATACGTTACCATGTGATGAACTCTCGCTGTTACATCTGAAAAGGCAGGGTTACACGCACGCACGCACGCACGCACGCACGCACGCACGCACGCACGCACGCACACACACACACACACACACACACACAAAACTCTCTCATGTGAGAGTCAAGATGGCACAGCTATAGAGCACGAGTGGTGTCACTGTAAAATGGGCTTAGCAAGTCTAGCTGAACGTACGATAATAACAATAGAACAATATACATACATGTAGTAACTATCGACTGGGAAGATTTGATATGTATGCGCAAATTATACTTTGGGGCAGCTGCGGAAAAGGCCTGATGACCCCTAGTTCTTTTTTTTGGTCGCTGATCTCAAGGCTCTGGCTGGGAAAGGGTGCCAACCCATTTCAAAAGCATGTTGAAATCTTAAAGTCAATTGGGAAGCAGACAGGGAGCCAATGGAGCGAGGCTGCAGTGATATGGTCTCGCTTCTTTTTTTCCTGTGAGGAGACGGGTGACGGTGTTCTGGATCGGCTCTGAGGAGACGGGTGGCGATGTTCTGGATCGGCTGTGAGGAGACGGGTGGTGGTGTTCTGGATCGGCTGTGAGGAGACGGGTGGTGGTGTTCTGGATCGGCTGTGAGGAGACGGGTGGCGGTGTTCTGGATCGGCTGTGAGGAGACGGGTGGCGGTGTTCTGGATCAGCTGTGAGGAGACGGGTGGCGGTGTTCTGGATCGGCTGTGAGGAGACGGGTGGTGGTGTTCTGGATCAGCTGTGAGGAGACGGGTGGCGTGTTCTTGATCAGCTGTGAGGAGACGGGTGGCGTGTTCTTGATCGGCTGCAAGAGCCAGTGGTGGAAAAACTACTCTACCCCAAACCCTAACCGTAACCGCAAGCACGATGCAACGCATGTCGGACCAAACGCACTGCCGTGGAAGTGAGCAGCAGTCGAGTGTCATAATCCCCCCAGCTTCCCTGGCAGATGCCGCCCCTCCCCCCGGCAGCGCCGCGGCTGTTACCGGCAGTTGCGGCGTCTGGAGCGGCGGCTGCCGAACGGAATGGACCGACAGTGCCGCGGAACGAAGCTGTCACAATCCACCCACCTTCTCCGGCAGGTTCCGCCCCTCCCCCCGGGAGCGCAGAGTCTCATTGCTGCTGCCGGAGAATGCACTCGCTGCTTATGCTCCATTGCAGGCATGCCGCCAAACGGATTTGGGATTACAGTTTACGGGTGCTTTTAAACTCTGCTATGCGCTTTCCCAAATGTGTATGGCCACAATAGCAATTTTGGGGAAAGCGTGCCAACACGCCCATGCAAATAATGGTGTCGTGTCAGCATAATGGATATAATAGCGGGTAACGCTGCACCAAGGTACCATTTAGGGATAACACAAGCTGCTATATCCGTAATTTGCGGGCATTGGCTGACTTGTGGGCATTGTCGCAGTACAGGTAAAAGCACTGACGGAAATAGAGCCCTTATAGTCATAAGGGCTATTTTTTTTAAAAAACTATTTCTACTATTTGTTTTATCTTTATCTTGTATCTTGTTTTATCTTGCAAATCAGATTACATTCATTATGATGAATGACCTTTTGATATTGATGAAATAAAATGGTTGAAATGCAATGCATTTGTAGCCTGTGACTTTATTATGGTCCGAAAGTAAATTACGATAGGTAAGAGATGTACACTAGTTGGCCCTTGGGTGTTTTCATGTTTTCTAATCTGGCCCCCATTGAAAACAGTTTGGACACCCCTGCCTTAGTGCCTCTGAGAAAAGATATAGCCCTCTTAGGCCTGATAGCTATTGTATATGGTACAGCTTGTCCTTGTAACATTCCTTGTGCTCATGGCAGAACGACTGTACCACACACAGGCTTGTCAAAGCATGTGGTTCTCAACCTGCAAGTTGAACCAAATTGACCCTTATGGGTCCATTTGTACACTCGGGGGTCCTTTCAAATAAAACATTTGAGAACCACTAGTAGCCTACTACTTGGCCTCCTAATGTGCAATAGTGTCATGGTAAAGAGTACGTGTCATATTCTGACATTCAAAACAATAACATTATAAAGTGTGTGTGCCTGGGCGGCTAGTATAGCGGTCCGGGCACTAAAGGCTGCTAAGGCAGCCTGTCACCATACTGTACACTGTCCAATAAAGGCAGAAAAAGCCCAAAAATATATCTTAAAAAATAAAAAATAAAGTGTGTAAAAATAAAATAAAAAATGCCACAGACAAGACCAAGTCTTTGCCACAGACACGTTTGTGTACGGCAGTGATGGACAAAGTACGGTACTCGCATTGTTTACTCAAGTAAAAGTAGCAATACTGCAATGTAGATACTACAAGTAGAAGTACTGCATTCAAAATGTACTGTAGTAAAAGTACAAATGTACTGTACGGTATTTGGAACCATATAATTCAACATATCTCCTTTTTTTCTTTTTAAAGATTTGTTTTTGGCTTTTCTGCCTTTATTGATATAGTATCAAGTGAAGATAGACAGGAAAGAGAGAGAGAGAGAGAGAGAGAGAGAGAGAGAAGGGGAGAGACACGCAACAAAGGTTGTCATGACTCGAACACGCAACGCGATAGGCCCTATCTCTTATTCTTGGACAAATGTGCACCGTGTGAAGCCTATAGGTCTGGCCTGTCTGGCCTATTTATACAAGCCAAGTGTATCCCAAGGCCTGTTCTTAACTGTATTCAAAAGCTAGGTGAAGTGCCACCAAGATTACAATTATTGTGTTATATGGTTCCTGCAGGACTGTCCTGACTTGTTCCTGGGGTAATCTGTAAAAGGGGTTTTGTTGATGGGCCAGGAGCAAATTGTTAATCAAATTGCCTTCAGAGAGGCATTGAACACGCCTCTCTTCTTCACCTCTATGCCTGTAAACTGCCACTACGTTATGATAATTCAGTTGGTCCGGTCATTATACGTGTGGATGGTCATTTTGGGGCCCACTGCCACTTGCTGGCAGCGGAAGCCTTGCTAATAAATGACCATCTGAGCCTGAGGAAACATCAAGCTGCTGTCTGCTGTCTCAACTTTCTCTCAGTTTTTAGTCAAGTCTCGGTACAAGGACTCGGGGGTGTCCAATATTTACCACAGTATCAAAAGTAAAAGTACTCATTATTCAGAATGTCCTGTTTTTCAAATGTGAAAAAAAGTCTAAAACTGGTTTGAAAATAGCAGATCTACAAGCGAGTTTATAGATCTGCTATTTCCAAATGGGCGAAGTGTATATAGGACTGAAGTGAAGTAACTAGTAACTAAAGTTGTCAAATAATTATAGTGGTGTGAAAGTATACAATATTTAATTGCCTCTGAAATGTAGTGGAGTAGAAGTTAAAGTACAGAAAATTGGACTTACTCAAGTAAAGTACTTAAGTAGTACTTAAGTAAATGTACTTAGTTACTTTCCACCACTGGTGTACGGAGGTATTGATGACCCCACCTGCCCGAGGTCTAGGTTTATACTTGCTATTCTATTGATTTAAGCACATCTCATCGACATTGGAGAACATCACGTTTTCTATATCAAACCTTGTATTTACTTTTGTATCTGTTATGACTCACATACCCGTGACCATAGCATCATGGCAAGGTCACATTGTTGTTTTGTTGAGCGTTTATAAGTCCAACTCCATATTCTCTTGCCAGGATCTGATTTAGATTCATCTCAGAAGCAACAAGCCAACAGGACAACATTTTTGAAACGGTGAGCCCATTTTCTGTTGTGTAGTTCTGACTCATTTAGTACAATTTTTCAAGTACTTTACACTACAACTATTTGAAAACTTTAGTTACTATAGTTACTTTTAGATTTAGATTTTATTATTTTAACCACTAAAGCTCAATGTATTTTGGCTATTTTCAAAAGATTTTGAAAACTTGAAATGGGACATTCTGCCTAATGAGTACTTTAAGTACATTTTAATGCCAATACCTTTGTACTTTTACTCAAGTAGATTTTTAATACCAGACTTTACACATGTGAGTACTTTTTCCAACACTGAAACTAGTTGATTGTAGTTTGGCATAGAGCACACTATACTACTACTACTACTACAATCAAACGACATGACGGAATCAAAACAGTTTTCTGTAGATTTTCAAACATAAACGTAATAGTTTTTTGTAGTATTGTTGTTATGAAATACAATGTTCTTATTATTATTTTATTTGACTATTATTACTGTTACTAGATGAAGCTGTGTTTCCTGATCTCCATCTCCATACTGGCTGTCCTGTCTCTGAGCCACTGTGAAGGTATGTACAGAGGCATTCACAGTGGTGGAAAGTTACTAAGTACTTTTACTTAAGTACTGTATACTTAAGTACAATTTTGAGGTATTTGTACTTTACTTGAGTATATCCAATTTCCAATACTTTTACTTCTACTCCACTACATCTCAGAGCCAAAATGTGTACTTTTACTCCACTACAATCATTTGAAAACTTGAGTTACTTTGGCGATTTTAATTTTGATTAGAAAACATACATTAACCACTTCAACCCTATACATTTCGGCCATTTGAAAATAGCCCATCTACAAGCTCACAATGCGTCGCAAACTCGCAACGCGACTCATTGTGAGCTTGTAGATCTGCTATTTTCAATAGATTTTGTACACATTTTGAACTTGTGAAATGGCACATTCTGCACAATGAGTACTTTTACTTTTAGTAGTCCTAGTTTAAGTACAATTTGATGCAGATACTTTTGTACTTTTACTCAAGTACATTTTCAATTCCTTACTTTTACTTGTAACGAAGTAGTTCTAAATTGCAGTATTGGTACTTTTACTTAAGTAAAACAATTGAGTACTTTTTTCACCACTGGGCATTCAGTAGGCTTGATTTGCATTGGTTAAAATACGTGTTAAAAAGCTCTATATTGTGATAGTCATTTATATAGCGTGTTTGTTCAGTACCATGCTCTCCAGCTTTCTTATTAGGATGAAAAGTCTGGATACAATTTTATCCAATCAGGATAGAGAACACAGTCAGGATACAGATTAAACAAGTGGAATTGTAAGTGATGACACAAAGAAATAAGCGGAGAAAATTCAAACTGCACACTATAAAAAAAAGCTGATTAATGGCTACTCTCTCCTGATTGGCTGAAATTGTGTCACCTACCTGAAAATGTATTTTCGGTTTATTGCGACCGGAGGTCACATTTACTAGTATGAAATCCTGCATCTCGCGTCCGTCCGTCACACCTCCATATATGGTTGCCAATCCATCATGCCTCGTGACATCTCGTGACATCATGGAGACCCTTAGATCTCCATGTGGATCTGACCTCGTGACATCACGTGACATCATTGAGACCCTTAACGCCTGCCTACATGGTCACGCCTCGTGACACGTCACGCCACCATATATGGCCAGCAACTCTTGTGATCTGACCTCAACAAACCCTGTACACTCAAGACACACTCCATATATGACCAGTACAGAACATATTCCATATGCTGATCTGACCCCCCCATGCCAAAGTGCCAGCGCTCGCCCAGCAGTCTCCTATCTGCCGTCACCCGGGCGAGGTCGCTTCTCGCCCTCAGGGCGTCTTAATGGTTAAAGAGCTGGAGAGACAAGGAGACCCCTGTGACTGAACAAACACTTTATAGCAATGATTACTATTATTGTGATTCAAACTTTTAACAAAAAATGTTTTTTTTTATTTATTCTCAACTGTACTTCTGCTTCTGCACAGTATCCAACCAATCATGCACCCAATACAATGTCTCTTTGCTGTGGTCTGTGGTTTTTTCACAGTTAACTCATTTGATTTTGATTGATTGAAGAATTTATTAACAGATTGTAGAAAAACCAAAAACAGGAAATCATCAGGAGTTATAAAGGGGAACCCCCCCCCCCCAAAAAAAAAACCCAACAACAACAACATAGGCCTATACAGTGAGGTGAAAAGGGTGGGTGGGGGATTCAGATTTTACAGGGGCCAGTTTCGAATTGCAGCTGTCCGTAAGTGCCCTTTGAGAGCGGTTTTGAAGGAGTCAAGGGATTTGCATGTCTTAATGACTGTTGGTAGGGCGTTCCACATTTTGGTGGCATATAGGAGCGAAATTAATTTAGTCCCTTGTTTGTGCCGAATCTGGGTTGCACATGGTTTATTGAGCTCCCTCTGGTGTTGTGGGTGTGGACTTTGTTGACATTAAGGAAGTATTTAGACAGGTACATGGGTATCTTAGTGAAGTATTTAGACAGGTACATGGGTATCTGAAGTATTTAGACAGGTACATGGGTATCTTAGTGAAGTATTTAGACAGGTACATGGGTATATTGGTGGTGTAGAAAATCTTGTGGATCAGACCCATTGCAAGATGCTGTACTCTGTCGTCAACCCTAAGCCATTTCAGTCTGTCAAAATGGGCAGGGGTGAGGTGGGTTCGGGGAGTGAGGCCAAGTAGTAACCTGACCAGTTTGTTTTGGGAAGTCTGGAGCCTTGTTTTAAGGGCCTTTGAGGTTAACCTTTATTATTTTACTTTCAAAGGTGCTCTGCCGATATGGACCATTGACGGCCTGGAAAGGACCATTGACGGCCTGCAAGGGTCCATTGACCGCCTGCAATATCAAATACAGGTAACTTGAACCCATAGTGAAAGATAACAGAAGACTATAGAGCAGTCTTAACCCGACGAATTAGAAAGAAGAAAAAAGGGGCAGGGTACAACACTTTTTTTGTTGTTTTTCTTCTTTCTAATTATTTGTTCGGCCCAAAACATTGTGTTTATTGACATGAGTTGTCACCATCCCAGTTGGCTTTGTCCGAGGCCTTAAAAGGTCTTAAAGTGATAGTTCACAATTCTTAAACTTAAGTTGTATGAAATACTTACCATTAATATAGTGGTTGCAACTGTATTAATTGATTGCCCGAGTCCTGTGCTGGGAGTTCTGCTCTGGTTTTGGTGAATATTAAGTAGTTCCGGTCATTTTGTGGGGGGCACTGGGGCCACGCATTGAAAGTAAATTAATCCACAAAACTACCATCATTTGTATTGTTGACCTATTTCTAAAATAAAAAAAACTTTCGTTCAACTTTGACCCCTCTATCACATGGAACTATTTTTTGGGCGTAGTGATATGGACACAAAAAACCTAGTTCTGTATAGAGGGGTAAAAAATGAACAAAAGTTGCACTATATGGTATAAATAGGTCAACAATACAAATGATGCTAGTTTTGTGAATTAATTTACTTTTACTGCGTGGCCCTCTGTGCCCCCCACAAAATGACCGGAATTACTTAATAATTCACCAAGCAGAACTGCTCTGGTTTTGTGGAGCGACGGGACTAGGGCAAAACTAGGGCAATCAATTAATACAGTTGCAACCACTATATTATTGGCAAGTATTTCATACAGCTTAAGTTAAATAAATCTGTACTATCCCTTGAAGTACTTTTGATACCAATACATTTGTACTTTTACTCAAGTACATTTAGATTTTCTGACTTTTACTTGTAACAGAGTATTTCTACATTGCAGTATTGATGCTTTCACTTGATTGGCTGAGCACGGAATTTATTGTATGATGATGTATATTATCACTCCAACTCTTCATTCTGTTGTCAGGAGATCCAGGAACGTAAAGCCAGTCAGAAGGTGAGTCAATATGTTCTGCTGTTCAGTTTAACAAATGATTAACAAGTAGTTACTAGTACTTCACATACTGTGAACACAATTCATTTTTTTGCTGGTCTCTGTTGAGCCTTTATAACTCCAACTCTTCATTATTGTCAGGACATGTACGACGGCTTGTACGTGTGTGTGTGTGTGTGTGTGTGTGTGTGTGTGTGTGTGTGTGTGTGTGTGTGTGTGTGTGTGTGTGTGTGTGTGTGTGTGTCTGTACAAGTGAAGTATTTATATATGTGCGAAGGAGGTATGTATGTATGACTGTACAAGTGAAGTATTTATATATGTGCGAAGGAGGTATGTATGTATGACTGTGTGTGTGTGTGCGTGCGTGCGTGCGTGCGTGCGTGCGTGTGAAGTTAAGTATATACAGTATATGTGCGAATGAAGTATGTATACTGTATGTATGTATGTATGTATGTATGTATGTATGTATGTATGTATGTATGTATGTATGTATGTATGTATGTATGTATGTATGTATGTATGTATGTATGTATGTATGTATGTATGTATGTATGTATGTATGTATGTATGTATGTATTTGGTTAAAATGGGTAAGGTTTAAAAAAGGCAAAAGCATGCTCTGTTGCACTGGCCTAAAAGTGGGTCCTCTAAAACTGCTTCAACTTCTGAGAATGTGTGTTTGGTTCATTAGCCACCAGATGGCATACCTTATAAGTATGTATGTATGTCTGTATGTCTGTATGTATTTAAAAGGGAGGCTTTTTTGTAAAATCCCAGCCTACAATACCTTCATATATTTAAAATCCAAAGTAAGGTTACCAGTGAAGGGCAACCTGCCTATTCACTGGGGACTATGCAAGGCAGAGGCGTCCAAAGTATGTATGTCTGTATGTCTGTATGTATTTAAAAGGGGGGCTTTTTTGTAAAATCCCAGCCTACAATACCTTCATAAATTTAAAATCCAAAGTAAGGTTACCAGTGAAGGGCAACCTGCCTATTCACTGGGGACTATGCAAGGCAGAGGCGTCCTGTATGTATGTATGTATGTATGTATGTATGTATGTATGTATGTATGTATGTATGTATGTATGTATGTATGTATGTATGTATGTATGTATGTATGTATGTATGTATGTATGTATGTATGTATGTATGTATGTATGTATGTATGTATGTATTTGGTTAAAATGGGTAAGGTTTTAAAAAAAGGCAAGAGCATGCTCTGTTGCACTGGCCTAAAAGTGGGTCCTCTAAAACTGCTTCAACTTCTGAGAATGTGTGTTTGGTTCATTAGCCACCAGATGGCATACCTTATAAGTATGTATGTATGTCTGTATGTCTGTATGTATTTAAAAGGGGGGCTTTTTTGTAAAATCCCAGCCTACAATACCTTAATATATTTAAAATCCAAAGTAAGGTTACCAGTGAAGGGCAACCTGCCTATTCACTGGGGACTATGCAAGGCAGAGGCGTCCACCCCCCTGAGTCCAAGTTAGATGTGATGTCCCTGGTGGACGCGTTTCTGAACTGCCCACAGCCTTCCTATGAGACTTCTTATGAGACTGAGGTTAGGGTTAAGGTTAGTTTTAGATTAAGATTTAGTGAGATTATAGGGGTTTAGGCATAATTTTGACTGAGATTGTGTGTGTGTGTGTGTGTGTGTGTGTGTCTGTGCGTGCGTGCGTGCGTGCGTGCGTGCGTGCGTGCGTGCGTGCGTGCGTGCGTGAGTGCGTGCGTGCGTGCGTGCGTGCGAAGTGAAGTATATACAGTATATGTGCGAATGAAGTATGTATATGTCTGGTCTCTTTTGATCCTTTATAACTCTCCAACTCTTATTTTCTTTTTTCAGGAAATGAGAGAGGTGACTCGGGTGAGTCAATCTGTTCTGCTTCTGTTCAGTTTAACAAAATGACAACTAGTAGGCCTATACTTCAAATACTGTATATACACATAAACACATACATGCATACTTCAAGTGTGTGCGTGTGTGTGTGTGTGTGTGTGTGTGTGTGTGTGTGTGTGTGCGTGCGTGCGTGCGTGCGTGCGTGCGTGCGTGCGTGCGTGCATGCGTGAAGTGAAGTATATACAGTATATGTGCGAATGAAGTATGTATGTATGTATGTATGTATGTATGTATGTATGTATGTATGTATGTATGTATGTATGTATGTATGTATGTATGTATGTATGTATGTATGTATGTGTATGTATGTATGTATGTATGTATGTACGTACATACAAGTGAAGTATGTGTGAATGAAGTATCTATATATGCGCAAATTAAGTATTTATATTTGTGCAAGTGAAGTATGTATGTATGTGCAACTTCAAGTGAAGTATGTATGTGTAAATAAAATATATATGTATGTGCAAGTAAAGTACCTAAATGTCTGGTCTCTGTTGAGCATTTATAACTCTCCAACTCTTCTTTTCTTTTGTCAGGAAATGAATGAGGTGAATGAGGTGAGTCAGTCTGAGTTCTGCTTCTGTTCAGTTTCACAAATGACAACTAGTAGGCCACTTCATATACTGTATACACAAACACGTAAACATTGTTGTGGGTCTCTGTTGAGACTTTATAACACCAACTCTTCATTATTTTGTCAGGTTACCGCAGCAAATATCGCAGCAATTTGGGAGGTGAGTCAATATGTTCTGCTGTCCAGTTTAACGAATGGCTAACTACTAGTAGGGTACTTCAAATATACACATGTAACACATTAACTCCAGCACAACACCAGCACAAATGTGCAGTAGTACATATACACAGAATGACTACCAACTACTACATGAAATACACACATAATTGACTAGTACTTCAAATATAGGGTACACAATTATTTTTTTCTGGTCTCTGTTGAGCCTTTATAACTCTCCAACTCTTCTTTTCCTTTGACAGCATCTGAATGCGGTGAGTCAATCTGTTCTGCTTCTGTTCAGTTTAACACATGACAACTAGTAGGCCTATACTTCGAATACTGTATACACATAAACACGTAAACATTGTTGTGGGTCTCTGTTGAGACTTTATAACACCAACTCTTCCTTATTTTGTCAGATCATGTACGACCGCTTGTACGCAAGCGGTGAGTCAATATGTCCTGCTGTTCAGTTTAATGAATGACTACGTATACAGGCTAATTCAATATAATACACAATGACTATCAGACAAGTACAATGTTAGCTATCACACAAAATTAATGGTTGTCATTCAGTACAATCTTAGCTATCACACAAATGGTTGTCAAACCAGCAGAAGCACAACATATCAATGTAACAAGCACACATGTCTAGTTCCCTTCTTACGATGGTGTGATGCACCAAAAATAGCAGATCTACTGCATCTGCAACAGGCTGTGAGTTTGTAGATCAGCTATTTTTTAGTGCATGACACTATTGCACAACAAAGCATCATTAGTGCTCCTCCTGTGCTGCAGTCAGTGGTGTAATGTAACTAAATACATTTACTCTAGTACTGTATAGGCTACTTAAATACTTTGAGGAACTTTTAATTTACAGTATTATTTACAATTGCCAGTATATTTGTACTTCTACTCCATTACATCTCAGAGGTACTTTTACTCCACTGCAATTATTTGAAACCTTTAGTTACTAGATACTTGATGATACATAGCTGACCACTTCAGCTATGTATACATTTTGGCCATTTGAAATTATTTGTATACATTGCATACATTTGAAAACTTGTGAAATGGGACATTCTGCACAATCACTACTTTCTACTTTTGGTACTTTAACCCTAGAACACTAAACATGTTTTTATTACACCATCACTAAACACGGGTATATTTTAACCCAAGGTAAAATATTCCATAAAAAATATTTCTAATCAAAATATATTGCAATATAGCAATATATGGCAACTTGAGCTACTCTTCTTTAATATTTCATCATGACTTATCACAAAAAAACGAAAAATAGTTATTAAAATAGTATTTTAAAAATATTCCTAAAAGAAGAGAAATGAAGTTGGGAACTTCTCCTTTGGTCCACCCATTTCTAGGACATGTGAGAATGGTCCAGTGAAGAGAACAATAAAATAAAAGTCCATTCTGGGTGTGTGGGATTTTTCTCTATCACACTATCACTAGACACGGGTGAAATTCACCCGAACACCTGCCTGTAGAAAAAATCAGGGATGTGGGCAGGGAAACAAACCTACCTTCTATGATGTCACTGAGCATCATGAAGCTACTGAAAGACCCATCCACCTCAGACATCAGCAACATTATGATGTCACTGAGCATCATGAATGTACTGAAAGACCCATCCACCTCAGACATCAGCAACATTATGATGTCACTGAGCATCATGAAGCTACTGAAAGACCCATCCACCTCAGACATCAGCAACATTATGATGTCACTGAGCATCATGAAGCTACTGAAAGACGCATCCACCTCAGACATCAGCAACATTATGATGTCACTGAGCATCATGAAGCTACTGAAAGACCCATCCACCTCAGACATCAGCAACATTATGATGTCACTGAGCATCATTAATGTACTGAAAGACCCATCCACCTCAGACATCAGCAGCATTATGAAAATTACAAAAATATAAGCGCCCGGGTGAAAATCACCCGTGTTTAGTGTTCTAGGGTTAAAGGGATAGTTCAGATTTTTTGAACTTATGCTGTATGAAATACTTGCTGCTCTGGTTTTGTTCAATATTAAGTAGTTCCGGTCATTTTGTGGGGGGCACTGGGGCCACGCAGTAAAAGTAAATTAATTCACAAAACTAACGTAATTTGTATTGTTTACCCATTTCTAAAATATTAGCCAACTGTCGTTCAACTTTGACCCCTTCATCACATGGAACTATTTTTTGGGCGTAGTGATATGGACACAAAAACATAGTTCCGTGTGATAGAGGGGTAAAAAATGAACGAAAGTTGCACTAATATTTTTGAAATAGGTCAACAATACAAATTACGTTAGTTTTGTGGTTTCATTTACTTTTAATGCGTGGCCCCCTGTGCCCCCCACAAAATGACCAGAACTACTTAAAATTTCACCAAAACCAGAGCAGAACTCCCACCACGGTACTTTTGATACCAATACATTTGTACTTTTACTCAAGTACATTTAGATTTTCTGACTTTTACTTGTAACAGAGTATTTCTACATTGCAGTATTGATGCTTTCACTTGATTGGCTGAGCACGGAATTTATTGTATGATGATGTATATTATCACTCCAACTCTTCATTCTGTTGTCAGGAGATCCAGGAACGTAAAGCCAGTCAGAAGGTGAGTCAATATGTTCTGCTGTTCAGTTTAACAAATGATTAACAAGTAGTTACTAGTACTTCACATACTGTGTACACAATTCATTTTTTTGCTGGTCTCTGTTGAGCCTTTATAACTCCAACTCTTCATTATTGTGTCAGGACATGTACGACGGCTTGTACGTGTGTGTGTGTGTGTGTGTGTGTGTGTGTGTGTGTGTGTGTGTGTGTGTGTGTGTGTGTGTGTGTGTGTGTGTGTGTGTGTGTGTGTGTGTGTGTGTGTGTGTGTGTGAGAGAGAGAGAGAGAGAGAGAGAGAGAGAGAGAGAGTGTGTGTGTGTGCGCGTGTGAAGTGAAGTATATACAGTATATGTGCGAATGAGGTATGTATGTACCTGTATGTATGTATGTATGTATGTATGTACGTACAAGTGAAGTATGTGTGAATGAAGTATATATATAGTGAAGTATGTATGTATGTGCAACTTCAAGTGAAGTATGTATGTGTAAATTAAATATATATGTATGTGCAAGTGAAGTACCTAAATGTCTGGTCTCTGTTGAGCATTTATAACTCTCCAACTCTTCTTTTCTTTTGTCAGGAAATGAATAAGGTGAGTCAATCTGTTCTGCTTCTGTTCAGTTTAACAAATGACAACTAGTAGGCCTATACTTCGAATACTGTATACACATAAACACGTAAACATTGTTGTGGGTCTCTGTTGAGACTTTATAACACCAACTCTTCATTATTTTGTCAGGTTACTGCAGCAAATTGGCAGGTGAGTCAATATGTTCTGCTGTCCAGTTTAACGAATGTCTAACTACTAGTAGGGTACTTCAAATATACACATGTAACACATGAACTCCAGCACAACACCAGCACGAATGTGCAGTAGTACATATACACAGAATGACTACCAACTACTACATGAAATACACACATAAATGACTAGTACTTCAAATATAAGGTACACAATTATTTTTTTCTGGTCTCTGTTGAGCCTTTATAACTCTCCAACTCTTCTTTTCCTTTGTCAGTATCTGAATGCGGTGAGTCAATCTGTTCTGCTTCTGTTCAGTTTAACAAATGACAACTAGTAGGCCTATACTTCGAATACTGTATACACATAAACACGTAAACATTGTTGTGGGTCTCTGTTGAGCCTTTATAACACCAACTCTTCATTATTTTGTCAGCTTACCGCAGAAAATTGGCAGGTGAGTCAATATGTTCTGCTGTCCAGTTTAACGAATGGCTAACTACTAGTAGGGTACTTCAAATATACACATGTAACACATGAACTCCAGCACAACACCAGCACAAATGTAAGGCAACATTTGTGCTGGTCTTTGTTGATCCTTTATCACTCCAACTCTTCATTCTGTTGTCAGGAGATCGAGGAACTTAAACACCAGTCTTGATGTTGCTCATGCTATATACACCAGATGTTTAAGGAGGTGAGTCAATATGTTCTGCTGTTCAGTTTAATGAATGACTAACAAGTAGTATACAGGCTACTTCAATATAATACACAATGACTATCAGACAAGTACAATATGTTAGTCACACAAAATTAATGGTTGTCATTCAGGACAATCTTAGCTATGACACAAATGGTTGTCAAACCAGCAGAAGCACAACATATCAAGTACACAGAGCAGTCTAGTTCCCTTCTTACGGCGGTGTGATGCACCAAAAATAGCAGATCTACTGCATCTGAAACAGGCTGTGAGTTTGTAGATCAGCTATTTTTAGTGCATGACACTAACACTATTGCACAACAAAGCATCATTAGTGCTCCTCCTGAGCTGCAGTCAGTGGTGAAATGTAACTAAATACATTTACTCTAGTACTGTATAGGCTACTTAAATACTTTTAATTTACAGTATTATTTACAATTTACACTATACTTTTTCTTCTACTCCACTACATCTCAGAGGTACTTTTACTCCACTGCAATTATTTGAAACCTTTAGTTACTTGATACTATTATACAAAACATAAACTAACTACTTCAGCAATGTATACATTTTGGCCATTTGAAATTATTTTTGATACATTGCATACATTTGAAAACTTGTGAAATGAGACATTCTGCATAATGACTACTTTCTACTTTTGGTACTTTAACCCTATAGAACACTAAACATGTTTTTATTACACCATCACTAAACACGGGTATATTTTACACAATGTAAAATATTCCATAAAAAACATTTCTCATCAAAATATATTGCAATACAGCAATATATGGCAACTTGAGCCACTCTTCTTTAATATTTCATCATGACTTATCACAAAAAAACAAAATATATTAAAAAAAAAAAGATAAATGAAGTTGGGAACTTCTCCTTTGGTCCACCCATTTCTAGGACATGTGAGAATGGTCCAGTGTTGAGTGAAGAGAACAATAAAATAAAAATCCATTGTGAGTGTGTGGGATTTTTCTCTATCACACTATCACTAAACACGGGTGAAATTCACCCGAACACCTGTCTGTAGAAAAAATCAGGGATGTGGACAGGGAAACAAAGCTACCTTCTATGATGTTGTAACAATCGCGCTTTGTGCATTAGGGGAAATTATTAACTAAGGAAGATCGTAGGGTTATAGTTTGTATATTTATATAGAGATGCCACAAAAGGTAACTGACAAAATAAAACGGTTCACAATTAAATCCGTTACTTTTCTCATAGGAAAGAATACTATTTTACAAATAGTCAGCATCACATGTCACATTTCACTTCATAAAAATAATAACATGTATAGGAACAATAAAGCAGAATAACCTCATAATGTCATCATGAAGCTACTGAAAGACCCATCCACCTCAGACATCAGCAACATTATGAAAATTACAAAGATATAAGTGTCCGGGTGAAAATCACCCGTGTTTAGTGTTCTAGGGTTAAGTACTTTTGATACCAATACATTTGTACTTTTACTCAAGTACATTTAGATTTTCTGACTTTTAGGGGCGACTCACACGGTCGCAACAGATTGATGTATGCTTGTTGTATGAGATGTATGCTTGTTGTAAGCTCTCAATGCATTTCCAATGGGAGTCACATGGTTTGACACAACATTTGTGTTGTATGAGGGGGAGGGGTGCAGTCGAAACACAGCCGAAAGCCATGCAACAGCTTGTAGTCCAAAATGTTGATTCAAACCATGTGACTTCCATTGGATATGCATTGGGGCGGCCATGACACTTAGAACATTCATACAACAAGCATGCATCAATGTTTTAAAGGTGTGAGTGAGGCCTTACTTGTAACTGAGTATTTCTACATTGCAGTATTGATACTTTTACTTGATTGGCTTAGCACGGAATGTGATGTATGATGATGTATGATGCTAATTAAGCTGCATTTCCATCCACCAGCTGTCTAAAAACTCGGAAGAGACGCCGCCGGAAGACTACAGCGACCACTATAACTAGTGGTTGGACTATCTCGAACCCTCACCCGAAACCTAACCTCCCACGGGGCAGCACACCTAAACCTAACCTTAATCCATGTCTAACCAATGACTAGTAAACTAAGTATGCACCCCGACAGACGACGTCACACTGATAAGAAACAACATGCGCGCGCATACCGGCAGCAGAAGAACCCTTCCTCTCGTAAGATGCAATGGAAAGTTTCTAGCTGCACTCACGTGTAAAAAATGCCCCATCAAACTTTAATTTGCTGTTTGGAATTGATTACATGAAACAGTCACCCGTGAGCCCAGTCCCCATGTTTGTAAACACATTTTTGGTCTATAGATCTAAATGTTATGATTAAAATATTCTGTCATGTCAGCTTAATAAATTGAAATAAGCTTCAGGTTAAGAGAAGATGTCTCATTTCTTTTTTTCTTTCTTTTTTATATATATAATATAATAATATATATAATAATATATAATAATTTGTATATATAATACTACCTCATCAAACTTATGTTTGAATGGTACGTGTGAATATGGCCTAATAAGGCCTCATTCAAACGTATCAAACACCAATCAAGCAAATGTTACATGTGGCAAATGATACATGTGGCGAACAGCCTCTTTTGTTTGAGTGTGCTGGGTCGTTACTACAACAACAACAACAACAACAACAGATCAACTGTAGGAATGTAACCATTTATTTGAGTGAATATATATATATATATATATATATATATATATATAAATCTTCAAGATTTGAGTCATTTTCAAAATCCACCTGTTGGTGGTGCTGTAACTGGCCAATCTGGAAAAAGGTGGGATATATTCCTCAGCCTAGTAGCCTATGAAAGTCTGTGAAAGATTCCATGTAAGCTGCCTTCATGATTTGAGTCATTTTCAAAAATCCACCTGTTGGTGGCGCTGTTAGTCTGACTCCAGGTCCCCAGCTAAATATTTAACTCTAACAAGTACTGTACTTTTAGGCAGACATAGAATAGTACAACAATAGTACAACAACAACAACAACTAATTTCAGTAATGGAGGAATGGGACACCTTTCCAGAATGGAATTTCAAGTACTGTACTTTTAGGCGCAGTGGCGTGCGCCTGTAATCCAAGCTACCGGGAGGCTGAGGCTGGCGGATCGTTTGAGCTCAGGAGTTCTGAGCTGCAGTGGACTATGTCGATCGGGTGTCCGCACTAAGTTCGGTATCGATATGGAGCTCCTGGGGGAGCCCGGGACCACCAGGTTGTCTAAGGAGGGGTGAACCGGCCCAGGTCGGAAACGGAGCAGGTCAAAGCCCCCGTGCCGCTCAGTAGTGGGTTCGCGCCCGTGAATAGACACTGCAGTGCAGCCTGAGCAATACAGCCAGACCTAGTCTTTTTATGCCGGCATGGGTGGTTATGAACGAGGGACCACCTGACCTAGAATCAACCTGTTGTGTTGGGTGGGATATGGGCTAAGATTATAGACAGTGCTTTGTATGGGAACACTTGCTATATGCATCCATGTGTATTATCCCCATTTCCACTGTTTTTTTTATACCAAATATGGTCCATAATAATTTCCTAATAATAATGACTCGACCAGTGCAAAATCAACAAATCCTACATTACCATCATGCATGCAATACACCACGTCTACGGACCACTTAGAAGGAAAAAATCGCACTCGTGTGAAGTGAGGGGCGCTCTTATATCATACATCATCATACGTAGGCTACATCACATTCCGTGCTCATTCAATCAAATTAATCATCACAAATGTCATGCCGGCCAATCACTTCACTGTTCTGCCTTTTATACTCAATATGCTCAGCCAATCAGCTAGGTTATAGGGTGATCACTATCAGCAAATTAAATCATCGTGTTTGTGTTCACACAAACAGACAAAGCTTTATGCTTTTGTGCATTGTGGTGGGTCAGATGTTTGTTACATATATGTGACAGTGATGATTTTATTTCATGATCAATAAAGACATCAATCAATCAAAAAATAAACCCCGGCAGCCGGTCAGGTGGTCGTTTGAATATCACTATTTACAAGTCTAGTTATAAGAATGTATGTGCTACCATGCAATAAAAGTCACTGTATATTATTATAAACACTAGCTCAATTGAAGTTGTTTTAGCTGCCTTTAAGTATTGCTCACAAAAACCTCTGCACTCGTTTAGGATGGAGTGGCCTACCCAGAAATGTAAAACAGAATACCTTCCTGCACTCATTCATAGATGTTAGCATACACAAGGGGTGCGTATGTGCTCTGATGTAATATTGATTGTGGCCAGAGGGTGGCATCAAATGATAAGATACAGTATAACACATGGGCTGTAATGAGTAGATGTCTCTGTCAGAGAATGAGAGTCAATGAAAAGGACCGTATGCTACAGTAGGTTTTCCTTCAAGGAGCAGATAAGTCAAGGTCAATATAGTAGGTATACTCTTTCAAAGAGAAGATAAATCAAGGTCAATAATATGGTTGTTATAATCAAATTAAAATATATTTTCATAGTCTCTGTACTGTGTAAGAGATTTTCTTTAGTTAAAATAAGTGTTAAAAAGCTCCATATTGTGATAGCCTACTCATGGCTGTATAGTTTTTGCTGCAGTAAAAAACAGGACTACAGGAGTCTCCATGTCTCTCCAGCATTTTATTAAACAGAAAATGCATTTTCAGAAACCGAAATGATCGGAATCAGATCGGGAGAAAAAAAGTATCAATATTATATCCTTATACCCTGATATTAGACCGGATATTGGCTGTGATTTTGGATTTTGTACTATTGCACTATTATGCACCACAAAGCTGGAATGAAATTCCAGGTTACATTAGGAAATCCCCAACCATAGTGTAGTGGAATTCACTGGTCAATTAATAGTATGAAATTAAGGAGTCAGAGGCATTGCTTAAAAGGTGGTGGTGGTTGTGCTTTAATACAGCGGACAGGGGAGATGTACAATAATTATTAGTACAGGCCTGTGGTACAGTCGTTCTGCCAAGAGCACAAGGAATCAGACCATGGTTATACTGTTCTGTTACAAGGACAAACTGTGAGGAAAACTTGACCGAACACGACTCACTCACTGTATAACAAAATGAAGTAAAAACTTCTATAGACTGAGACTTAGGGAAACATTTTTAATTTTATTGTATCATGCTCATAAAGTGCTCTGTGCTCAAAGTGCAATTAAAAAGCAAACGTTTCCGTCCTAAGACCTTCGTCAGTGCTATATGATTTTCACAGACAAAGAGCTCAAACAATACTAGCTCATGTGCTGAGAATTACTAATTGGTGACATCACCTGAAGGTGGGGCGAGGACATTACAGGATAGATATACAAGTTCATACAGTTATATAGGAAACATGAGTACTGCATACGCCACATTTTGACAGTCTTTTACAAAACACTTTTTGAAAATAACTTCTCTATAGGTAGCACTGGAGTGAGAGATCTTCGTTCAAGCCACCCGGATCGACAGACTGTAAATAAAAAAATCCATCTAGATTCAGTTCGGAGGAGTTTAGTGTCTAAACTCTAAATCTAAATCACCCCTCTTCTAGATTTCTTAACTTGTTCAATAACTGTGAACGACAGATCTGCTATGGAGTGACCGGCTTCCATGAAATGTCTTGCGACAGGAGATTTGATGTCCTTGCATCTAATGGCACTCATGTGTTCTATGATGCGTGTGTGTACTGCCCTGGATGTTTTGCCTACATACTGTAGATTGCATTTGCATGAAATCATCTTACTCATGTAGACTACATTAGAAGAACTACAATTTACAAATTGTCTGATAGTGTATTGTTTGTTATAGTAACTGCACTTGTAAATGTGTTCATTTTCTTGGAGTTTTTACAGGCCACACAATGTAGACAAGGGTAGAAGCCGGTGACTCCATCCAGCCCTGTGTGTTGCTGGGGGGGTATGTAGCAGTCTGCTTTCACCATATAGTCTCTGATGCTTTGAGATCTAGAGAAAAGAGGAGGGTCAGTGAACACTTTGGCACCTTCAGGATCAGCTGACAAAACATGCCAGTGTTTCTCTAGGATGCTACGTATATCATTGCTCAAAGGATTATAGGTAGTGATGCAGGCACATTAATGTTTCTTTTTTTTCTTCAATTTAGTTAAAGCAGAGTCAAGCCATTTTTTGGGGTACCCTCTTTCAACAAAGTTTCTGTACATGATGTCTCTTTCTTTATCAAAATCTGACTGACTCTTACAGATTCGTTTCAGTCTAAGGAATTGAGAATATATGGCAAACCTTTCTTCAAAGCAGGGGGGTGTGCACTGGTGGCATGTAAAAGACTATTCTTCTCTGTAGGTTTGGTGTACAGAGTGGTGGACAAACTGTACCATAAACAATGCATATTGTCTCAACGCAGTGTTATATTATTAGTATCGCAACGCGAGGCTAATAAACAATAGTTATCAGGCCTATAGACATCTTGGCTCTTACGTCATAATGTACTGAAAATAAGGTTACTAATAAATCATAATAACATAAATGGTGTATATACCAGCCTGCAGCATGAAGAATTCCAACCTGAACATTTTAACTTTTTATATTATGCATTTTTATGTAATAAACGAAAACACTGAGGTTATGTACTTTGGTACGTGCCAAGTTGTTGTGTATAATCATGTACACAGTGTTTGTAGTTCCTCAAGTGTCCCTCCAATGGTGGTGAGTTGAGTGACGAGCTCCAACGAGATGACACTGCAGACAATATGTATCACACGACAAATTTATTTCCAGTACATTATGTTGTTTATCTTCTGTTATTCATCCTTGTGCCCCGGCTATGATAAGTATATATGACATAAGAGTCAAGATGTCTCCCATTGAAAAAAGTTTGGACACCCCTGCCTTATTGCCTCTGAGAGCAAGATATAGCCCTCTTAGGCCTGATAGCTATTGTATATGGTACAGCTTGTCCTTGTAACATTCCTTGTGCTCATGGCAGAACGACTGTACCACGCACAGGCTTGTCAAAGCATGTGGTTCTCAACCTGCAAGTTGAACCAAATTGACCCTTATGGGTCCATTTGTACACTCGGGGGTCCTTGCAAATAAAACATTTGAGAACCACTAGTCCACTACTACTACTTGGCCTCCTAATGTGCAATAGTGTCAAGCTAGTACGTGTCATATTCTGACATTCAAAACAATAACATTATAAAGGTGTGTGTGCCTGGGCGGCTAGTAGAGCGGTCCGGGCACTATAGGCTGCTAAGCCAGCCTGTCACCATACTGTACACTATCCAATAAAGGCAGAAAAAGCCCAAAAATATATCTTAAAAAATAAAAAAGTGTGTAAAAATAAAATAAAAAATTTGCCACAGACACGTTTGTGTACGGCAGTGATGGAAAAAGTACGGTACTCACATACATATATACATAGCAATACTGCAATGTAGATACTCTGTTACAAGTAGAAGTACCGCATTCAAAATGTACTTGAGTAAAAGTACAAATGTACTGTACGGTATTTGGAACCATATAATTCAACATATCTCCTTTTTTCTTTTTAAAGATTTGTTTCTGGCTTTTCTGCCTTTATTGATAGTATCAAGTGAAGATAGACAGGAAAGAGAGAGAGAGAGAAAGGGAGAGACACGCAACAAAGGTTGTCATGACTCGAACACGCAACGCGATAGGCCCTATCTCTTATTCTTGGACAAATGTGCACCGTGTGAAGCCTATAGGTCTGGCCTGTCTGGCCTACTTATACAAGCCAAGTGTATCCCAAGGCCTGTTCTTAACTGTATTCAAAAGCTAGGTGAAGTGCCACCAAGATTACAATTATTTTGTTATATGGTTCCTGCAGGATGGTCCTGACTTGTTCCTGGGGTAATCTGTATGACAAAGGGGTTTTGTTGATGGGCCAGGAGCAAATTGTTGATCAAATTGCCTTCAGAGAGGCCTCTCTTCTTCACCTCTATGCCTGTAAACTACCCTTTATGAGAATTCAGTCAGTTGGTCCGGTCATTATACGTGTGGATGGTCATTTTGGGGCCCACTGCCACTTGCTGGCAGCGGAAGCCTTGTACTCTGTCTGCTAATAAATGACCATCTGAGCCTGAGGAAACATCAAGCTGCTGTCTGCTGTCTCAACTTTCTCTCAGTTTTTAGTCAAGTCTCGGTACACAGTAAGGCCCGACTCGTGCACAACAAAGCAAAGTTACTATATTTACCCAGGGTAACTGGACTAAGCATCAGATACTTGTTTACAGTCAGGCCCTACTCATAGAACATTTCATGGTAGTGGTTCAATGCCTTGCTCAAGGGCACTTCAGCGGTGGTAATTTTAACGTGCCGGTCCGGAGATACGAACTGGCGATCTTCCGGTATCAAGACCGCTCCGCAAACCGTTCGGCCACCGCTGCCAAACAATGGCTTTCGGCTGTGTTTCGACTGCCACCCTCCCCCTCATACAGCACAAATGTTGTGTCAAACCATGTGACTCCCATTGGAAATGCATTGCGAGCTTGCATCAGCTATACATCTCATACAACACGCATACATCAGTCTGTTGCGACCGTGTGAGTCGCCCCTTAGGCCTCACTCAGACCTTTAAAACATTGATGCATGCTTGTTGTATGAATGTTGTGAGTGTCATGGCCGCCCCAATGCATTTCCAATGGAAGTCACATGGTTAAGCTGTTGTATGGCTTTCGGCTGTGTTTCGACTGCGCCCCTCCCCCTCATACAACACAAATGTTGTGTCAAACCATGTGACTCCCATTGGAAATGCATTGGGGCAAGCTGTGTCACACCCTTTGTATACAACAAGCATACAGCAATCTTTTGCGACCGTGTGAGTGAGGCCATAGGGGCCCCTTAGGGGCGACTCACACGGTCGCAACAGTTTGATGTATGCTTGTTGTATGAGATGTCAGATGTCACATGGTTTGACACAACATTTGTGTTGTATGAGGGGGAGGGGGGCAGTCGAAACACAGCCGAAAGCCGTACAACACAAATGTGTCAAACCATGTGACTCCCATTGGAAATGAATTGAGAGCTTACAACAAGCATACATCTCATACAACAAGCATACATCAATCTGTTGCGAAGGTGTGAGTCAGGCCTTAGGACTCGGGGGTGTCCAATATTTACCACAGTACCAAAAGTAAAAGTTTTCAAATGTCAAAAAATGTCAAAAAATTGTTTGAAAATAGCAGATGTAAAGCTCACAATGCGACGCATCGCGACGCATTGTGAGTTTATAGATCTGCTATTTCCAAATGGGCAAAATGTATATAGGACTGAAGTGGTTAATGTATATGCTTTGTAATAATAATCAAAATCTACAAAGTAATTAGTAACTAAAGTTGTCAAATAATGATAGTGGTGTGAAAGTACAATATTTAATTGCCTCTGAAATGTAGTGGAGTAGAAGTTAACGTACAGAAAATTGGACTTACTAAAGTAAAGTACTTAAGTGGTACTTAAGTAAATGTACTTAGTTACTTTCCGCCACTGGTGTACGGAGGTATTGATGACCCCACCTGCCCGAGGTCTAGGTTTATACTTGCTATTCTATTGATTGAAGCACATCTCATCGACTTTGGAGAACATCACTTTTTCTATATCAAACCTTTTATTTACTTTTGTATCTGTTATGACTCACATACCCGTGACCATAGCATCATGGCAAGGTCACATTGTTGTTTTGTTGAGCGTTTATAAGTCCAACTCCTTATTCTCTTGCCAGGATCTGATTTAGATTCATCTCAGAAGCAACAAGCCAACAGGACAACATTTTTGAAACGGTGAGCCCATTTTCTGTTGTGTAGGGTTAGTTCTGACTCATTTAGTACCTTTATTCAAGTACTGTACTGTACTAGAGTTAAATGTTGAGAGTATCGAGTATTTCACTACATCTCTGAGGAAAATATCGTACTTTTACTCTACTTTACTTTACACTACAACTATTTGAAAACTTTAGTTACTATAGTTACTTTGTAGATTTAGATTTTATTATTTTAACCACTAAAGCTCAATGTATTTTGGCTATTTTCAAAAGATTTTGAAAACTTGAAATGGGACATTCTGCCTAATGAGTACTTTAAGTACATTTTGATGCCAATACCTTTGTACTTTTACTCAAGTAGATTTTTAATACAAGACTTTACACATTGTTTTTTGTAGTATTGTTGTTATGAAATACAATGTTCTTATTATTATTTTATTTGACTATTATTACTGTTACTAGATGAAGCTGTGTTTCCTGATCTCCATCTCCATACTGGCTGTCCTGTCTCTGAGCCACTGTGCAGGTATGTACAGAGGCATTCACAGTGGTGGAAAGTTACTAAGTACTTTTACTTAAGTACTGTATACTTAAGTACAATTTTGAGGTATTTGTACTTTATTTGAGCATTTCCAATTTCCAATACTTTTACTTCTACTCCACTACATCTCAGAGCCAAAATGTGTACTTTTACTCCACTACAATCATTTGAAAACTTGAGTTACTTTGGCGATTTTAATTTTGATTAGAAAACATACATTAACCACTTCAACCCTATACATTTCGGCCATTTGAAAATAGCCGATCTACAAGCTCACAATGCGTCGCAAACTCGCAACGCGACTCATTGTGAGCTTGTAGATCTGCTATTTTCAATAGATTTTGTACACATTTTGAACTTGTGAAATGGCACATTCTGCACAATGAGTACTTTTACTTTTAGTAGTCCTACTTTAAGTACAATTTGATGCCGAAACTTTTGTACTTTTACTCAAGTACATTTTCAATTCCGTACTTTTACTTGTAACGAAGTAGTTCTAAATTGCAGTATTGGTACTTTTACTTAAGACTTAACAATTGAGTACTTTTTCCACCACTGGGCATTCAGTAGGCTTGATTTGCTTTGGTTAAAATAAGTGTTAAAAAGCTCTATATTGTGATAGTCATTTCTATAGCGTGTTTGTTCAGTACCGTGCTCTCCAGCTCTATATTGTGATAGTCATTTCTATAGCGTGTTTGTTCAGTACCGTGCTCTCCAGCTCTATATTGTGATAGTCATTTATATAGCGTGTTTGTTCAGTACCATGCTCTCCAGCTCTATATTGTGATAGTCATTTCTATAGCGTGTTTGTTCAGTACCATGCTCTCCAGCTTTTTTATTATGATGAAAAGTCTGGATACAATTTTATCCAATCAGGATAGAGAACACAGTCAGGATACAGATTAAACAAGTGGAATTGTAAGTGATGACACAAAGAAATAAAAAAATCACACCCGTGTGAACTGAGTGGTGCAAGGTCTTATATATATAGCCTGATCAGCTGTGGTCTGACGTAATGTCAGTGACCATAGTAACCATGCTCATTTTTTTGGGTCCAACGTACAGGTACATACACGTACAGGTACACACATACATAGACACATACATACAGACAAAGCTGGTTATTGGAGTGGTTTGCACCACTCAAAAAAAAGATGATTAATGGCTACTCTCTCCTGATTGGCTGAAATTGTGTCACCTACCTGAAAATGTATTTTCGGTTTATTGCGACCGGAGGTTACATTTACTATTATGAAATCCTGCATCTCGCGTCCGTCCGTCACACCTCCATATATGGTTGCCAATCCATCATCCCTCGTGACATCACGTGACATCATTGAGACCCTTAACGCCTCCATATATGGTCACGCCTCGTGACACGTCACACCACCATATATGGCCAGCAACTCTTGATCTGAACTGACCTCAACAAACCCTGTACACTCAAGACACGCTCCATATATGACCAGTACAGAACATATTCCATATGCTGATCTGACCCCCCCATGCCAAAGTGCCAGCACTCGCCCAGCAGTCTCCTATCTGCCGTCACCACTTACTGATAAAGAACTGGAGAGACAAGGAGACCCCTGTGACTGAACAAACACTTTATAGCAATGATTACTATTATTGTGATTCAAACTTTTAAAAAAAAAACAAACAAATGGATTTATTCTCAACTGTACTTCTGCTTCTGCACAGTATCCAACCAATCATGCACCCAATGTCTCTTTGCTGTGGTCTGTGGATTTTTCACAGTTAACAAATACTTTTTTGATTGATTGAAGAATTTATTAACAGATTGGAGAAAACACATAAACACACCAAAACAGGTCAAGTCAACAACAAGTCAAGGGATTCGCATGTCTTAATGACTCTTGGTAGGGCGTTCCACATTTTGGTGGCATATAGGAGAGAAATTAATTTAGTCCCTTGTTTGTGCCGAATCTGGGTTGCACATGGTTTATTGAGCTCCCTCTGGTGTTGTGGGTGTGGACTTCGTTGACATTAAGGAAGTATTTAGACAGGTACATGGGTATCTTAGTGAAGTATTTAGACAGGTACAGGGGTATCTTAGTGAAGTATTTAGACAGGTACATGGGTATCTTAGTGAAGTATTTAGACAGGTACATGGGTATCTTGGTGGTGTATCGAATCTTGTGGATCAGACCCATTGCAAGATGCTGTACTCTGTCGTCAACCCTAAGCCATTCTGTCAAAATGGGCAGGGGTGAGGTGGGTTCGGGGAGTGAGGCCAAGTAGTAACCTGACCAGTTTGTTTTGGGAAGTCTGGAGCCTTGTTTTAAGGGCCTTTGAGGTTAACCTTTATTATTTTACTTTCAAAGGTGCTGATGCCATGCCCACATGGACTGTGGAAAATCAAATACTGGTAACGTGAACCCATAGTGAAAGATTTATTGTATAAAACAGAAGACTATAGAGCAGTCGCACCCGACAAATTAGAAAGAAGAAAAAAGGGGCAGGGTACAACACTTTTTTTGTTGTTTTTCTTCTTTCTAATTATTTGTTCGGCCCAAAACATTGTGTTTATTGTCATGAGTTGTCACCATCCCAGTTTATTTGTTTATTTTATTTATTTGTTTATTTGGATCCCCATTAGCTACTACCTTAGTAGCAGCTACTCTTCCTGGGGTCCACACAAAGTTGGCTTTGTCCGAGGCCTTAAAAGGTCTTAAAGTGATAGTTCACAATTTTTAAACATAACACAACACAACACAACACAACTAACTGACTTCAGTACCACACAGTGAACTGACACAGCAACACAACACAACTAACTGACTTCAGTACCACACAGTGAACTGACACAGCAACACAACACAACTAACTGACTTCAGTACCACACAGTGAACTGACACAGCAACACAACACAACTAACTGACTTCAGTACCACACAGTGAACTGACACAGCAACACAACACAAGGTCAAATAGACACACACAAGACTAAATACACACATGAACTAGTACTGACAACAAGTAGTGCATATACAGAATGACTAACAACTACTACATGAAATACACACATAAATGACTAGTACTTCAAATATAGGGTACACAATTATTTTGTTCTGGTCTCTGTTGATCCTTTATAACTCTCCAACTCTTCTTTTCTTTTGTCAGGAACTGAGAGAGGTGAGTCAATCTGTTATGCTTCTGTTCAGTTTAACACATGACAACTAGTAGGCCTATACTTCAAATACTGTATATGTGTGTGTGTGTGTGTGTGTGTGTGTGTGTATGTGTGTGTGTGTGTGTGTGTGTGTGTGTGTGTGTGTGTGTGTGTGTGTGTGTCAATATGTTCTGCTGTTCATGTGCAGTAGTACATATACACAAAATGACTAACAACTACTACATGAAATACACACATAAATGACTAGTACTTCAAATATAGGGTACACAATTATTTTGTTCTGGTCTCTGTTGAGCCTTTATAACTCTCCAACTCTTCTTTTCTTTTGTCAGGATCTGAAAGCGGTGAGTCAATCTGTTCTGCTTCTGTTCAGTTTAACACATGACAACTAGTAGGCCTATACTTCAAATACTGTATACACATAAACACGTAAACATTGTTGTGGGTCTCTGCAGAGCCTTCATAACACCAGCTCTTCATTATTTTTAGGGATGTGCCGATGAGATATTTTGGCCGATATCGATATCCGATATAATTAATTGCTGTCATGGCCGTTAACCGATATTACTGATGTCAATATGATCTCATTTTGTATTGAAAAATTCTAATAATTTTGTCCATTCAGAAAAATACATGTAACAAGGTGTCTGCACTGCAGGCTTAGGCAAGTCAGGTTTACCTTGAATACTTCTTTATATTTAAGTGAGCTTGTAGATCTGTTCAAGCTGTTACTTTGGGCTTGTTTATCTGTAAAGACAGACCGATTAATTCATCGGTCTGATTGATTAATCGAACCGATGCCGATTAATCTAAAAACAACTCAAATCGGCCGATACCGATGTGTTTGCCGATTTGCATCACTAATTATTTTGTCAGGCTACCACAGCAATTTGGGAGGTGAGTCAATATGTTCTGCTGTCCAGTTTAACGAATGTCTAACTACTAGTAGGGTACTTCAAATATACACATGTAACACATGAACTCCAGCACAACACCAGCACAAATGTAAGGCAACATTTGTGCTGGTCTTTGTTGATCCTTTATCACTCCAACTCTTCATTCTGGGTCCTTTACTTTTTACTATTTATATGTTGCCAATTGGTAACATCATTAGGAGTCATGGCATCCAATTCCATAGCTATGCCGACGATACGCAATTATACATCCCACTAAAACCTGGTAGTACCGGAAATGTACATCGGCTACTTACTTGTCTCTCTGACATAAAAAATTGGATGTCGCAAAATTTCCTTAAATTGAATGACTCTAAATCAGAAGTTATTATTTTCGGTCCTCCACACTCCACCCTCCCATTCCACTCTGAACTCGGCACTTTATCTGCAAACATTTCACAATCAGCCCGCAACCTGGGTGTCTTCTTTGACCCTGACATCTCCTTTAACACCCAAGTTACCAAAGTTGTCCAGTCCTGCTACTACCAGATTAGGAACATTGCTAAAATTAAATCATTTTTGTCACATGCAGACCTAGAAACAGTTATACACTCCTTCATTTCTTCAAGACTGGATTATTGTAACTCTGTTTATTCCGGCATGAGCAAAAAAAACATAGCACGTCTCCAGATGGTGCAAAACTCCGCGGCACGCCTACTCACCAACACACGTAAACGTGAACATATCACGCCAATCCTGGCTACCCTACATTGGCTCCCTGTGAGCTACAGGATCGATTTTAAGGTTTTATTAATCACTTTCAAAGCCCTACATGGACTAGCCCCCAGTTACATCACAGATTTGCTAAGACCCCACAGGCCGGTCCGCAGCCTCAGATCTGCAGATAGGGCCCTTCTAGTCCCACCTATAACTCATCTTGTCACCAGAGGTGACCGGTCTTTTGCGGCCCGCGCTCCATCGCTCTGGAATGCCCTCCCCTTGGCCCTTAGGCAAGCGGAGACAGTGCCCGCTTTTAAACAGCTTTTAAAAACACACCTGTATGTCAAGTGTTTTTCCTAATTTCAGTCTTATATGTATGTGTGTAGGTGTATATAGACCTGTGTGTGTGTGTGTGTGTGTGTGTGTGTGTGTGTGTGTGTGTGTGTGTGTGTGTGTGTGTGTGTGTGTGTGTGTGTGTGTGTGTGTGTGTGTGTGTGTGTGTGTGTGTGTGTGTGTGAGAAAGTATGTACATGTGTATATGTATGTAGGTGTGTATGTATATTTTTTCATTTATTTACCTTTCTTTCTGTCCGTGATTTGTTTTGATCTGATGTTATGCTTTATTAATTCTGATGTTCTTGATTGTTCTTTATGATTGTTGTTTTTTTAATCCTGTCTGTAAAGCACTTTGTAACTTTTTGTTTGGAAAGGTGCTATATAAATAAAATTCATTCATTCATTCATTCATTCTGTTGTCAGGAGATCCAGGAACTTAAAGCCAGTCAGAAGGTGAGTCAATATGTTCTGCTGTTCAGTTTAACAAATGATTAACATGTAGTTACTAGTACTTCACATACTGTGAACACAATTAATTTTTTTGCTGGTCTCTGTTGAGCCTTTATAACTCCAACTCTTCATTATTGTGTCAGGACATGTACGACGGCGTGTGTGTGTGTGTGTGTGTGTGTGTGTGTGTGTGTGTGTGTGTGTGTGTGTGTGTGTGTGTGTGTGTGTGTGTGTGTGTGTGTGTCTGAGTGTGTGTGTGTGTGTGTGTGTGTGTGTGTGTGTGTGTGTGTGTGTGTGTGTGTGTGTGTGTGTGTGTGTGTGTGTGTGTGTGTGTGTGTGTGTCTGTGTGTGTGTGTGTGTGTGTGTGTGTGTGTGTGTGTGTGTGTGTGTGTGTGTGTGTGTGTGTGTGTGTGTGTGTGTGTCAATATGTTCTGCTGTTCATGTGCAGTAGTACATATACACAAAATGACTAACAACTACTACATGAAATACACACATAAATGACTAGTACTTCAAATATAGGGTTTTGTTCTGGTCTCTGTTGAGCCTTTATAACTCTCCAACTCTTCTTTTCTTTTGTCAGGATCTGAAAGCGGTGAGTCAATCTGTTCTGCTTCTGTTCAGTTTAACTCATGACAACTAGTAGGCCTATACTTCAAATACTGTATACACATAAACACGTAAACATTGTTGTGGGTCTCTGCAGAGCCTTCATAACACCAGCTCTTCATTATTTTTAGGGATGTGCCGATGAGATATTTTGGCCGATATCGATATTCGATATAATTAATTGCTGTTATGGCCGTTAACCGATATTACTGATGTCAATATGATCTCATTTTGTATTGAAAAATTCTAATAATTTTGTCCATTCAGAAAAATACATGTAACAAGGTGTCTGCACTGCAGGCTTAGGCAAGTCAGGTTTACCTTGAATACTTATTTATATTTAAGTGAGCTTGTAGATCTGTTCAAGCTGTTACTTTGGGCTTGTTTATCTGTAAAGACAGACCGATTAATTCATCGGTCTGATTGATTAATCGAACCGATGCCGATTAATCTAAAAACAACTCAAATCGGCCGATACCGATGTGTTTGCCGATTTGCATCACTAATTATTTTGTCAGGCTACCACAGCAATTTGGGAGGTGAGTCAATATGTTCTGCTGTCCAGTTTAACGAATGTCTAACTACTAGTAGGGTACTTCAAATATACACATGTAACACATGAACTCCAGCACAACACCAGCACAAATGTAAGGCAACATTTGTGCTGGTCTTTGTTGATCCTTTATCACTCCAACTCTTCATTCTGTTGTCAGGAGATCCAGGAACTTAAAGCCAGTCAGAAGGTGAGTCAATATGTTCTGCTGTTCAGTTTAACAAATGATTAACACGTAGTTGTATTATATAGAAATTTCACGAAATACCTTTCGTTTATGGGTAGGTTTCCTTCAAAACCTAGCTGCAGAACATTATTTTATGTACTCCCAGGACAGAAAATTCTAGAATTTTCGCTGTCCTGGGCTCTAAGGGTGACGTAGGAAGCCACGCCTATCCCGTATAGATACCTGCGTGGCTACGTCAGCCCTCATTCAACTTTTCTTCTGCTAAGCTGCGAGAACGAACTTTAACATTCCAGTGTGTGCAGGGTAATATATCTCGCAAACTCGGCCGAGAGATTAATTCTTTAGGACCGTGAGATCTCTGGCACACTCTCGAAGCAAACAGAAGGATACTTCTCGAGAAAAAAAGCCGAACTTCGACACAAGTGAGTTCTAGGCAACTTGTTGCTACGCTAGCTTGTCGGAAAAAACAGCTCGCGCCTCTTTTTCTCTCTCGCTAAAGCTAGCGTTTGTTAGCTTAAAGCTATCGATAGTTAGCTTAGCGCTACTAGGCAGATACGCCTGTGGTCTACTATTACACGCCACGAGGAAGATAAACCTGTGGCTGTTAAGCACTCGGACTCCTCTCTCTACAAGCAACCATGTCGCTGACGAGGGAGACCCAGCCCGGGGAAAGACGCCATCGAGGACAGCCGGTGCCCGCCGACTGTCAAGAAGGCCCCAAACAAAAGACGTGCTCCACCTGGGGATGCGGGAACACGATGTCGGGCAAAGACGGGCATGCCGAGTGCATGTATTGTCTCGGCCTCACCCACACCCGTGAGTCCATGGAGGAAATCGGTCCCGTTTGCCTCCATTGTGAGAAAATGGACGACGACGTCCTAAACAACAGGCTCGGACGTGTCCAAAGGTATTATGACAACTTTGCCGCCCACGGACTCCGAGAGAGGAGCCCCACTCCTCCCCCGCGACGAGCTCGCATACAACGAGCTACCCCGAGACAGAGGCTCGACTACTCGGGCAACAGAGCCCCAACCGGAGCCTCTTCTTCAAGAGCAGCACCTGCCGGCGCTAGCCGAGACAGGTACGCTACTTCAGCCTCTGCAACCAGGGCTCACGAGGCCACTGATTACGAGGCTCATGGCGCGAGGCCAAGGGATACCTTCGCACCGCGCCGCTCTTCCCCAGCTCCACGTGCTCGACAACACGTCGTGCAGGCCACCATTGAGTGCCCGCCCAGACATACAGCTAGACGCAGACAGCCTGCCGTTGCACCCAGCTATATGGTGGACCGCCTGGACCTTTCCCCAGACCGCGCAATGTCTCCCGGTCGGGAGCATTGGACTACCAGGGAGGAAGGGGAGCTTCGTGATGACGAGCTCCCTTCCTTCCAGGAGCAACTCCAGGACTACCACGTCCTGGACGAGGCCTACGCGGACGAACGAGATGGCCATGATGACCTCTCCCCCGGGGACTACGTCAGCACCACTCGTCGCCCCTTCGACGACCTGGATGCCATGGACATACAGGAGCACCAGCAAGCCAGGGCTCCTGTCCCCCCGCCTCCTGTACCCCCCATGGATGACTCCAATATTTACGAGATATACAGGAAGGCTAGTGCACGTTGTAACCACACATGGCCTAAGTCAACTGTCAAGGTACTACCATGGGAAGGCAGGACTGATGAGTCCGCCCCCCCCCCTGCACCTAGAAGACAGAAGCTCCCTATGGCACAGGGCTTCGAGGAGGCCATGATGCACGCCTGGGACGAACCCCTCCTGAAGGTGGATTTTCCCAAGGCCAGTGCCAAGGGGCCCAACGACATACCAGATAAACAAACCCTCGCCATAGACTTCATGCCAGCTATGGACAAGGCTGTAGCGGCCTACCTGGCCAACCCTGCAGCTCCTAGAGTGGATCACCACGTAAAGGAACCGCAGCTCCTGTCCAGCAGCGTGAGGGAAGCCTCAAAACTGAACAAGTGGCAGTATGCACACATGTCCTTCGTGGCGAAGGCCCTCAATGCAGGAGCACTTCTCCAGGGTTCCATGAAGAGCCTCCTCATTGAGATGGGACAGAAGTCCATTAAAGTCCAGCTAGCGGAACTGCCAGAAGACCTGGCCGAGTTACGCCGCCTGAATCACGAGATGGCCACCCTCCAGAGGGACTCCACTCTCCACAACGCCAAGGCAATGGCATGTTCCATCCTCCAGGAGAGATGGCGTTGGGTCGATCAGACCAGCGCCATCTCCCTGGAGACAAAGAAAGAGTTTGTGGCTGGAAATATCCACCCAGACAGTATGTTTAAGGACGCTCTGGCCAAGATGTCAGAGACCATCCAACAGCTCGAGTCCTCCACCAAGACGATGAAGGCGCTCGAACCGCTGGCCAACCAGGCCGCCCCGGTAGGCCGCCCCAAGGCCAAGAAGGCACCCTGGAAGGCCAAGACCGATGACAAACCCAGGTCCCAGGACCGGAGCGGAGATAGACAGCGACAGCCTGCAGGCCGAGGCAGAGCAGACCGCCGCACCTCTCCGCCGCCCTACAAGGCCAGGAGCGCTCCCAGAGGCCGAGGCCAGGGGAAGCGCAAATGACCTGCCCGGGCCGGGTCATCTTCCCCACCACACTCAGAGTTCAAGGCCAGAGGTGGGGATCACAGATCTCACCTCAGAGCCTGCGCTGAAGCGCTTAAGGGGGCCTGTACACAGTGCTGTGAGCACCGTTGTACAGACCCCCAAAATTGTTATGTGCAATTCACATGTGTATGTTTTTCCACGTTGTTCAATAAAGAAAACAAAAAAACAAAAAACACAAAAAACAATAAAACCAACTCTGAAGGGCATAGGCCCAGTGGGAAAGATAACCCACACTGTGACAGCTTTAGCTGTCACAGGCCGAGAACTCCACGCCAATTTTTTCCAAACTCAATACCGAAAAAATTCACTAGAGGGAGACATTTCACACAAAGTAAGTCTTCCCCTAGACAGGCCATGCACCACGCTGACAAGCACAGGGAACCCTTTGTCACGTCATCTGTCACAATGGCGGATATCCGGGGCTTCCCCGTGGATAATCCGTACAATTCAGACAGGATACAGGCTACAGTTCGCCTCCAAACCGCCCACTTCCAGGAAAATTATTTTCTCAGAAGCGAGCGGGCAAAAGGCCGCCATTCTGCAAGAGGAAATCAATTCATTAATGCAGAAAGGCGCCATCACAGAGGTGGCCCTCGACCAATCAATGAACGGTTTTTACTCCCGCTATTTCTTGGTAAAGAAAAAGGGGGGCGGACTCCGTCCCATTCTAGACCTGAGGGCATTGAATCGTCACTTAAAAAAGCTGCGATTCAAAATGCTTACTCCACCAGTCCTCCTACGCCTAATTCGCGAAGGGGACTGGTTTACGTCGATAGACCTGCAAGACGCATATTTCCACATTCCGATTTACCCGCCGCACAGAAAATTTCTGCGCTTCGGGTTCAGAGGAAAAGTGTACGAGTACACAGTCCTTCCCTTCGGAATGTCACTGAGTCCCAGAGTCTTCATAAAGTGCACCGCGGCAGCTATCGCTCCGCTCCGACAGCAAGGGATCCGTCTCGCTACATACGTAGACGACTGGATCCTACTTGCAGACTCTCCACGAGAAGCACTGTCGCACACACATCGTGTGCTCAGCCACCTCGACTCGCTTGGGTTTATAATAAACCACGAGAAGAGCATGCTTATGCCAACACAGTCAATAGACTTTATAGGCATAACACTGAACTCAATCTCTTACACGGCCCGCCTGAGCCAAGAGAGAATAGACGCAACACTGCAGTGCGTGGCGTCATTCAAAAGGGGACGCTCGATTCCTTTTCATGCATGCCTCCGGATGGCGGGGTTAATGGCCTCTGCGGTCTATTTAATCCGCCTAGCAAGGCTACATATGAGACCTTTCCAACGATGGATAGGCTCTCTACATGTACCAATGCACCGTCGGCACCAGAAGGTAACAGTAACATCACAATGCATACTAGCCCTTCAATGGTGGTCAGACAGGAAAACCCTCTCAGAGGGCGTCCCCATGGGAAAGCCTCTGATCAGGAAAGTCATCACTACAGACGCCAGCATGACAGGCTGGGGAGCCACGATGGAAGGACTCACAGCCAGAGGTTTATGGTTGGGGCCACTACGTGCCCTTCACATAAATTACTTAGAGCTCATGGCAGTCTTCCTCGCCCTGAAATACTTCGAGCAGCGCATCCTGGGTTGCCATGTCCTAGTCAGGACAGACAACACCACGGCCATGTGCTACATCAACAGACAAGGTGGACTCAGGTCCCCTCGTCTTCATCAACTGGCTCAGAAACTGATCCTGTGGTGCAACACACGCGTCCTCTCAATAGTAGCATGTCACGTCCCAGGTCTTCTGAACACAGGGGCAGACCTGCTGTCCAGAGGACCTCTCCGCTACTCAGACTGGTCACTACACCCTCATGCAGTGGCCCAGGTCTGGAGCAGGTTTGGGAAATCCAAGGTGGATCTCTTTGCCACAGAGGAGAACACGAAGTGTCCCCTCTTCTTCGCAATCAGGGGACCATCAACGTTGGGGCTAGACGCTCTGTCACACCAATGGCCCAAAACCCTTCTCTACGCCTTTCCCCCGCTATCCCTCATCAGCCCCACTCTGGACAGAGTGAGGACTCAGGGTCTGAAGGTGCTCCTAATAGCCCCGTCGTGGGGGGTCTGGAGGTCGGAAATAACCCCTCTCCTCTACGACCAGCCGTGGAGAATTCCCCTTCGAGCGGATCTCCTCTCTCAAGCGAGGGGGGAGATCTTCCACCCTCACCCCCAGGACCTAGACCTATGGGTCTGGCCCGTCAAAGGGTGATGTTGACTGCCGTGGGTCTACCTCCGAACGTAATCGAAACGATTCAGAAAGGCAGAGCCCAGTCAACAAGGGACCGTTACGACACAGCCTGGCGCGTCTTCGAGCATTGGTGCTCACGAAGACCAGACCAAACAGTCCCCTACCAGGCCTCAGTGATCGACGTCCTGTCATTCCTGCAGGAGCTCCTAGACAACGGTCTAGGCCTCTCCTCAGTCAAGGTCCATTTGGCGGCAATCTCTGCCTGCCACCCAGGCTTTGATAACCAGACGGTGTGGAAGCACCCGCTGGTAAAACAATTCATGAAGGGTGTACGCAGGGAACATAGGACATGCAGATCCCTCGTTCCCTCGTGGGATTTGTCCCTGGTTCTAAAGGCGCTGGCTACAGCACCCTTTGAACCACTACAAACCGTGAGCCTCAAGCTCCTAACCCTGAAGGTGGCTCTCCTGATCGCACTCACGACAGCAAAAAGGGTCAGCGACCTACATGCGCTCTCGATCTCTCCAGACTGCATGAGGTTCGATGAGGGGTCGACCAAGGTCACCCTAAAGGCAAACCCCGCCTTCATTCCCAAAAATGCTCTCTCAGTGTGTGTGCCAGTGAACCTACAGGCTTTCCATCCCCCGCCGTTCTCCTCTGACGAAGACAGCAGGCTTAATTGCCTCTGCCCAGTCAGAGCTTTACGCATATACGCGGATAGACTGGCTCCCTTCAGACAAGGAAGCCAACTCTTTGTGTCCTGGGGTGCCAGGACCAAAGGAAAGCCCGTCACGAAGGTCACTATCTCTAACTGGATAGTGGAAGCCATCCGTCTGGCCTACACTAGCCAAGGCGTGGATTCCCCTCAAGCCCTGAGGGCCCACTCCACAAGAGGTGTGGCAGCTTCCTGGGCACTCTACAAGGGTGTCTCCATTCAGGAAGTCTGCACAGCAGCAAGCTGGTCTACACCCTCGACTTTCGCCACATACTATAACCTAGATGTGGCAGCGCCTTCGCTAGCGCACGCGGTCTTGGGGGCCGCTGCTCAGTAAGGCATCAGGGCAGCATAGCGCTGCCTCCTGCCCTCCACAAGGACTAGGTTCTGGACCCAAAAGGGTCCGAGCCCCTCCCAAAAGGTTTACCTGGGACCCACTGGAAGTTCAGGTCACGGGAGTTCATAAAGTCCCATAAACGAAAGGTATTTCGTGAAATTTCTATATAATACAACGTTAAAGGTTACTTTAGTAACCACGGTTGTATATATAAATTGAACGAAATACCTTTCGTGGAACGCCCTTCTGTTCTCTAAAGCAGAAGAAAAGTTCCGAATGAGGGCTGACGTAGCCACGCAGGTATCTATACGGGATAGGCGTGGCTTCCTACGTCACCCTTAGAGCCCAGGACAGCGAAAATTCTAGAATTTTCTGTCCTGGGAGTACATAAAATAATGTTCTGCAGCTAGGTTTTGAAGGAAACCTACCCATAAACGAAAGGTATTTCGTTCAATTTATATATACAACCGTGGTTACTAAAGTAACCTTTAACGTTACTAGTACTTCACATACTGTGAACACAATTATTTTTTTTGCTGGTCTCTGTTGAGCCTTTATAACTCCAACTCTTCATTATTGTGTCAGGACATGTACGACGGCTTGAGTGTGTGTGTGTGTGTGTGTGTGTGTGTGTGTGTGTGTGTGTGTGTGTGTGTGTGTGTGTGTGTGTGTGTGTGTGTGTGTGTGTGTGTGTGTGTGTGTGTGTGTCTGAGTGTGTGTGTGTGTGTGTGTGTGTGTGTGTGTGTGTCTGAGTGTGTGTGTGTGTGTGTGTGTGTGTGCGTGCGTGCGTGCGTGCGTGCGTGCGTGCGTGCGTGCGTGCGTGCGTGCGTGCGTGCGTGCGTGCGTGCGTGCGTGCATGCGTGAAGTGAAGTATATACAGTATATGTGCGAATGAAGTATGTATGTATGTATGTATGTATGTATGTATGTATGTATGTATGTATGTATGTATGTATGTATGTATGTATGTATGTATGTATGTATGTATGTATGTATGTATGTATGTATGTATGTATGTATGTACAAGTGAAGTATGTGTGAATGAAGTATCTATATATGCGCAAATTAAGTATTTATATTTGTGCAAGTGAAGTATGTATGTATGTGTAAATGAAATATATGTATGTGCAAGTGAAGTACCTAAATGTCTGGTCTCTGTTGAGCATTTATAACTCTCCAACTCTTCTTTTCTTTTGTCAGGAAATGAATGAGGTGAGTCAGTCTGTTCTGCTTCTGTTCAGTTTAACAAATGACAACTAGTAGGCCTATACTTCAAATAATGTATACACATAAACACGTAAACATTGTTGTGGGTCTCTGTTGAGTCTTTATAACACCAACTCTTCATTATTTTGTCAGGATACCGCAGTAATTTTTCAGGTGAGTCAATATGTTCTGCTGTCCAGTTTAACGAATGTCTAACTACTACTAGGGTACTTCAAATATACACATGTAACACATGAACTCCAGCACAACACCAGCACAAATGTGCAGTAGTACATATACACAGAATGACTAACAACTACATGAAATACACACATAAATGACTAGTACTTCAAATATAGGGTACACAATTATTTTGTTCTGGTCTCTGTTGATCCTTTATAACTCTCCAACTCTTCTTTTCTTTTGTCAGGAACTGAGAGAGGTGAGTCAATCTGTTCTGCTTCTGTTCAGTTTAACACATGACAACTAGTAGGACTATACTTAAAATACTGTATGTGTGTGTGTGTGTGTGTGTGTGTGTGTGTGTGTGTGTGTGTGTGTGTGTGTGTGTGTGTGTGTGTGTGTGTGTGTGTGTGTGTGTGTGTGTGTGTGTGTGTGAGTATATACAGTATATGTGCGAATTAAGTACTGTATGTATGTATAAATTAAGTATTTATATTTGTGCAAGTGAAGTATGTCATGGTCTCTGTTGAGCATTTATAACTCTCCAACTCTTCTTTTCTTTTGTCAGTATCTGAATGAGGTGAGTCAATCTGTTCTGCTTCTGTTCAGTTTAACAAATGACAACTAGTAGGACTATACTTCATATACTGTATACACATAAACACGTAAACATTGTTGTGGGTCTCTGTTGAGCCTTTATAACACCAACTCTTCATTATTTTGTCATGTTACCACAACAATTTGGCAGGTGAGTCAATATGTTCTGCTGTCCAGTTTAACGAATGTCTAACTACTAGTAGGGTACTTCAAATATACACATGTAACACATGAACTCCAGCACAACACCAGCACAAATGTAAGGCAACATTTGTGCTGGTCTTTGTTGATCCTTTATCACTCCAACTCTTCATTCTGTTGTCAGGAGTTCCAGTCACTTAATCTTCGTCTTGATGCTGCTAATACTAGCATACTGATCATTAAGGAGGTGAGTCAATATGTTCTGCTGTTCATGTACAGTAGTACATATACACAAAATGACTAACAACTACTACATGAAATACACACCTAAATGACTAGTACTTCAAATATAGGGTACACAATTATTTTGTTCTGGTCTCTGTTGATCCTTTATAACTCTCCAACTCTTCTTTTCTTTTGTCAGGAACTGAGAGTGGTGAGTCAATCTGTTCTGCTTCTGTTCAGTTTAACACATGACAACTAGTAGGCCTATACTTCAAATACTGTATACACATAAACACGTAAACATTGTTGTGGGTCTCTGTTGAGCCTTCATAACACCAGCTCTTCATTATTTTTAGGGATGTGCCGATGAGATATTTTGGCCGACTTTTCAACATCTCTTCATATAATTGGTCCTCAATAATGTTCATGATAAAACACCACCATTTTTTTCCTACTCAGTCAGTGTGTCATAGGAGGGCTTTGGGCAGTTCGGACACCCGTCCACCATTGACATCATCATTAGGCAGAATTATTTTTAAACAAGATTTGTTTTAAAATATATTTAGATTTGTATTATCGTGAGAACGATGGCTTCAACTTTTGCATTGCAACTTTTCTGGAAAAGAAAGCCTGCCGTTTCTATTAGCTTGGATTCTCCATCAATGATGTCCCTGGTGGACGCGTTTCTGAACTGCCCACAGCCTTCCTATGAGACTTCTTATGAGACTGAGGTTAGGGTTAAGGTTAGTTTTAGATTAAGATTTAGTGAGATTATAGGGGTTTAGGCATAATTTTGACTGAGATTGTGTGTGTGTGTGTCTGTGTGTGTGTGTGCGTGCGTGCGTGCGTGCGTGCGTGCGTGCGTGCGTGCGTGCGTGCGTGCGTGCGTGCGTGCGTGCGAAGTGAAGTATATACAGTATATGTGCGAATGAAGTATGTATATGTCTGGTCTCTGTTGATCCTTTATAACTCTCCAACTCTTATTTTCTTTTTTCAGGAAATGAGAGAGGTGACTCGGGTGAGTCAATCTGTTCTGCTTCTGTTCAGTTTAACAAAATGACAACTAGTAGGCCTATACTTCAAATACTGTATATACACATAAACACATACATGCATACTTCAAGTGTGTGTGTGTGTGTGTGTGTGTGTGTGTGTGTGTGTGTGTGTGTGTGTGTGTGTGTGTGTGTGCGTGCGTGCGTGCATGCGTGCGTGCGTGTGGTTGAGTATAGTGTGTACGGTATGTTGAGTATGCATGTACTGTAACAGAAGGGCACAATGCTTGAACAGGAAGCTCTATTTCAAATTAAAAGCTAGACTCTATTTCAAGTTAAAAGCATATGGAAATGCCACAGGTCTACTTCTGAACTGAGGTGTTTGTGTTTGTTTTGGGTTATTTTCATTGATTGCTATTTGTACCTGTGCAATAGCTTGATGAGTTGGCATGCTTGGCTCTCAAACCAACCCAATGTGTTCAAATCATAGGTTTAAATCCCATGGGGGATTTTTTTCCCTTATTATTATTTTTTTGGTATGGGCTTTTAGGAGGGGCTTTTGAGGGTTTGTGTAAACACAAACATTGTCCTAACACAAATTAAATGCCATTGACAACGAATGGCCAGTTTTGAGTTTTTGTGTAAACACAAACATTGCATAACCGTAACCACAAACATTGCGTAACCGTAAACACAAACATTGCGTAACCGTAAACACAAACATTGCGTAACCGTAAACACAAACATTGAAGACGAAGGTGAGGACGCAGATTGTGATTGGCCAGATTGAAATGATGTATGATGATGAAACGATGATAAGAGCGCCCCTCACTTCACACGGGTGTGATTTGTAGATAATAAACTATAATTATAATGATATAATTAAATAATACTACAGAGAATGATATACCCTATTTGGCCTGAATTTAATAATATGTTTGTTTGTTTTTTCCCAAAAAACATTAGGTCGTACTGTAATCGGGTACTAGACTGTTTGACAGTCAATGTTTTTTTCCACAAATGAGTCTTGAAAAATGTGGGTCGTCTTATAATCAGAGTCATCTTATATTCGGCACGATACAGGAAATTGAGCGTGAGAGGACTTGCTAGCCTGTACAATGGCTTGATGAGTAGCCATGCTTTGTGATTAAAGTCTCACTAAGAACAGTAGGGTTTTCTTTTCTTTTCTTTTTTTAGTTATGGTATGCTGGCTTTTTTCGGTTAAAGGACCACTTCACCACTTTTCAACATCTCTTCATATAATTGGTCCTCACTAATGTTCATGATAAAACACCACCATTTTTTCCTATACTCATGATAAAACACCACAACTGTTTCTCATAGGAGGGCTTTTGGCAGTTCGGACACCCGTCCACCAGTGACGTGTGTGTGTGTGTGTGTGTGTGTGTGTGTGTGTGTGTGTGTGTGTGTGTGTGTGTGTGTGTGTGTGTGCGTGCGTGCGTGCGTGCGTGCGTGCGTGCGTGCGTGCGTGCGTGCGTGCGTGCGTGCGTGCGTGCGTGCAAAGTGAAGTATATACATTATATGTGCGAATGAAGTATGTATGTATGTATGATTGTATGTATGTATGTATATATCTATTATACATTTGAAAAGGTGTGCCCAAAGCCCAAACCACGAAAAGAAAGTCACCAGCTACTACGTCACTGACACGCTGCAACACGCTGCAACACACACTGCAACAACACACTAACACGTCACACACTTACCCTCCGCGTCGTTCGTTCCCTATCTCCTCATGTCGCGCCGCACGGCCGCACTCAACACCACCCGCGTAAAAATTGTCATCGGACTGCCACTAAAGCCGGCTCCCGTCCACACTCGCAAACAATATCAATATCAATAATAAACACAAACACGCCACAAGCACCGACACCCCCGCCTAATTTGTTGCCACGTCTATGAAAACAAGCACAGAAAAAATGCCATTCAACACGCTACTTACACACACTACCACTCGCTTACAATACGCGGACCTGGCAACACTACATTCCCTCTCCCATTTGCTCACAGCCCACCACGTGACCCACACAGGGAGGGAGACGATTGCGTGATGCTTCTATGTACAGGATTCTATAGGTCACCACTTTTGGTGTGACACACACACGGCTTCTGTTTACTATGCGTTGTCAACACGTGCTGAGTTGACAAACATTGACCGATTTCGGAGAAGACTGATAGTTTATCCTTTAGTAATTAGGCTGTGGAAGTATTCACACTAGGCAACTTTTGCATTTATTGGGATTGCCAATTTGGGGAGAAAAGGAGGAGGAGGAGGTGATCAAGCTCCACAACACCACATTGGTACGTAGGCTCAAGGCTGCATTTATTTTCCTTCTTTTTCCTCTCGAGGGTGCATGGGATGATGTGAACCCCTCCAGCAGGCTAGGGAGCACCGCTCCGGTTCGCGGAAAATGATCGCGGGGTGCGGGTTGCCAGGTTTTTTTATAAGTAAAGTATTTACATTCAATTAAAAAAAAATATATATATAATACATTTTAATTTACGTCATATTTAGCGGCATTTCGACCTAATTTCTCTGTTCTTTGTCCATGGCAAATATTGAGACGTGTGGGGACTAAAGCTGTATATAGGAGGGCCCTCAAACACATTATTTGATAACTTTTCATCGTGCTCCTAAAAAGAAATTTGTGCTACTAGCCGCGATTACATACACAGTTAAAATAATACGAAATTTGCGCCAACGACTGCGTCGACACCTGGCGTGGAACAAACGGGACGAACCGAGGCGCATATATGGATAACAACAACAACACTACACGCGCGCTGCAACACAAAACAGCTGCATACAACGCGTGTCACTGTGCACTTCTGTATCTGTGGACTTCTGTATCGCAACGCGGGGCAACGCAACTCTGGGATGAGCGGGCCGAAGGCCCGCGAAATTCTAGTGTATATACATACATAGTGATGTACCTAAATGTCTGGTCTCTGTTGAGCCTTTATAACTCTCCAACTCTTCTTTTCCTTTGTCAGGATCTGGATCGAGTGTATAAGGTGAGTCAATCTGTTCTGCTTCTGTTCAGTTTAACAAATGACAACTAGTAGGCCTATATTTCAAATACTGTATATACACATAAACACGTAAACATTGTTGTGGGTCTCTGTTGAGCCTTTATAACACCAACTCTTCATTATTTTGTCAGGATACCACAATAATTTGGCAGGTGAGTCAATATGTTCTGCTGTCCAGTTTAACGAATGGCTAACTACTAGTAGGGTACTTCAAATATACACAATAACACATGAACTCCAGCACAACACCATGCAGCACAAATGTGCAGTAGTAGCCTACATATACACAGAATGACTAACTACTACATGAAATACACACATAAAGGACTAGTACTTCAAATATAGGGTAGACAATTATTTTTTGAGCCTTTATAACTCTCCAACTCTTCTTTTCTTTTGTTAGCATCTGGATGCGGTGAGTCAATCTGTTCTGCTTATGTTCAGTTTAACACATGACAACTAGTAGGCCTAGACTTCAAATACTGTAAACACATAAACACGTAAACATTGTTGTGGGTCTCTTTTGAGCCTTTATAACACCAACTCTTCATTATTTTGTCAGGTTACCACAGAAGTTGAGCAGGTGAGTCAATATGTTCTGCTGTCCAGTTTAACGAAAATTAAACACATGAACTCCAGCACAACACCAGCACAAATGTAAGGCAACATTTGTGCTGGCCTTTGTTGATCCTTCTAAAACGGTTAATCCCAATACTTGATTCTGATTGGCTGCTTACCGTCACGTGACCGGTGTAAATTTCACCGATAACCCACACCTTCAATCACTTTATATCATTCGCAGCTGATTCCGCATCTCTGTAGCTGTACTGGGGAAGGGGAGCGCTTGATTGCCTTACAAACCCATGCCGTGCGGGCGCCTAACCACCGCCCGGCTCATATGACTGTGAATGTGTGGCTCCAGGCAGCCCCGTAAAGACATCAAGCGCTATTCTCCCGTCACATAGCCTACTTGCCGAGCACAACAAGGAAGTGATGTGGCCCCAGCTAACCTGGTATTTTACAATGGCTGGGGGGTAGAAGACCCTCCGCTCCACGTCGGGTCTGCCTACGCCCCCAGCCATTGTAAAATACCCGGTAACCTGAGACCTCTCGTGGCTTATTGCTTAAATCTACTGCATCTGCAACAGGCTGTGAGTTTGTAGATCAGCTATTTTTAGTGCATTACACTATTGCACAACAAAGCATCATTAGTGCTCCTCCTGAGCTGCAGTCAGTGGTGTAATGTAACTAAATACATTTACTCTAGTACTGTAGGCTACTTAAATACTTTGAGGAACTTTTACTTTACAGTATTATTTACAATTTCCAGTATACTTTTACTTCTACTCCACTACATCTCAGAGGTACTTTTACTCCACTGCAATTATTTGAAACCTTTAGTTACTAGATACTTTGTAGATTGTGATTATTATACAAAACAAACTAACCACTTCAGCTATGTATACATTTTGGCCATTTGATTATTTTTTTTCATTGCATACATTTGAAAACTTGTGAAATGGGACATTCTGCATAATGACTACTTTCTACTTTTGGTACTTTAACCCTAGAACACTAAACATGTTTTTTGTTACACCATCACTAAACACTGGTATATTTTACCCAAGAAAAAAATATTCCATAACAAATATTTCTCATCAAAATATATTGCAATATTAATAATAATTAATATTTCATCATGACTTATCAACAAAAAAACGAAAAAGTATTAAAATAGTATTTTAAAAATATTCCTAAAAAAAAGATAAATGAAGTTGGGAACTTCTCCTTTGGTCCACCCATTTCTAGGACATGTGAGAATGGTCCAGTGAAGACAAACATACAATAAAAGTCCATTGTGGGTGTGTGGGATTTTTCTCTATCACACTATCACTAAAGACGGGTGAAATTCACCCGAACACCTGCCTGTAGTTTTTCTAGGGATGTGGACAGGGAAACAAAGCTACCTTCTATGATGTTGTAACAATCGCCCTTTGTCCATTAGGGAAAATGATTAACTAAGGAAAAAAATAAGTGGGATCGTAGGGTTATAGTTTGTATATTTATATAGAGATGCCACAAAAGGTAACTGACAAAATAAAACGGTTCACAATGAAATCTGTTACTTTTCTCATAGGAAAGAATACTATTCTACAAATAGTCAGTGTGAAGTTGCCCGAACGGCCAAGGCTCCAAAAACAGTCAGTGATGCTTTGTATGGCTTTTATTTCTCCCACTCCAGCTCCAGTGCAGATATTCACAATAACAAAAATATCAAACAGCAAAAATCATACTGGCCAAAAATCCAAAACAAAGAACTCAAAAATACTTAATGGCAAACTTAGGACAAAGGAAAAATAACAAAAACTGAACTAGGCTACGCCCATGAAATGGGCCCTAGCAGCTCTCTCAATGGGCTGTCAGCATGTTGCCTGCCCGAGCATAACCCACTAGCTCTGCCTGCAGTCTCCCTTTTATATGAGAGAATCCTACCACTCACAGAGAAGCAATTAAATCTAAACAGCTTATCTACAAGCTCACCGATATCCGCTGAACATGACTACATGTTAGATGTAGATGTTCTATTTTAGTCTAAACATCCTTTGGGTTTGCAATCATCTCCACCGATAATAGTAATACTTTGCTCATCAACACTGTGGAACACCCCTACTCCTCAACAGTACTTGGCCCCTTCCCCCCTGTCTTAAGCTGACTGGCTGAGCCCTGCTCTGGTTCAGCAGTTCAGAGTCTGACAGAAGAGTGCCAGCACTGGAGAGGCCATACCAGTGCCAATGAGCTAACCACAGGTTTCAATAAACAATAAACATTGTACATCATTATGACTTGTGAATAAATAGTGAAATGCATTCATCAACAGTATTGACATTACATCATCTCCCACAGTCTGTGTGGTGTGTGCGTGCGTGCAATGTCCTTAATCAGAGTGTGTGTGTATATAGGGCACGGGCTGCCCCGTGACAGTCAGCATCACATGTCACATTTCACTTCATAAAAACAATAACATGTATAGGAACAATAAAGCAGAATAACCTCATAATGTCACTGAGCATCATGAAGCTACTGAAAGACCCACCCACCTCAGACATCAGCAACATTATGATGTCACTGAGCATCATGAAGCTACTGAAAGACCCATCCACCTCAGACATCAGCAACATTATGATGTCACTGAGCATCAAGAAGCTACTGAAAGACCCATCCACCTCAGACATCAGCAACATTATGATGTATCACTGAGCATCATGAAGCTACTGAAAGACCCATCCACCTCAGACATCAGCAACATTATGAAAATTACAAAAATATAAGTGTCCGGGTGAAAATCACCCGTGTTTAGTGTTCTAGGGTTAAGTACTTTTGATACCAATACATTTGTACTTTTACTCAAGTACATTTAGATTTTCTGACATTGCAGTATTGATACTTTTACTTGATTGGCTGAGCACGGAATGCGATGTATGATGATGTATGATGCTAATTAAGCTTCCACCTTTTCCAGCTTTTCCATCCACCACCAGCTGTCTAAAAACTCGGAAGAGACGCCGCCGGAAGACTACAGCGAAGACTACCTTTGGATGGAGTATGGACCTTAGAGTATATATGACACCCCGACAGACGACGTCACACTGATAAGAAACAGCATGTGCGCGCATACCGGCAGCAGAAGAACCCTTCCTCTCGTAAGATGCAATGGAAAAAAAATGCCCCATCAAACTTTCAGTTGCTGTTGGGAATTGATTACATGAAACAGTCACCCGTGTGCCCAGACCCCATGTTTGTAAACAAAAATTTGGTCTATAGATCTAAATGTTATGATTAAAATGTTCTATATGTCAGCTTAATAAATTGAAATAAGCTTCAGGTTATGAGAAGATGTCTGATTTATTTTTTTCTTTCTTTTTATTTTTACAATGTGGTACAATGTGTCAATAATACATATTTATGTTGTTTTTTCTTTCATATTTCTGCTGTTGAGAAGAAACCACCCAACTCCAAAATGTTCCTTTTTTAGAAAATGAAAAATTAAGAAAACCTTAAAATTTGAAAACAAAGCAATACAACAAAGCAATACAACAAAGCAATACTACCTCATCAAACTTGGTGTTGTGATGTTATATAATAAAACAAAAAAACGACCAAACATTTGTTTGATTGCGTTTGATACATGTGAATATGGCCTAATAAGGCCTCATTCAAATGTATCAAACACCAATCAAGCAAATGTTTGGTCGTTTTTTGTTTTTTTAGGCCACCACAATGCTTTTCCAATGGGAGTCACATGGTTTGACCAAACATTTGTGTTCGATTGCTGATTGCTGGCAGTGTTCTGCCCCTGCCCTTTCATCAAACAAAAATGTTTGGTCAAACCATTTGACTCCCATTGGAAAAGCATTGTGGTGGCCTACAAAAAACGACCAAACATTTGCTTGATTGGTGTTTGATCATTTTCAAAATCCACCTGTTGGTGGCGCTGTAACTGGCCAATGTGAAAAGGGTGGGATATATTCCTCAGCCTAGTAGCCTATGAAAGTCTGTGAAAGATTCCACGTAAGCTGCCTTCATGATTTGAGTCATTTTCAAAAATCCACCTGTTGGTGGCGCTGTAAGTCTGTGAAAGATTTCACAGACTCCAGGTCCCCAACTAAATCTTTAACTCTAACAAGTACTGTACTTTTAGGCAGACCTAGAATAGTACAACAATAGTACAACAACAACAACAACAACAACAACTAATTTCAGTAATGGAGGAATGGAACACCTTTCCAGAATGGAATTTCCAGAACAATGGAAGGGGGTGAGCCATTCATTATCCATACATAATTTTAATTTGACCAACAACAACAACAAACTGGTTCTAAATGTTCTCCTTTGACAAACAACATTGATTCTAAATGTTCTAATATGAGAAATAAGGTAAAATAAACATGAAATAAACATGGGGCGAGATATCCATGCGTTGGGGCGAGATATCCACGCTTTGGGGGCGAGCTATCCACGGCTTGGGGCGAGCCGTCTTCACTTTTCGAAATTCCGGGGCGAGCCGTCTTCACTTTTCGAAATTCCGGGGCGAGCCGTCTTCACTTTTCGTGGACGCGAGTTGGCAAAGGGGCGAGATGACCTGTTACCCTAACCTGACTCCGCCAGATGGGGCAGCAGAGAGTATACTGGGTTTCCAGTGTACTCTCTGCTGCCCCATCTGGCGGAGTCAGGTTACTGCTACCCTGCCATCAGACTATAATGCAAATGCATAAGAACTGCCTCCCCAAAGTTTGCGTGTGGTCCTGGTAGTGTGTTTATGTCCACTTATGTGTTTACTGTTTTTTTTGTTTGTTCAGCTTGATTTATGTGTCACTCTATGCTGCTGTAGCGCTTCAATCTCCCTTCGGGGATTAATAAAGTATCTCATCTCATCTCATGGATGGATGGACATTTGAAAACTTGGGAAATGGGACAAGGACATTCTGCATTAGTAGACTGGCTGGCTGCTCCGACTTTCTAAAGTATGTAGAAATGCTATTTGTAAGTAGGCTACAAATAGCAAATTTTATTCAAGTAGGCCTACATTTTTAATTTTGGGCTTTTACTTGCACCAGAGTGTTTGTACATTGCTAATTACTTTTAGTAAAACATGTGAGTACTTTCCACACCACTTTGTTTCCAAACCCGCAGCAGTTTAACACTACCACTAGATGGCAGTGACGAGCGCAGTATCACCAATGAATGACGTAATGATTCTCAAAGTTAAAAGCCCTAGAAGTGTCTCTGCTTCTCGCCGGGCGCAGTGGCGTGCGCCTGTAATCCAAGCTACCGGGAGGCTGAGGCTGGCGGATCGTTTGAGCTCAGGAGTTCTGAGCTGCAGTGGACTAGTCTAGTTATAAGAATGTATATGCTACCATTCAATAAAAGTCACTGTATATTATTATAAACACTAGCTCAATTGAAGTCAAAATACTAGTTTGCTGCTGCAAACTTGTTTTAGCTGCCTTTAAGTATTGCTCACAAAAACCTCTGTACTCGTTTAGGATGGTGTGGCCTACCCAGAAATGTAAAACAGAATGCCTTCCTGCACTCATTCATAGATGTTAGCATGTACACAAGGGGTGCGTATGTGCTCTGATGTAATATTGATTGTGGCCAGAGGGTGGAATCAAATGATAAGATACAGTATAACACATGGGCTGTAATGAGTAGATGTCTCTGTCGGAGAATGAGAGTCAAGGAAAAGGACCGTATGCTACAGTAGGTTTTCCTTCAAGGAGCAGATAAGTCAAGGTCAATACAGTAGGTATACTCTTTCAAAGAGAAGATAAATCAAGGGCAATAATATGGTTGTTATAATCAAATTAAAATATATTTTCATAGTCTCTGTACTGTGTAAGAGATTTTCTTTAGTTAAAATAAGTGTTAAAAAACTCCATATTGTTGATAGCCTACTCATGGCTGTATAGTGTTTGCTGCAGTAATAGGACTACAGGAGTCTCCATGTCTCCAGCATTTTATTAAACAGAAAATGCATTTTCAGGAACCGAAATGATCGGAATCGGATCGGGAGAAAAAAAGTATCAATATTATATCCTTATACCCTGATATTAGACCGGATATTGGCTGTGATTTTGGATTTTGTACTATTGCACTATTATGCACCACAAAGCTGGAATAAAATTCCAGGTTACATTAGGAAATCCCCAACCATAGCTGTTTTTAAGTCCAATTTAACTCCAACAGTAGTGGCAACAGACGAAGCAGTGATCGTCTCAACCATTACTCTATGGCTCTGGTCTCAGCCACCGCGGTGTATTTTTTGACATACCGTTTTTCTCCAAAGTTGAATGTTGCCACTACTGTTGGAGCAGCCATAAACTACACAGGTGTATCCTGATGTTCTGGGCATGTGAGGCTGAGGGCGTGTTCTCTCCTCCGCGTCATTAGCACCCATACCATAGGTGGAGTTGGCGAAAGGGCCTTTCTGTGTGGAGTTTGCATGTTCTCGCCGTGTCTTGTGTAGTGAAATTCACTGGTCAATTAATAGTATGAAATTAAAGGGTCAGAGGCATTGCTTAAAAGGTGGTGGTGGTTGTGCTCTAAAACATGATCGGACAGGGGAGATGTACAATAATTATTAGTACAGGCCTGTGGTACAGTCGTTCTGCCAAGAGCACAAGGAATCAGACCATGGTTATACTGTTCTGTTACAAGGACAAACTGTGAGGAAAACTTGAAGTAAAAACTTCTATAGACTGAGACTTAGGGAAACATTTTTCCTTTTATTTTATCATGCTCATAAAGTGCTCTGTGCTCAAAGTGCAATTAAAAAGCAAACGTTTCGGTCCTAAGACCTTCGTCAGTGCTATATGATTTTCACAGACAAAGAACTTGCTATTAAAGAGCTCAAAGAATACAGCTCAGGTGCTGAGAATTATTATTATTACTGATGGTGGGGCGTGGACATTACAGAATAGATAGTTCATACAGTTATATAGGAAACATGAGTACTGCATACACCACATTTTGACAGTCTTATACAAAACACTTTTTGAAAATAACTTCTCTATAGGTAGCACTGGAGTGAGAGATCTTCGTTCAAGCCACCCGGATTGACAGACTGTAAATAAAAAATAAATCACCCCCTCTTCTAGATTTCTTAACTTGTTCAATAACTGTGAACGACAGATCTGCTATGTAGTGACCGGCTTCCATGAAATGTCTTGCGACAGGAGATTTGATATCATTGCATCTAATGGCACTCATGTGTTCTATGATGCGTGTGCGTACTGCCCTGGATGATTTGCCTACATACTGTAGATTGCATTTGCATGAAATCATGTAGACTACATTAGAAGAACTACAATTTACAAATTGTCTGATAGTGTATTGTTTGTTATAGTAACTGCACTTGTAAATGTGTTCATTTTCTTGGAGTTTTTACAGGCCACACAATGTAGACAAGGGTAGAAGCCGGTGACTCCATCCATAATGAGAGAAAAGAGGAGGGTCAGTGAACACTTTGGCACCTTCAGGATCAGCTGACAAAACATGCCAGTGTTTCTCTATGATGCTACGTATATCATTGCTCAAAGGATTATAGGTAGTGATGCAGGCACATGAATGTTTATTTTTAGTCTGTGCAACCTGGTTTGGATTATTCAATTTAGTTAAAGCAGAGTCAAGCCATTTTTTGGGGTACCCTCTTTCAACAAAGTTTCTGTACACGATGTCTCTCTCTTTTTCAAAATCTGAAATATGGCAAACCTTTCTTCAAAGCAGGGGGGTGTGCACTGGTGGCATGTAAAATACTATTCTTGTCTGTAGGTTTGGTGTACAGAGTGGTGGACAAACTGTACCATAAACAATGCTTATTGTCTCAACGCAGTGTTATATTATTAGTATCGCAACGCGAGGCTAATCAACAATAGTTATCAGGCCTATAGACATCTTGGCTCTTACGTCATAATGTACCGAAAATAATGTTACATATAATAAATGCTAATAACATAAATGGACATATGCCAGCCTGCAGCATGAAGAATTTTAACCTGAACATTTTAACCTTTTATATTATGCATTTTTATGTAATAAACGAAAACACTGAGGGTATGTACTTTGGTACGTGCCAAGTTGTTGACAATAGTGTATAATCATGTACACAGTGTTTTTAGTTCCTCAAGTGTCCCTCCAATGGTGGTGAGTTGAGTGACGAGCTCCAACGAGATGACACTGCAGACAATATGTATCACACGACAAGTTTATTTCCAGTACATTATGTTGTTTATCTTCTGTTATTCATCCTTGTGCCCCGGCTATGATAAGTATATATGACATAAGAGTCAAGATGTCTCCCATTGAAAAAAGTTTGGACACCCCTGCCTTAGTGCCTCTGAGAGCAAGATATAGCCCTCTTAGGCCTGATAGCTATTGTTTATGGTACAGCTTGTCCTTGTAACATTGCTTGTCCTCGTGCAGGAACTACTGTACCACAGGCCTGTCCAAACTCAATGTGTCTCCCTTGTCCACTCGTATTGTATTGAAGCTTGTGGTTCTCAGCCCATATGTTGGGGTCCCCCAGGACGGTCTCCACATTATTTTGGGTGGTCTCCAGATGACAGTGAAGTGAAAATGTAAGGAATTTGAAGACCTTTTTAATACCTTCAAGGTTCAATGTTGTACTTTATTGTTACATCTTGTGACTTGTACATAAGAGTAAAACGTATGATTTATTTTGGGGGGTCATGGCCTGAAAAGGTTGAGAACCACTGTATTAAAGGTTCAATGACATTAATTTTAATTTCAATTTATTTTTCGTTTGTAGGAATAGCAGGAAATGATGGATTGATATTTGATAGTGCTACTTCTTTCTGTGGGTGTGCAGGACGACACGTCCCATTTATTGCCTGATCCAGAAGCAAGGAACGTTGACGGGAAGCCGACCAGGGAGTCGTGGCGGAGGGGACGAAAGATCCTCCTTGGGAGCAGTCAGTGGCGTATCCAGGAATTACGTTTTGGGCAGGCAAGATCATGTGTTAATTGTCGTCTCCCCGTGCACAATCGTAGCACTAAAGGTTTTCAAAGAGATATACCTGCCAGACAGTAGGATACAAAGGCTGAAAGGCATGCATTTACATTCCAATGGGTGATTGATGGTCGCGCTCTACCGCAACGGCCAATCAGCTGTCCATTAATAGTTCTCAGGTCTTGTTTTTGTCCTTTTTTTTTCTCATTGTATGGATTTTGGCCAGGCCAGAAATGGATTTGGACAGGCGGACGCCTGCCCTCGCCTTATTGTAGATACGCCTCTGGGAGCAGTCCTGATGCCCAGCATAACCCACGGAAGCCTGTCGATCCAGGCATTGTTCCGTGAGGCTGGCCCGCAGAGCAGCTTTCATAGCGCGAGGAAAACATTCAAACATGCCGTTTCCCTGTGGGTGGTATGCGGTGGTGCGGTGGAGCTTCGTGCCCAGGCCCTCAGCAACGGCGGTCCACAGCTCAGACGTGAACTGGGAACCACGGTCACTGGACAGGTCAGACGAGAAACCCAGTCTCGATGAAAGCCTGGGCAACATCAGCAGTCGTCGTCGAAGACAGTGGGACGGCCTCCGGCCAGCGGGTTGTCCTGTCCACCATGGTGAGAAGGTGGGTGAAGCCATGGGAAGGAGGCAGAGGGCTCATCAGGTCCACGTTGACGTGGTCGAAACGCCGTTCTGGCACCAGGAATGGCGTCAGAGGGGGGGCTTTAGTGTGGCGGTGCACTTTGGAGCGTTGGCATGTCACGCAGGTGGTCACCCAGTCCCGTACATCCTTTTTGAGGCCATGCCAGACAAACTTGGTTGCTACCAGTTTTTGTGATGGCTTCCTGCCCAGGTGAGAGAGCCCATGGACAGCGTCAAAAACGCGCCGACGCCACCGACAGGGCACGTCAGGCCTGGGCTGACCCAGCGAGACGTCGCACAGGAGCATGGCATCGACGTCGGTGGATTGCTGTACCTTGCGCTCACTGCTGTCAGCTCAGCTGTCGGCTGAAGAAAGCGCGTGCCTGCCAGGCGCCGTCCACCCACTGCTCGTGCACGGCACCAACGGCATAGTCCAAAGCGTCAGTGGTGATGGAGCAACGGGTGCGCCAGCATGGTGACATAGAGCGTACTTGGCAGCCCTGAATGTGCTGTCCCTCTCCGGGGACCCGTCCACAGCGTGCTTGGGGGATTTGCGTCTAAGGGCCTCATACAGGGGTCGCATGAGGTGGGCTGCCCGGGGCAGGAAACGGTGATAAAATGTTACCATGTGATACCAACTGATAGTAGTTTACATTTGTAACCAAGCTGTATAATAGCACGCTGGTACTTTTAAGTACCTAGGTAAGTAATGCTAACCTGACTTATCTGGCGGAGTCAGGTTAAAGGAATGCCTCTTCTAGACTGTTGTCAAATATACATGCCACTTCCAAAATGGTCACTTCTCTACTGTCCTCATCAAGAACAACAGCATCTGGTGTATTAGCTGTTACATCTGAAAAGGCAGGGTTACACGCATGCACGCACACACGCACGCACGCACGCACGCACGCACGCACGCACACACACACACACACACACACACACACACACACACACACACACACACACACACACACACACACACACACACAAAACTCTCTCGTGTGAGAGTCAAGATGGCACAGCTAGAGCACGAGTGTCACTGTAAAATGGGCGGAGCAAGTCTAGCTGAACGTACGATAATAACAATAGAACATACATGTAGTAACTATCGACTGGGAAGATTTTATATGTATGGGCAAATTATACTTTGGGGCAGCCGCCGCAAAGGCCCGATGACCCCTAGTTCTTTGTTTTGGTCGCTGATCTCAAGGCTCTGGCTGGGAAAGGGTGCCAACCCATTTCAAAAGCATGTTGAAATCTTAAAGTCAATTGGGAAGCAGACAGGGAGCCAATGGAGCGAGGCTGCAGTGATATGGTCTCGCTTCTTTTTTTCCTGTGAGGAGACGGGTGGCGGTGTTCTGGATCGGCTGTGAGGAGACGGGTGGCGGTGTTCTGGATCGGCTGTGAGGAGACGGGTGGTGGTGTTCTGGATCGGCTGTGAGGAGACGGGTGGTGGTGTTCTGGATCGGCTGTGAGGAGACGGGTGGCGGTGTTCTGGATTGGCTGTGAGGAGACGGGTGGCGGTGTTCTGGATCAGCTGTGAGGAGACGGGTGGCGGTGTTCTGGATCGGCTGTGAGGAGACGGGTGGCGGTGTTCTGGATCAGCTGTGAGGAGACGGGTGGCGTGTTCTTGATCGGCTGCAAGAGCCAGTGGTGGAAAAACTACTCTACCCCAAACCCTAACCGTAACCGCAAGCACGATGCAACGCATGTCGGACCAAACGCACTGCCGTGGAAGTGAGCAGCAGTCGAGTGTCATAATCCCCCCAGCTTCCCTGGCAGATGCCGCCCCTCCCCCCGGCAGCGCCGCGGCTGTTACCGGCAGTTGCGACGTCTGGAGCGGCGGCTGCCGAACGGAACGGACCGACAGTGCCGCGGAACGAAGCTGTCACAATCCACCCACCTTCTCCGGCAGGTTCCGCCCCTCCCCCCGACAGCGCAGAGTCTCATTGCTGCTGCCGGAGAATGCACTCGCTGCTTATGCTCCATTGCAGGCATGCCGCCAAACGGATTTGGGATTACAGTTTACGGGTGCTTTTAAACTCTGCTATGCGCTTTCCCAAATGCGTATGGCCACAATAGCAATTTTGGGGAAAGCGTGCCAACACGCCCATGCAAATAATGGTGTCGTGTCAGCATAATGGATATAATAGCGGGTAACGCTGCACCAAGGTACCATTTAGGGATAACACAAGCTGCTATATCCGTAATTTGCGGGCATTGGCTGACTTGTGGGCATTGTCGCAGTACAGGTAAAAGCACTGACGGAAATAGAGCCCTTATAGTCATAAGGGCTATTTTTTTTTTAAACTATTTCTACTATTTGTTTTATCTTTATCTTTTATCTTGTTTTATCTTGCAAATCAGATTACATTCATTATGATGAATGACCTTTTGATATTGATGAAATAAAATGGTTGAAATGCAATGCATTTGTAGCCTGTGACTTTATTATGGTCCGAAAGTAAATTACGATAGGTAAGAGATGTACACTAGTTGGCCCTTGGGTGTTTTCATGTTTTCTAATCTGGCCCCCATTGAAAACAGTTTGGACACCCCTGCCTTAGTGCCTCTGAGAAAAGATATAGCCCTCTTAGGCCTGATAGCTATTGTATATGGTACAGCTTGTCCTTGTAACATTCCTTGTGCTCATGGCAGAACGACTGTACCACACACAGGCTTGTCAAAGCATGTGGTTCTCAACCTGCAAGTTGAACCAAATTGACCCTTATGGGTCCATTTGTACACTCGGGGGTCCTTTCAAATAAAACATTTGAGAACCACTAGTAGCCTACTACTTGGCCTCCTAATGTGCAATAGTGTCATGGTAAAGAGTACGTGTCATATTCTGACATTCAAAACAATAACATTATAAAGTGTGTGTGCCTGGGCGGCTAGTATAGCGGTCCGGGCACTAAAGGCTGCTAAGGCAGCCTGTCACCATACTGTACACTGTCCAATAAAGGCAGAAAAAGCCCAAAAATATATCTTAAAAAATAAAAAATAAAGTGTGTAAAAATAAAATAAAAAATGCCACAGACAAGACCAAGTCTTTGCCACAGACACGTTTGTGTACGGCAGTGATGGACAAAGTACGGTACTCGCATTGTTTACTCAAGTAAAAGTAGCAATACTGCAATGTAGATACTACAAGTAGAAGTACTGCATTCAAAATGTACTGTAGTAAAAGTACAAATGTACTGTACGGTATTTGGAACCATATAATTCAACATATCTCCTTTTTTTCTTTTTAAAGATTTGTTTTTGGCTTTTCTGCCTTTATTGATATAGTATCAAGTGAAGATAGACAGGAAAGAGAGAGAGAGAGAAGGGGAGAGACACGCAACAAAGGTTGTCATGACTCGAACACGCAACGCGATAGGCCCTATCTCTTATTCTTGGACAAATGTGCACCGTGTGAAGCCTATAGGTCTGGCCTGTCTGGCCTATTTATACAAGCTAAGTGTATCCCAAGGCCTGTTCTTAACTGTATTCAAAAGCTAGGTGAAGTGCCACCAAGATTACAATTATTGTGTTATATGGTTCCTGCAGGACTGTCCTGACTTGTTCCTGGGGTAATCTGTAAAAGGGGTTTTGTTGATGGGCCAGGAGCAAATTGTTGATCAAATTGCCTTCAGAGAGGCATTGAACACGCCTCTCTTCTTCACCTCTATGCCTGTAAACTGCCACTACGTTATGATAATTCAGTTGGTCCGGTCATTATACGTGTGGATGGTCATTTTGGGGCCCACTGCCACTTGCTGGCAGCGGAAGCCTTGTACTCTGTCTGCTAATAAATGACCATCTGAGCCTGAGGAAACATCAAGCAGCTGTCTGCTGTCTCAACTTTCTCTCTCAGTTTTTAGTCAAGTCTCGGTACAAGGACTCGGGGGTGTCCAATATTTACCACAGTATCAAAAGTAAAAGTACTCATTATTCAGAATGTCCTGTTTTACAAGTTTTCAAATGTGAAAAAATGTCAAAGTGGTTTGAAAATAGCAGATCTACAAGTTCACAATGTGTCGCATCGCGACGCATTGTGAGTTTATAGATCTGCTATTTCCAAATGGGCGAAATGTATATAGGACTGAAGTGAAGTAACTAGTAACTAAAGTTGTCAAATAATTATAGTGGTGTGAAAGTATACAATATTTAATTGCCTCTGAAATGTAGTGGAGTAGAAGTTAAAGTACAGAAAATTGGACTTACTAAAGTAAAGTACTTAAGTGGTACTTAAGTAAATGTACTTAGTTACTTTCCGCCACTGGTGTACGGAGGTATTGATGACCCCACCTGCCCGAGGTCTAGGTTTATACTTGCTATTCTATTGATTGAAGCACATCTCATCGACATTGGAGAACATCACGTTTTCTATATCAAACCTTTTATTTACTTTTGTATCTGTTATGACTCACATACCCGTGACCATAGCATCATGGCAAGGTCACATTGTTGTTTTGTTGAGCGTTTATAAGTCCAACTCCTTATTCTCTTGCCAGGATCTGATTTAGATTCATCTCAGAAGCAACAAGCCAACAGGACAACTTTTTTGAAACGGTGAGCCCATTTTCTGTTGTGTAGTTCTGACTCATTTAGTACATTTATTCAACTACTGTACTGTACTAGAGTTAAATGTTGAGATATTTTTACTTAAATTGAGTATTTCACTACATCTCTGAGGAAAATATTGTACTTTTACTCTACTTTACTTTACACTACAACTATTTGAAAACGTTAATTACTATAGTTACTTTGTAGATTTAGATTTGATTATTTTAACCACTAAAGCTCAATGTATTTTGGCTATTTTCAAAAGATTTTGAAAACTTGAAATGGGACATTCTGCCTAATGAGTACTTTAAGTACATTTTAATGTCAATATCTTTGTACTTTTACTCAAGTAGTTTTAATACCAGACTTTACACATGTGAGTACTTTTTCCAACACTGAAACTAGTTGATTGTAGTTTGGCATAGAGAACACTATACTACTACTACTACTACTACTACAATCAAACGACATGACGGAATCAAAACAGTTTTCTGTAGATTTTCAAACATAAACGTAATTGTTTTTTGTAGTATTGTTGTTATGAAATACAATGTTCTTATTATTATTTTATTTGACTATTATTACTGTTACTAGATGAAGCTGTGTTTCCTGATCTCCATCTCCATACTGGCTGTCCTGTCTCTGAGCCACTGTGCAGGTATGTACAGAGGCATTCACAGTGGTGGAAAGTACTTTTACTTAAGTACTGTATACTTAAGTACAATTTTGAGGTATTTGTACTTTACTTGAGTATTTCCAATTTCCAATACTTCTACTTCTACTCCACTACATCTCAGAGCCAAAATGTGTACTTTTACTCCACTACAATTATTTGAAAACTTGAGTTACTTTGGCGATTTTAATTTTGATTAGAAAACATACATTAACCACTTCAACCCTATACATTTCGGCCATTTGAAAATAGCCCATCTACAAGCTCACAATGCGTCGCAAACTCGCAACGTGACTCATTGTGAGCTTGTAGATCTGCTATTTTCAATAGATTTTGTACACATTTTGAACTTGTGAAATGGCACATTCTGCACAATGAGTACTTTTACTTTTAGTAGTCCTAGTTTAAGTACAATTTGATGCAGATACTTTTGTACTTTTACTCAAGTACATTTTCAATTCCTTACTTTTACTTGTAACGAAGTAGTTCTAAATTGCAGTATTGGTACTTTTACTTAAGTAAAACAATTGAGTACTTTTTTCACCACTGGGCATTCAGTAGGCTTGATTTGCATTGGTTAAAATACGTGTTAAAAAGCTCTATATTGTGATAGTCATTTCTATAGCGTGTTTGTTCAGTACCGTGCTCTCCAGCTCTATATTGTGATAGTCATTTCTATAGCGTGTTTGTTCAGTACCATGCTCTCCAGCTCTATATTGTGATAGTCATTTCTATAGCGTGTTTGTTCAGTACCATGCTCTCCAGCTCCAAGTCTGGATACAATGTTATCCAATCAGGATAGAGAACACAGTCAGGATACAGATTAAACAAGTGGAATTGTAAGTGATGACACAAAGAAATAAAAAAATCACACCCGTGTGAACTGAGGTCTTATATATATAGCCTGATCAGCTGTGGTCTGACGTAATGTCAGTGACCATAGTAACCATGCTCATTTTTTTGGGTCCCACGTACAGGTACACACACGTACAGGTACACACATACATAGACACATACATACAGACAAAGCTGGTTATTGGAGTGGTTTGCACCACTCAAAAAAAAGCTGATTAATGGCTACTCTCTCCTGATTGGCTGAAATTGTGTCACCTACCTGAAAATGTATTTTCGGTTTATTGCGACCGGAGGTCACATTTACTAGTATGAAATCCTGCATCTCACGTCCGTCCGTCCGTCACACCTCCATATATGGTTGCCAATCCATCATGCCTCGTGACATCACGTGACATCATTGAGACCCTTAACGCCTCCATATATGGTCACGCCTCGTGACACGTCACACCACCATATATGGCCAGCAACTCTTGATCTGATCTGACCTCAACAAACCCTGTACACTCAAGACACGCTCCATATATGACCAGTACAGAACATATTCCATATGCTGATCTGACCCCCCCATGCCAAAGTGCCAGCACTCGCCCAGCAGTCTCCTATCTGCCGTCACCACTTACTGGTTAAAGAACTGGAGAGACAAGGAAACCCCAGTGACTGAACAAACACTGTATAGCAATGATTACTATTATTGTGATTCAAACTTTTAACAAAAAAACAAACAAATGGATTTATTCTCAACTGTACTTCTGCTTCTGCACAGTATCCAACCAATCATGCACCCAATGTCTCTTTGCTGTGGCCTGTGGATTTTTCACAGTTAACAAATACTTTTTTGATTGATTGAAGAATTTATTAACAGATTGGAGAAAACACATAAACACACCAAAACAGGTCAAGTCAACAACAAGTCAAGGGATTCGCATGTCTTAATGACTGTTGGTAGGGCGTTCCACATTTTGGTGGCATATAGGAGAGAAATTAATTTAGTCCCTTGTTTGTGCCGAATCTGGGTTGCACATGGTTTATTGAGCTCCCTCTGGTGTTGTGGGTGTGGACTTCGTTGACATTAAGGAAGTATTTAGACAGGTACATGGGTATCTTAGTGAAGTATTTAGACAGGTACATGGCTATCTTGGTGGTGTATCGAATCTTGTGGATCAGACCCATTGCAAGATGCTGTACTCTGTCGTCAACCCTAAGCCATTCTGTCAAAATGGGCAGGGGTGAGGTGGGTTCGGGGAGTGAGGCCATGTAGTAACCTGACCAGTTTGTTTTGGGAAGTCTGGAGCCTTGTTTTAAGGGCCTTTGAGGTTAACCTTTATTATTTTACTTTCAAAGGTGCTGATGCCATGACCTCATGGACCATGAAACAAATACATGTAGGTAACGTGAAGCCATAGTGAAATATTTATTGTATATAACTGAAGACTATAGAGCAGTCGCACCCGACAAATTAGAAAGAAGAAAAAAGGGGCAGGGTACAACACTTTTTTTGTTGTTTTTCTTCTTTCTAATTATTTGTTCGGATCAAAACATTGTGTTTATTGTCATGAGTTGTCACCATCCCAGTTGGCTTTGTCCGAGGCCTTAAAAGGTCTTAAAGTGATAGTTCACAATTTTTAAACTTAACACAACACAACACAACTAACTGACTTCAGTACCACACAGTGAACTGACACAGCAACACAACACAAGGTCAAATAGACACACACAAGACTAAGTATACACACATGAACTAGTACTGACAACAAGTAGTGCATATAGTATACACAGAATGACTAACAACTCCTACTACAGTGTGTGTGTGTGTGTGTGTGTGTGTGTGTGTGTGTGTGTGTGTGTGTTTGTGTGTGTGTGTGTGTACACAGTATATGTGCAAATTAAGTACTGTATGTATGTATAAATTAAGTATTTATACTTGTGCAAGTGAAGTATGTATGTGCAACTTCAAGTGAAGTATGTATGTGTAAATTAAATATATATGTATGTGCAAGTGAAGTACCTAAATGTCTGGTCTCTGTTGAGCATTTATTACTCTCCAACTCTTCTTTTATTTTGTCAGGATCTGAAAGCGGTGAGTCAATCTGTTCTGCTTCTGTTCAGTTTAACACATGACAACTAGTAGGCCTATACTTTGAATACTGTATACTACACATAAACACGTAAACATTGTTGTGGGTCTCTGTTGAGCCTTTATAACACCAACTCTTCATTATTTTGTCAGTATATCGCAGCAATTCAGGAGGTGAGTCAATATGTTCTGCTGTCCAGTTTAACGAATGGCTAACTACTAGTAGGGTACTTCAAATATACACATGTAACACATGAACACCAGCACAAATGTGCAGTAGTACATATACACAGAATGACTACCAACTACTACATGAAATACACACATAAATGACTAGTACTTCAAATATAGGGTACACAATTATTTATTTCTGGTCTCTGTTGAACATTTATAACTCTCCAACTCTTCTTTTCCTTTGTCAGCATCTGATGGAGATGGAGGTCAGTCAATCTGTTCTGCTTCTGTTCAGTTTAACACATGACAACTAGTAGGCCTATACTTCAAATACTGTATACACATAAACACGTAAACATTGTTGTGGGTCTCTGCAGAGCCTTCATAACACCAACTCTTCATTATTTTTAGGGATGTGCCGATGAAATATTTTGGCCGATATCGATATCCGATATAATGAATTGCTGTTATGGCCGTTAACCGATATTACTGATGTCAATATGATCTAATTTTGTATTGAAAAATTCTAATAATTTTGTCCATTCAGAAAAATACATGTAACAAGGTGTCTGCACTGCAGGCTTAGGCAAGTCAGGTTTAACTTGAATACCTTTATATGTAATATCGTGAGCTTGTAGATCTGTTCAAGGTGTTACTTTGGGCTTGTTTATCTGTAAAGAAAGACCAATTAATTAATCAGTCTGATTGATTAATTGAACCGATGCCGATTAATCTAAAAACAACTCAAATCGGCCGATACCGATGTGTTTGCCGATTTGCATCACTAATTATTTTGTCAGGCTACCACAGCAATTTGGGAGGAGTCAATCTGTTCTTCTTCTTTTCAGTTTAACAAATGACAACTAGTAGGCCTATAAATACTGCATGCATACTTCAAGTGCGTGTGTGTGTGTTTGTGTGTGTGTGTGTGTGTGTGTGTGTGTGTGTGTGTGTGTGTGTGTGTGTGTGTGTGTGTGTGTGTGTGTGTGTGTGTGTGTGTGTGTGTGTGTGTGTGTGTGTGTGTGTGTGTGTGGGGGGGGTGTGTGTGTGTGTGTGTGTGTGTGTGTGTGTGTGTGTGTGTGTACAGTATATGTGCAAATTAAGTACTGTATGTATTGTATAAATTAAGTATTTATATTTGTCCAAGTGAAGTATGTATGTGCAACTTCAAGTGAAGTATGTATGTGTAAATGAAATATATATGTATGTGCAAGTGAAGTACCTAAATGTCTGGTCTCTGTTGAGCATTTATAACTCTCCAACTCTTCTTTTATTTTGTCAGGAAATGAATGAGGTGAGTCAATCTGTTCTGCTTCTGTTCAGTTTAACAAATGACAACTAGTAGGCCTATACTTCAAATACTGTATACACATAAACATGTAAACATTGTTGTGGGTCTCTGTTGAGCCTTTATAACACCAACTCTTCATTATTTTGTCAGAGAACCGCAGCAATTTTCCAGGTGAGTCAATATGTTCTGCTGTCCAGTTTAACGAATGGCTAACTACTAGTAGGGTTCTTCAAATATACACATGTAACACATTAACTCCAGCACAACACCAGCACAAATGTGCAGTAGTACATATACACAGAATGACTACCAACTACTACATGAAATACACACATAAATGATTAGTACTTCAAATATAGGGTACACAATATTTTTTTTCTGGTCTCTGTTGAGCCTTTATAACTCTCCAACTCTTCTTTTCCTTTGTCAGCAACTGAAACCGGTGAGTCAATCTGTTCTGCTTCTGTTCAGTTTAACACATGACAACTAGTAGGCCTATACTTCAAATGCTGTATACACATAAACACGTAAACATGGTTGTGGGTCTCTGTTGAGACTTTATAACACCAACTCTTCATTATTTTGTCAGGTTACCGCAGAAAATTGGCAGGTGAGTCAATATGTTTTGCTGTCCAGTTTAACGAATGTCTAACTACTAGTAGGGTACTTCAAATATACACATGTAACACATGAACTCCAGCACAACACCAGCACAAATGTAAGGACATTTGTGCTGGTCTTTGTTGATGCTTTATCACTCCAACTCTTCATTCTGTTGTCAGGAGATCCAGGAACAACGTAAAGCCAGTCAGGTGAGTCAATATGTTCTGCTGTTCAGTTTAACAAATGATTAACAAGTAGTTACTAGTACTTCACATGCTGTGTACACAATTCTTTTTTTTGCTGGTCTCTTTTGAGCCTTTATAACTCCAACTCTTCATTATTGTGTCAGGACATGTACGACGGCTTGTACGTGTGTGTGTGTGTGTGTGTGTGTGTGTGTGTGTGTGTGTGTGTGTGTGTGTGTGTGTGTGTGTGTGTGTGTGTGTGTGTGTGTGTGTGTGTGTGTGTGTGTGTGTGTGTGTGTGTGTGTGTGTGTGTATGTATGTATGTATGTATGTATGTATGTATGTATGTATGTATGTATGTATGTATGTATGTACAAGTGAAGTATGTGTGAATGAAGTATCTATATGTGCGCAGATTAAGTATTTATATTTGTGCAAGTGAAGTATGTATGCATGTATGTGCAACTTCAAGTGAAGTATAAATGAAATATATATGTATGTGCAAGTAAAGTACCTAAATGTCTGGTCTCTGTTGAGCATTTATAACTCTCCAACTCTTCTTTTCTTTTGTCAGGAAATGAATGAGGTGAGTCAGTCTGTTCTGCTTCTGTTCAGTTTAACAAATGACAACTAGTAGGCCACTTCATATACTGTATACACAAACACGTAAACATTGTTGTGGGTCTCTGTTGAGCCTTTATAACACCAACTCTTCATTATTTTGTCAGGTTACCGCAGCAAATACCGCAGCAATTTGGCATGTGAGTCAATATGTTCTGCTGTCCAGTTTAACGAATGGCTAACTACTAGTAGGGTACTTCAAATATACACATGTAACACATTAACTCCAGCACAACACCAGCACAAATGTGCAGTAGTACATATACACAGAATGACTACCAACTACTACATGAAATACACACATAAATGACTAGTACTTCAAATATAGGGTACACAATTATTTTGTTCTGGTCTCTGTTGAGCCTTTATAACTCTCCAACTCTTCTTTTCCTTTGTCAGGAACTGAAAGTGGTGAGTCAATCTGTTCTGCTTCTGTTCAGTTTAACACATGACAACTAGTAGGCCTATACTTCATATACTGTATACACATAAACCCGTAAACATTGTTGTGGGTCTCTGTTGAGACTTTATAACACCAACTCTTCATTATTTTGTCAGGTCATGTACGACCTGACAAAAGTACTTAAGTACTTTTGATACCAATACATTTGTACTTTTACTCAAGTACATTTAGATTTTCTGAATTTTACTTGTAACAGAGTATTTCTACATTGCAGTATTGATGCTTTCACTTGATTGGCTGAGCACGGAATTTATTGTATGATGATGTATATTATCACTCCAACTCTTCATTCTGTTGTCAGGAGATCCACGAACGTAAAGCCAGTCAGAAGGTGAGTCAATATGTTCTGCTGTTCAGTTTAACAAATGATTAACAAGTAGTTACTAGTACTTCACATACTGTGTACACAATTAATTTTTTTGCTGGTCTCTGTTGAGCCTTTATAACTCCAACTCTTCATTATTGTGTCAGGACATGTACGACGGCTTGTACGTGTGTGTGTGTGTGTGTGTGTGTGTGTGTGTGTGTGTGTGTGTGTGTGTGTGTGTGTGTGTGTGTGTGTGTGTGTGTGTGTGTGTGTGTGTGTGTGTGTGTGTGTGTGTGTGTGTTTGTGTGTGCGCGCGCGTGTGTGAAGTTATACAGTATATGTGCGAATGAAGTATGTATGTACCTGTATGTATGTATGTATGTATGTATGTATGTATGTATGTATGTATGTATGTATGTATGTATGTATGTATGTATGTATGTATGTATGTATGTACAAGTGAAGTATGTGTGAATGAAGTATCTATATGTGCGCAAATTAAGTATTTATATTTGTGCAAGTGAAGTATGTATGTATGTGCAACTTCAAGTGAAGTATGTATGTGTAAATGAAATATATATGTATGTGCAAGTGAAGTACCTAAATGTCTGGTCTCTGTTGAGCATTTATAACTCTCCAACTCTTCTTTTCTTTTGTCAGCATCTGGAAGCGGTGAGTCAATCTGTTCTGCTTCTGTTCAGTTTAACACATGACAACTAGTAGGCCTATACTTCATATACTGTATACACACAAACACGTAAACATTGTTGTGGGTCTCTGTTGAGCCTTTATAACACCAACTCTTCATTATTTTGTCAGGTTACCGCAGCAAATAACGCAGCAATTCGGCAGGTGAGTCAATCTGTTCTGCTTCTGTTCAGGTTAACACATGACAACTAGTAGGCCTATACTTCATATACTGTATAAACAAACACGTAAACATTGTTGTGGGTCTCTGTTGAGTCTTCATAACACCAACTCTTCATTATTTTGTCAGGTCGTGTCCAAAGTACACGACATTAGCACAGCAATTTGGCAGGTGAGTCAATATGTTCTGCTGTCCAGTTTAACGAATGGCTAACTACTAGTAGGGTACTTCAAATATACACATGTAACACATGAACTCCAGCACAACACCAGCACAAATGTAAGGCAACATTTGTGCTGGTCTTTGTTGATCCTTTATCTTATTTAAAATCCAATGTAAGGTTACCAGTGAAGGGCAACCTGCCTATTCACTGGGGACTATGCAAGACACAACACCAGCACAACACCAGCACAAATGTAAGGCAACATTTGTGCTGGTCTTTGTTGATCCTTTATCACTCCAACTCTTCATTCTGTTGTCAGGAGATAACCCATAACCTATAACCCCGTCTTGATGTTGCTCATGCTATATACACCAGATGTTTAAGGAGGTGAGTCAATATGTTCTGCTGTTCAGTTTAATGAATGACTAACAAGTAGTATACAGGCTACTTCAATATAATACACAATGACTATCAGACAAGTACAATATGTTAGTCACACAAAATGAATGGTTGTCATTCAGGACAATCTTAGCTATGACACAAATGGTTGTCAAACCAGCAGAAGCACAACATATCAATGTAACAAGCACACAGAGCAGTCTAGTTCCCTTCTTACGACGGTGTGATGCACCAAAAATAGCAGATACTGCATCTGAATCAGGCTGTGAGTTTGTAGATCAGCTATTTTTAGTGCATGACACTAACACTATTGCACAACAAAGCATCATTAGTGCTCCTCCTGCGCTGCAGTCAGTGGTGTAATGTAACTAAATACATTTACTCTAGTACTGTATAGGCTACTTAAATACTTTGAGGAACTTTTAATTTACAGTATTATTTACAATTTACACTATACTTTTACTTCTACTCCACTACATCTCAGAGGTACTTTTACTCCACTGCAATTATTTGAAACCTTTAGTTACTAGATACTATTATACAAAACATAAACTAACTACTTCAGCAATGTATACATTTTGGCCATTTTAAATTATTTTGTATACATTGCATACATTTGAAAACTTGTGAAATGAGACATTCTGCATAATGACTACTTTCTACTTTTGGTACTTTAACCCTATAGAACACTAAACATGTTTTTTGTTACACCATCACTAAACACGGGTATATTTTACACAATGTAAAATATTCCATAAAAAATATTTCTCATCAAAATATATTGCAATACAGCAATATATGGCAACTTGAGCCACTCTTCTTTAATATTTCATCATGACTTATCACAAAAAAACAAAAGATATAAAAAAAAAAAAGATAAATGAAGTTGGGAACTTCTCCTTTGGTCCACCCATTTCTAGGACATGTGAGAATGGTCCAGTGAAGAGAACAATAAAATAAAAGTCCATTGTGAGTGTGTGGGATTTTTCTCTATCACACTATCACTAAACACGGGTGAAATTCACCCGAACACCTGCCTGTAGAAAAAATCAGGGATGTGGACAGGGAAACAAAGCTACCTTCTATGATGTTGTAACAATCGCCCTTTGTGCATTAGGGGAAATTATTAACTAAGGAAGATCGTAGGGTTATAGTTTGTATATTTATATAGAGATGCCACAAAAGGTAACTGACAAAATAAAACGGTTCACAATGAAATCTGTTACTTTTCTCATAGGAAAGAATACTATTCTACAAATAGTCAGCATCACATGTCACATTTCACTTCATAAAAACAATAACATGTATAGGAACAATAAAGCAGAATAACCTCATAATGTCATCATGAAGCTACTGAAAGACCCATCCACCTCAGACATCAGCAACATTATGATGTCACTGAGCATCATGAAGCTACTGAAAGACCCATCCACCTCAGACATCAGCAACATTATGATGTCACTGAGCATCATGAAGCTACTGAAAGACCCATCCACCTCAGACATCAGCAACATTATGATGTCACTGAGCATCATGAAGCTACTGAAAGACCCATCCACCTCAGACATCAGCAACATTATGAAAATTACAAAGATATAAGCGTCCGGGTGAAAATCACCCGTGTTTAGTGTTCTAGGGTTAAGTACTTTTGATACCAATACATTTGTACTTTTACTCAAGTACATTTAGATTTTCTGACTTTTAGGGGCGACTCACACGGTCGCAACAGATTGATGTATGCTTGTTGTATGAGATGTATGCTTGTTGTAAGCTCTCAATGCATTTCCAATGGGAGTCACATGGTTTGACACAACATTTGTGTTGTATGAGGGGGAGGGGTGCAGTCGAAACACAGCCGAAAGCCATACAACAGCTTGTAGTCCAAAATGTTGATTCAAACCATGTGACTTCCATTGGATATGCATTGGGGCGGACATGACACTTAGAACATTCATACAACAAGCATGCATCAATGTTTTAAAGGTGTGAGTGAGGCCTTACTTGTAACTGAGTATTTCTACATTGCAGTATTGATACTTTTACTTGATTGGCTTAGCACGGAATGTGATGTATGATGATGTATGATGCTAATTAAGCTGCATTTCCATCCACCAGCTGTCTAAAAACTCGGAAGAGACGCCGCCGGAAGACTACAGCGACCACTATAACTATTGGTTGGACTATCTCGAACCCTCACCCGAAACCTAACCTCCCACGGGGCAGCACACCTAAACCTAACCTTAATCCATGTCTAACCAATGACTAGTAAACTAAGTATGCACCCTGACAGACGACGTCACACTGATAAGAAACAGCATGCACTCACGTGTAAAAAATGCCCCATCAAACTTTAATTTGCTGTTGGGAATTGATTACATGAAACAGTCACCCAGTCCCCATGTTTGTAAACAAATAATTGGTCTATAGATCTAAATGTTATGATTAAAATGTTCTGTCATGTCAGCTTAATAAATTGAAATAAGCTTCAGGTTAAGAGAAGATGTCTCATTTCTTTTTTTCTTTCTTTTTTATATATAATAATATAATAATATATATAATAATATATAATAATTTTTATATATAATACTACCTCATCAAACTTGGTGTTGTGAACAAAAAAACAACCAAACATTTGTTTGATTGCGTTTGGTACGTGTGAATATGGCCTAATAAGGCCTCATTCAAACGTATCAAACACCATTCAAGCAAATGTTATATGTGGCAAATGATACATGTGTTCCCATACAACAACAACAACAACAACAGATCAACTGTAGGAATGTAACCATTTATTTGAGTGAATATATATATATATATATATATATATAAATCTTCAAGATTTGAGTCATTTTAAAAATCCACCTGTTGGTGGCGCTGTAACTGGCCAATGTGAAAAGGGTGGGATATATTCCTCAGCCTAGTAGCCTATGAAAGTCTGTGAAAGATTCCATGTAAGCTGCCTTCATGATTTGAGTCCTTTTCAAAAATCCACCTGTTGGTGGCGCTGTTAGTCTGACTCCAGGTCCCCAGCTAAATCTTTAACTCTAACAAGTACTGTACTTTTAGGCAGACATAGAATAGTACAACAATAGTACAACAACAACAACAACTAATTTCAGTAATGGAGGAATGGGACACCTTTCCAGAATGGCATTTCAAGTAGGCCTACTGTACTTTTAGGCGCAGTGGCGTGCGCCTGTAATCCAAGCTACCGGGAGGCTGAGGCTGGCGGATCGTTTGAGCTCAGGAGTTCTGAGCTGCAGTGGACTATGTCGATCGGGTGTCCGCACTAAGTTCGGTATCGATATGGAGCTCCCGGGGGAGCCCGGGACCACCAGGTTGTCTAAGGAGGGGTGAACCGGCCCAGGTCGGAAACGGAGCAGGTCAAAGCCCCCGTGCCGCTCAGTAGTGGGTTTGACCTAGAATCAACCTGTTGTGTTGGGTGGGATATGGGCTAATATAGACAGTGCTTTGTATGGGAACACTTGCTATATGCATCCATGTGTATTATCACCATTTCCACTGTTTTTTTTATACCAATGGTCCATAATAATTTCCTAATAATAATGACTCGACCAGTGCAAAATCAACATCCTACATTACCATCATGCATTAGCCTGATTATCAGACTGTAGCTTACTCAAAGAGTGGGCGGGGTCTTTGCGGGCTGGATCCAGGCTAATCATGCATGCAATACCTCCATGCACTGATGCAGTGATGCACCACGTCTACGGACCACTTATAAGGAAAAAATTGCACTTGTGTGAAGTGAGGGGCGCTCTTATATCATACATCTTCATACGTAGGCTACATCACATTCCGTGCTCATTCAATCAAATTAATCATCACAAATGTCATGCCGGCCAATCACTTCACTTTTCTGCCCTCACTTTTATACTCAATATGCTCAGCCAATATGCTCAGCCAATATGCTCAGCCAATCAGCTACGTTATAGGGTGATCACTATCAGAATTAAATCACCGTGTTTGTGTTCACACAAAAACAGACAAAGCGTTATGCTTTTGTGCATTGTGGTGGGTCAGATGTTTGTTACATATAGGCATATGTGACAATGATGATTTTATTTAATGATCAATAAAGACATCAATCAATCAAAAAAGAAACCCCGGCAGCCGGTCAGGTGGTATATATGCGTTTGAATATCACTATTTACAAGTCTAGTTATAAGAATGTAAATAATATGTGCTACCATGCAATAAAAGTCACTCTATATTATTATAAACACTAGCTCAATTTATGTCAAAATAGTAGTTTGCAGCAGCAGCTACTTGCAACTGCAAACTGCATAGAGTAATGGTTGAGACGAAGCAGTGAAAGGTCCTGAAAGATACATAACATCAGTCTTACCCAATACCCAATCTTTCTGATGTATGAACACAAGGCTGCTGTACTTTAAACCTCATACTCTTTCAGGACCTTTCACTGCTTCGTCTCAACCATTACTCTATGGCTCTGGTCTCAGCCACCGCGGTGTATTTTTTGACATTCCGTTTTTCTCCAAAGTTAAATGTTGCCACTACTGTAAATAAACCACACAGGTTTATCCTGATGTTCTGGGCATGTGAGGCTGAGGGCGTGTTCTCTCCTCCGCGTCATTAGCACCCATACCCTAGGTGGAGTTGGCGAAAGGGCCTTTCTGTGTGGAGTTTGCATGTTCTCGCCGTGTCCCATAGGGTTGTGTAGTGGAATTCACTGGTCAATTAATAATATGAAATTAAGGAGTCAGAGGCATTGCTTAAAAGGTGGTGGTGGTTGTGCTTTAAAACATGAGCGGACAGGGGAGATGTACAATAATTATTAGTACAGGCCTGTGGTACAGTCGTTCTGCCAAGAGCACAAGGAATCAGACCATGGTTATACTGTTCTGTTACAAGGACAAACTGTGAGGAAAACTTGACCGAAAACGACTCGCTCACTGTATAACAAAATGAAGTAAAAACGTCTATAGACTGATCGAGACTTAGGGAAACATTTTTCCTTTTATTGTATCATGCTCATAAAGTGCTCTGTGCTCAAAGTGCAATTAAAAAGCAAACGCTGACGACCTTCGTCAGTGCTATTTGATTTTCACAGACAAAGAGCTCAAACAATACTAGCTCAGGTGCTGAGAATTAGTGTTATTAGTGTTGGTGACATCACCTGATGGTGGGGTGTGGACATTACAGAATAGATATACAAGTTCATACAGGTATATAGGAAACATGAGTAGGCCTACTGCATACGTACATCACATTTTGACAGTCTTATACAAAACACTTTTTGAAAATAACTTCTCTATAGGTAGCACTGGAGTGAGAGATCTTCGTTCAAGCCACCCGGATTGACAGACTGTAAATAAAAAAATCCATCTAGATTCAGTTTGGAGGAGTTTAGTGTCTAAATCCCCCCTCTTCTAGATTTCTTAACTTGTTCAATAACTGTGAACGACAGATCTGCTATGGAGTGACCGGCTTCCATGAAATGTCTTGCGACAGGAGATTTGATGTCCTTGCATCTAATGGCACTCATGTGTTCTATGATGCGTGTGCGTACTGCCCTGGATGTTTTGCCTACATACTGTAGATTGCATTTGCATGAAATCATCTTACTCATGTAGACTACATTAGAAGAACTACAATTTACAAATTGTCTGATAGTGTATTGTTTGTTATAGTAACTGCACTTGTAAATGTGTTCATTTTCTTGGAGTTTTTACAGGCCACACAATGTAGACAAGGGTAGAAGCCGGTGACTCCATCCAGCCCTGTGTGTTGCTGGGGGGGTATGTAGCAGTCTGCTTTCACCATATAGTCTCTGATGCTTTGAGATCTATAATGAGAGAAAAGAGGAGGGTCAGTGAACACTTTGGCACCTTCAGGATCAGCTGACAAAACATGCCAGTGTTTCTCTAGGATGCTACGTATATCATTGCTCAAAGGATTTTAGGTAGTGATGCAGGCACATTAATGTTTCTTTTTTTTCTTCAATTTAGTTAAAGCAGAGTCAAGCCATTTTTTGGGGTACCCTCTTTCAACAAAGTTTCTGTACATAATGTCTCTTTCTTTATCAAAATCTGACTGACTCTTACAGATTCGTTTCAGTCTAAGGAATTGAGAATATATGGCAAACCTTTCTTCAAAGCAGGGGGGTGTGCACTGGTGGCATGTAAAAGACTATTCTTGTCTGTAGGTTTGGTGTACAGAGTGGTGGACAAACTGTACCATAAACAATGCATATTGGCTCAACGCAGTGTTATATTATTAGTATCGCAACACGAGGCTAATCAACAATAGTTATCAGGCCTATAGACATCTTGGCTCTTACGTCATAATGTACTGAAAATAAGGTTACTAATAAATCATAATAACATAAATGGTGTATATACCAGCCTGCAGCATTAAGAATTCCAACCTGAACATTTTAACTTTTTATATTATGCATTTTTATGTAATAAACGAAAACACTGAGGTTATGTACTTTGGTACGTGCCAAGTTGTTGACAATAGTGTAGAATCATGTACACAGTGTTTTTAGTTCCTCAAGTGTCCCTCCAATGGTGGTGAGTTGAGTGACGAGCTCCAACGAGATGACACTGCAGACAATATGTATCACACGACAAATTTATTTCCAGTACATTATGTTGTTTATCTTCTGTTATTCATCCTTGTGCCCCGGCTATGATAAGTATATATGACATAAGAGTCAAGATGTCTCCCATTGAAAAAAGTTTGGACACCCCTGCCTTATTGCCTCTGAGAGCAAGATATAGCCCTCTTAGGCCTGATAGCTATTGTATATGGTACAGCTTGTCCTTGTAACATTCCTTGTGCTCATGGCAGAACGACTGTACCACGCACAGGCTTGTCAAAGCATGTGGTTCTCAACCTGCAAGTTGAACCAAATTGACCCTTATGGGTCCATTTGTACACTCGGGGGTCCTTGCAAATAAAACATTTGAGAACCACTAGTCCACTACTACTACTTGGCCTCCTAATGTGCAATAGTGTCAAGCTAGTACGTGTCATATTCTGACATTCAAAACAATAACATTATAAAGGTGTGTGTGCCTGGGCGGCTAGTAGAGCGGTCCGGGCACTATAGGCTGCTAAGCCAGCCTGTCACCATACTGTACACTATCCAATAAAGGCAGAAAAAGCCCAAAAATATATCTTAAAAAATAAAAAATAACGTGTGTAAAAATAAAAAAATGTTTTTGCCACAGACACGTTTGTGTACGGCAGTGATGGAAAAAGTACGGTACTCACATACATATATACATAGCAATACTGCAATGTAGATACTCTGTTACAAGTAGAAGTACCGCATTCAAAATGTACTTGAGTAAAAGTACAAATGTACTGTACGATATTTGGAACCATATAAATCAACATATCTCCTTTTTTCTTTTTAAAGATTTGTTTCTGGCTTTTCTGCCTTTATTGATAGTATCAAGTGAAGATAGACAGGAAAGAGAGAGAGAGAGAAAGGGAGAGACACGCAACAAAGGTTGTCATGACTCGAACACGCAACGCGATAGGCCCTATCTCTTATTCTTGGACAAATGTGCACCGTGTGAAGCCTATAGGTCTGGCCTGTCTGGCCTACTTATACAAGCCAAGTGTATCCCAAGGCCTGTTCTTAACTGTATTCAAAAGCTAGGTGAAGTGCCACCAAGATTACAATTATTTTGTTATATGGTTCCTGCAGGATGGTCGACTCCTGACTTGTTCCTGGGGTAATCTCATCTGTATGACAAAGGGGTTTTGTTGATGGGCCAGGAGCAAATTGTTGATCAAATTGCCTTCAGAGAGGCCTCTCTTCTTCACCTCTATGCCTGTAAACTACCCTTTATGAGAATTCAGTCAGTTGGTCCGGTCATTATACGTGTGGATGGTCATTTTGGGGCCCACTGCCACTTGCTGGCAGCGGAAGCCTTGTACTCTGTCTGCTAATAAATGACCATCTGAGCCTGAGGAAACATCAAGCTGCTGTCTGCTGTCTCAACTTTCTCTCAGTTTTTAGTCAAGTCTCGGTACACAGTAAGGCCTGACTCGTGCACAACAAAGCAAAGTTACTATATTTACCCAGGGTAACTGGACTAAGCATCAGATACTTGTTTACAGTCAGGCCCTGCTCATAGAACATTTCATGGTAGTGGTTCAATGCCTTGCTCAAGGGCACTTCAGCGGTGGTAATTTTAACGTGCCGGTCCGGAGATACGAACTGGCGATCTTCCGGTATCAAGACCGCTCCGCAAACCGTTCGGCCACCGCTGCCAAACAATGGCTTTCGGCTGTGTTTCGACTGCCACCCTCCCCCTCATACAGCACAAATGTTGTGTCAAACCATGTGACTCCCATTGGAAATGCATTGCGAGCTTGCATCAGCTATACATCTCATACAACAAGCATACATCAGTCTGTTGCGACCGTGTGAGTCGCCCCTTAGGCCTCACTCAGACCTTTAAAACATTGATGCATGCTTGTTGTATGAATGTTGTGAGTGTCATGGCCGCCCCAATGCATTTCCAATGGAAGTCACATGGTTAAGCTGTTGTATGGCTTTCGGCTGTGTTTCGACTGCGCCCCTCCCCCTCATACAACACAAATGTTGTGTCAAACCATGTGACTCCCATTGGAAATGCATTGGGGCAAGCTGTGTCACACCCTTTGTATACAACAAGCATACAGCAATCTTTTGCGACCGTGTGAGTGAGGCCATAGGGGCCCCTTAGGGGCGACTCACACGGTCGCAACAGATTGATGTATGCTTGTTGTATGAGATGTCAGATGTCACATGGTTTGACACAACATTTGTGTTGTATGAGGGGGAGGGGGGCAGTCGAAACACAGCCGAAAGCCGTACAACACAAATGTTGTGTCAAACCATGTGACTCCCATTGGAAATGAATTGAGAGCTTACAACAAGCATACATCTCATACAACAAGCATACATCAATCTGTTGCGAAGGTGTGAGTCAGGTCTTAGGACTCGGGGGTGTCCAATATTTACCACAGTACCAAAAGTAAAAGTTTTCAAATGTCAAAAAATGTCAAAAAATTGTTTGAAAATAGCAGATGTAAAGCTCACAATGCGACGCATCGCGACGCATTGTGAGTTTATAGATCTGCTATTTCCAAATGGGCAAAATGTATATAGGACTGAAGTGGTTAATGTATATGCTTTGTAATAATAATCAAAATCTACAAAGTAATTAGTAACTAAAGTTGTCAAATAATGATAGTGGTGTGAAAGTACAAGATTTAATTGCCTCTGAAATGTAGTGGAGTAGAAGTTAAAGTACAGAAAATTGGACTTACTCAAGTAAAGTACTTAAGTAGTACTTAAGTAAATGTACTTAGTTACTTTCCGCCACTGGTGTACGGAGGTATTGATAACCCCACCTGCCCGAGGTCTAGGTTTATACTTGCTATTCTATTGATTGAAGCACATCTCATCGACTTTGGAGAACATCACGTTTTCTATATCAAACCTTTTATTTACTTTTGTATCTGTTATGACTCACATACCCGTGACCATAGCATCATGGCAAGGTCACATTGTTGTTTTGTTGAGCGTTTATAAGTCCAACTCCATATTCTCTTGCCAGGATCTGATTTAGATTCATCTCAGAAGCAACAAGCCAACAGGACAACATTTTTGAAACGGTGAGCCCATTTTCTGTTGTGTAGGGTTAGTATCGAGTATTTCACCTCATCTCTGAGGAAAATATCGTACTTTTACTCTACTTTACTTTACACTACAACTATTTGAAAACTTTAGTTACTATAGTTACTTTGTAGATTTAGATTTTATTATTTTAACCACTAAAGCTCAATGTATTTTGGCTATTTTCAAAAGATTTTGAAAACTTGAAATGGGACATTCTGCCTAATGAGTACTTTAAGTACATTTTGATGCCAATACCTTTGTACTTTTACTCAAGTAGATTTTTAATACCAGACTTTACACATGTGAGTGTTTTTTGTAGTATTGTTGTTATGAAATACAATGTTCTTATTATTATTTTATTTGACTATTATTACTGTTACTAGATGAAGCTGTGTTTCCTGATCTCCATCTCCATACTGGCTGTCCTGTCTCTGAGCCACTGTGCAGGTATGTACAGAGGCATTCACAGTGGTGGAAAGTTACTAAGTACTTTTACTTAAGTACTGTATACTTAAGTACAATTTTGAGGTATTTGTACTTTACTTGAGCATTTCCAATTTCCAATACTTTTACTTCTACTCCACTACATCTCAGAGCCAAAATGTGTACTTTTACTCCACTACAATCATTTGAAAACTTGAGTTACTTTGGCGATTATAATTTTGATTAGAAAACATACATTAACCACTTCAACCCTATACATTTCGGCCATTTGAAAATAGCCGATCTACAAGCTCACAATGTGTCGCAAACTCGCAACGCGACTCATTGTGAGCTTGTAGATCTGCTATTTTCAATAGATTTTGTACACATTTTGAACTTGTGAAATGGCACATTCTGCACAATGAGTACTTTTACTTTTAGTAGTCCTACTTTAAATACAATTTGATGCAGATACTTTTGTACTTTTGCTCAAGTACATTTTCAATTCCGTACTTTTACTTGTAACGAAGTAGTTCTAAATTGCAGTATTGGTACTTTTACTTAAGTTTGTTCAGTACCGTGCTCTCCAGCTCTATATTGTGATAGTCATTTCTATAGCGTGTTTGTTCAGTACCATGCTCTCCAGCTCTATATTGTGATAGTCATTTCTATAGCGTGTTTGTTCAGTACCATGCTCTCCAGCTCCAAGTCTGGATACAATGTTATCCAATCAGGATAGAGAACACAGTCAGGATACAGATTAAACAAGTGGAATTGTAAGTGATGACACAAAGAAATAAAAAAATCACACCCGTGTGAACTGAGGTCTTATATATATAGCCTGATCAGCTGTGGTGTGACGTAATGTCAGTGACCATAGTAACCATGCTCATTTTTTTGGGTCCCACGTACAGGTACACACACGTACAGGTACACACATACATAGACACATACATACAGACAAAGCTGGTTATTGGAGTGGTTTGCACCACTCAAAAAAAAGCTGATTAATGGCTACTCTCTCCTGATTGGCTGAAATTGTGTCACCTACCTGAAAATGTATTTTCGGTTTATTGCGACCGGAGGTCACATTTACTAGTATGAAATCCTGCATCTCACGTCCGTCCGTCCGTCACACCTCCATATATGGTTGCCAATCCATCATGCCTCGTGACATCACGTGACATCATTGAGACCCTTAACGCCTCCATATATGGTCACGCCTCGTGACACGTCACACCACCATATATGGCCAGCAACTCTTGATCTGATCTGACCTCAACAAACCCTGTACACTCAAGACACGCTCCATATATGACCAGTACAGAACATATTCCATTATGCTGATCTGACCCCCCCATGCCAAAGTGCCAGCGCTCGCCCAGCAGTCTCCTATCTGCCGTCACCACTTACTGATAAAGAACTGGAGAGACAAGGAGACCCCTGTGACTGAACAAACACTGTATAGCAATGATTACTATTATTGTGATTCAAACTTTTAACAAAAAAACAAACAAATGGATTTATTCTCAACTGTACTTCTGCTTCTGCACAGTATCCAACCAATCATGCACCCAATGTCTCTTTGCTGTGGCCTGTGGATTTTTCACAGTTAACAAATACTTTTTTGATTGATTGAAGAATTTATTAACAGATTGGAGAAAACACATAAACACACCAAAACAGGTCAAGCCAACAACAAGTCAAGGGATTTGCATGTCTTAATGACTGTTGGTAGGGCGTTCCACATTTTGGTGGCATATAGGAGAGAAATTAATTTAGTCCCTTGTTTGTGCCGAATCTGGGTTGCACATGGTTTATTGAGCTCCCTCTGGTGTTGTGGGTGTGGACTTTGTTGACATTAAGGAAGTATTTAGACAGGTACATGGGCATCTTAGTGAAGTATTTAGACAGGTACATGGGTATCTTAGTGAAGTATTTAGACAGGTACATGGGTATCTTAGTGAAGTAATTAGACAGGTACATGGGTACCTTGTGGTGTATCGAATCTTGTGGATCAGACCCATTGCAAGAGGCTGTACTCTGTCGTCAACCCTAAGCCATTCCAGTCTGTCAAAATGGGCAGGGGTGAGGTGGGTTCGGGGAGTGAGTAGTAACCTGACCAGTTTGTTTGGAGCCTTGTTTTAAGGGCCTTTGAGGTTAACCTTTATTATTTTACTTTCAAAGGTGCTTCGATCGTGGATACTATGGAATATCTGGAACATCAAATACGGGTAACTTGAACCCATAGTGAAAGATAACAGAAGACTATAGAGCAGTCTTAACCCGACGAATTAGAAAGAAGAAAAAAGGGGCAGGGTACAACACTTTTTTGGTTGTTTTTCTTCTTTCTAATTATTTGTTCGGCCCAAAACATTGTGTTTATTGTCATGAGTTGTCACCATCCCAGTTGGCTTTGTCCGAGGCCTTAAAAGGTCTTAAAGTGATAGTTCACAATTTTTAAACTTAAGCTGTATGAAATACTTACCATTAATATAGTGGTTGCAACTGTATTAATTGATTGCCCGAGTCCTATGCTGGGAGTTCTGCTCTGGTTTTGGTGAATATTAAGTAGTTCCGGTCATTTTGTCGGGGGCACTGGGGCCACGCATTGAAAGTAAATTAATCCACAAAACTACCATCATTAATAATAATTGAGTACCACAGACGAAAAACAGTCTAAGTCCAAATTTCAGACTGCCCCCTCCACGAAAAGGCCTCGTTGTCCTGAACCCTTATCTATCATTTATATATTATGGATCAATAGTGTGGACTTAGACTGTTATTCGTCTGTGGTACTCTTGTATTGTTGACCTATTTCTAAAATAAAAAAAACTTTCGTTCAACTTTGACCCCTCTATCACATGGAACTATTTTTTGGGCGTAGTGATATGGACACAAAAAACCTAGTTCTGTATAGAGGGGTAAAAAATGAACGAAAGTTGCACTATATGGTATAAATAGGTCAACAATACAAATGATGCTAGTTTTGTGAATTAATTTACTTTTACTGCGTGGCCCTCTGTGCCCCCCACAAAATGACCGGAATTACTTAATATTTCACCAAGCAGAACTGCTCTGGTTTTGTGGAGCGACGGGACTAGGGCAATACAGTTGCAATCACTGTATTAATGGAAAGTATTTCATACAGCTTAAGTTAAAAAATTCCGAACTATCCCTTTAAAATAAATATACCTACTTTTTGAAACGTCTATGGGAAATATCAATGGGAAATTCTCTTTCAGGCCGCTGAAAGGGGGCGGGACTGCGATGCTCTATTTACAGTATTTATAACACTACAAGTGAATATGAGAAGCCATTTAGGCCAAAAATGCATAGTCAACTTGCACATACATGTATACTTCTCTTGCACATACATACAGTATTGGTACTTCACTTGCACATATGCATACTTCACTTGCACATACATACATACTTAATTTTTACACATATATAAATACTTCATTTGTGCATAAACTTAGCCCCGCCCCCTCTTCTGATTGGTCAATATGCTATAGTTTCTATCATTTGCCATAACCTTTGAACAGTTTGCCGTACAGAGTCATGAGTCACCTCACTGGACTCAGTTAAAAATCCTTGTCATTCAGTTACTTAGCTCTGCTAGCTCCCAGTTCTGATTATTTGATATTTGCCTGTAACTTGCACGTGCGAGGCCCCGGTCATCGCTGCTTGCAGCTTTATTAATCATTACGATTTCAATAGGGCTTCGCACTACTGTGCCGTGCTCGGGCCCTAATAAAAACTTCTGAACCCAAAGGGGACTTGTAAATTCAGTTTGAGTCTAGGCCAAAAATAACAAACATTCTCTTACAAGGGAGAGAATTATCCAAAGAGACAAGGGAAAGCATCCTGCTGACAGTCTGTACCACACAGTGAACTGACACAGCAACACAACAGAAGGTCAAATAGACATTAGACACACACAAGACTAAGTAAACACATGAACTAGTACTGACAACAAGTAGTGCATATAGTATACACAGAATGACTAACAACAACTACTACATGAAATACACACATGACATAAATGACTAGTACTTCAAATACAGGGTACACAATTATTTTGTTCTGGTCTCTGTTGATCCTTTATAACTCTCCAACTCTTCTTTTCTTTTGTCAGGTTCTGAGAGAGGTGAGTCAATCTGTTCTGCTTCTGTTCAGTTTAACACATGACAACTAGTAGGCCTATACTTAAAATGCTGCATGCATACTTCAAGTGTGTGTGTGTGTGTGTGTGTGTGTGTGTGTGTGTGTGTGTGTGTGTGTGTGTGTGTGTGTGTGTGTGTGTGTGTGTGTGTGTGTGTGTGTGTGTGTGTGTGTGTGTGTGTGTGTGTGTGTGTGTGTGTGTGTGTGTGCGTGCGTGCGTTGAGTCAATCTGTTCTGCTTCTGTTCAGTTTAACAAATGACAACTAGTAGGCCTATATTTCCAATACTGTATCCACGCAAATTAAGTATTTATATTTGTGCAAGTGAAGTATGTATGTATGTGCAACTTCAAGTGAAGTATGTATGTGTAAATGAAATATATATGTAAGTGCAAGTGAAGTACCTAAATGTCTGGTCTCTGTTGAGCATTTATTACTCTCCAACTCTTCTTTTCTTTTGTCAGGAAATGAATGCGGTGAGTCAATCTGTTCTGCTTCTGTTCAGTTTAACACACGGCAACTAGTAGGACTATACTTCAAATACTGTATACACATAAACACGTAAACATTGTTGTGGGTCTCTGTTGAGACTTTATAACACCAACTCTTCATTATTTTGTCAGGTTACCGCAGCAAATTGGCAGGTGAGTCAATATGTTCTGCTGTCCAGTTTAACGAATGTCTAACTACTAGTAGGGTTCTTCAAATATACACATGTAACACATGAACTCCAGCACAACACCAGCACATTAATGTGCAGTAGTACATATACACAGAATGAGTACCAACTACTACATGAAATACACACATAAATGACTAGTACTTCAAATATAGGGTACACAATTATTTTTTTCTGGTCTCTGTTGAGCCTTTATAACTCTCCAACTCTTCTTTTCCTTTGTCAGCATCTGAATGCGGTGAGTCAATCTGTTCTGGTTCTGTTCAGTTTAACACATGACAACTAGTAGGCCTATACTTCGAATACTGTATACACATAAACACGTAAACATTGTTGTGGGTCTCTGTTGAGCCTTTATAACACCAACTCTTCGTTATTTTGTCAGATTACCGCAGAAATTTGGCAGGTGAGTCAATATGTGCTGCTGTCCAGTTTAACGAATGGCTAACTACTAGTATGGTACTTCAAATATACACATGTAACACGTGAACTCCAGCACAACACCAGCACAAATGTGCAGTAGTACATATACACAGAATGACTAACAACTACTACATGAAATACACACATAAATGACTAGTACTTCAAATATAGGGTACACAATTATTTTTTTCTGGTCTCTGTTGAGCATTTATAACTCTCCAACTCTTCTTTTCCTTTGTCAGCATCTGAATGCTGTGAGTCAATCTGTTCTGCTTCTGTTCAGTTTAACACATGACAACTAGTAGGCCTATACTTTGAATACTGTATACACATAAACACGTAAACATTGTTGTGGGTCTCTGTTGAGACTTTATAACGTCACCAACTCTTCATTATTTTGTCAGGTTACCGCAGCAAATTGGCAGGTGAGTCAATATGTTCTGCTGTCCAGTTTAACGAATGGCTAACTACTAGTAGGGTACTTCAAATATGTATGTAACACATGAACTCCAGCACAACACCAGCACAAATGTGCAGTAGACGTACATATACACAGAATGACTACAAACTACTACATGAAATACACACATAAATGACTAGTACTTCAAATATAGGGTACACAATTTTTTTTCCTGTTCTCTGTTGATCCTTTATAACTCTCCAACTCTTCTTCTTTTGTCAGCATCTGGATGAGGTGAGTCAATCTGTTCTGCTTCTGTTCAGTTTAACACATGACAACTAGTAGGCCTATACTTCAAATACTGTATACACATAAACACGTAAACATTGTTGTGGGTCTCTGTTGAGCCTTCATAACACATCATTCATTATTTTTAGGGTTTTAGATATTTTGGCCGATATCGATATCCGATATAATTAATTGCTTTTACGGCCGATAACCGATATTACTGATGTCGATATGATCTAATTTTGTATTGAAAAATTCTTATAATTTTGTCCATTCAGAAAAATACATGTAACAGGGTGTCTGCACTGCAGGCTTAGGCAAGTCAGGTTTAACTTGAATACCTTTATATTTAATATTGTAAGCTTGTAGATCTGTTCAAGAAGTTACTTTGGGATTGTTTATCTGTAAAGACAGACCAATTAATTAATCGGCCTGATTGATTAATCGAACCGATCCCGATTAATCTAAAAACAACTCAAATCGGCCGATACCGATGTGTTTGCCGATTTGCATCACTAATTATTTTGTCAGGCTACCACAGCAATTTGGGAGGTGAGTCAATATGTTCTGCTGTCCAGTTTAACGAATGGCTAACTACTAGTAGGGTACTTCAAAATATACACATGTAACACATGAACTCCAGCACAACACCAGCACAAATGTAAGGCAACATAATTGTTCTGGTCTTTGTTGATCCTTTATCACTCCAACTCTTCATTCTGTTGTCAGGAGATCCAGTCACTTAAAGCCAGTCTTGATGCTGTGAAAACTGACAATACGGAGGTGAGTCAATATGTTCTGCTGTTCAGCTTAATGAATGACTAACAAGTAGTATACAGGCTACTTCAATATAATACACAATGACTATCAGACAAGTACAATGTTAGCTATCACACAAAATGAATGGTTGTCATTCAGTACAATCTTAGCTATCAATGGTTGTCAAACCAGCAGAAGCACAACATATCAATGTAACAAGCACACAGAGCAGTCTAGTTCCCTTCTTACGACGGTGTGATGCACCAAAAATAGCAGATCTACTGCATCTGCAACAGGCTGTGAGTTTGTAGATCAGCTATTTTTAGTGCATGACACTATTGCACAACAAAGCATCATTAGGCCTCACTCAGACCTTTACTGCATTGCTGTATGCTTGTTGGATGAATGTTGTGTAGTGTCATGGCCGCCCCAATGCATTTCCAATGGAAGTCACATGGTTTGTAGTCCACATTTTGGACTACAAGCTGTTGTATGGCTTTCGGCTGTGTTTCGACTGCGCCCCTCCCCCTCATACAACACAAATGTTGTGTCAAACCATGTGACTCCCATTGGAAATGCATTGGGGCGGCCATGACACTACACAACATTCATCCAACAAGCATACTACTTGGCCTCACCCCCCGAACCCACCTCACCCCTGCCCGCTTTGACAGACTGGAATGGCTTAGGGTCGACGACAGAGTACAGCATCTTGCAATGGGTCTGGTCCACAAGATTCGATACTCCACCAAGATACCCATGTACCTGTCTAGATACTTCCTTAATGTAAAGTCCACACCCACAACACCAGAGGGAGTGCAACGAACCATGTACAACCCAGATTCGGCACAAACAAGGGACTAAATTCTTTTCGCTCCTATGCCACCAAAATTTGGAACGCCCTACCAACAGTCATTAAGACATGCAAATCCCTTGACTCCTTCAAAACTGCTCTCAAAGGGCACCTACGGATGGCTGCAATTCGAAACTGGCCCCGTAAAATCTGAATCCCCCCCCCACCGCCCCCCCCCCCTTTTTCCCTCACTGTATATGTTTCTTTTCCCTTTTTACCTCCATTATGATGAATTCCTGTTCTGTTCTTTGTCTATGTAGAAGTGTCTATTTGTACGTCTCTAAATGTTTTGATGAATTGAACATGGTGGACCCTATTGTAAACAAGTGTAATGCTTAATTGGGTCGTCCACTCACAGTTAACAGCCTTTGTATTGAGTTTGTGCTTGAAATGTACTGTAATTCTGCAAACTGTTAATAAATATTTCAATCAATCAATCAATACAGCAATGCAGTAAAGGTCTGAGTGAGGCCCAAGTGCTCCTCCTGAGCTGCAGTCAGTGGTGTAATGTAACTAAATACATTTACTCTAGTACTGTAGGCTACGTAAATACACCTTTGAGGAACTTTTAATTTACAGTATTATTTACAATTTCCAGTATACTTTTACTTCTACTCCATTACATCTCAGAGGTACTTTTACTCCACTGCAATTATTTGAAACCTTTAGTTACTAGATACTTGATTATTATACAAAACATAAACTAACCACTTCAGCTATGTATACATTTTGGCCATTTGAAATTATTTGTATACATTGCATACATTTGAAAACTTGTGAAATGAGACATTCTGCATAATGACTACTTTCTACATGTTTTTTTGTTACACCATCACTAAACACGGGTATATTTTACACAATGTAAAATATTCCATAGCAAATATTTCTCATCAAAATATATTGCAATACAGCAATATATGGCAACTTGAGCTACTCTTGTTTAATATTTCATCATGACTTATCACAAAGAAATGAAAAATAGTTATTAAAATAGTATTTTAAAAATATTCCTAAAAGAAGAGAAATTAAGTTGGGAACTCCTCCTTTGGTCCACACATTTCTAGGACATGTGAGAATGGTCCAGTGAAGATAACAATAAAATAAAAGTCCATTGTGTCTATCACTAGACACGGGTGAAATTCACCCGAACACCTGCCTGTAGTTTTTCTAGGGATGTGGACAGGGAAACAAAGCTACCTCGTAGGGTTATAGTTTGTATATTTATATAGAGATGCCACAAAAGGTAACTGACAAAATAAAACGGTTCACAATGAAATCTGTTACTTTTCTCATAGGAAAGAATACTATTCTACAAATAGTCAGCATCACATGTCACATTTCACTTCATGAAAACAATAACATGTATAGGAACAATAAAGCAGAATAACCTCATAATGTCACTGAGCATCATGAAGCTACTGAAAGACCCATCCACCTTAGACATCAGCAACATTATGATGTCACTGAGCATCATGAAGCTACTGAAAGACCCATCCACCTCAGACATCAGCAACATTATGATGTCACTGAGCATCATGAAGCTACTGAAAGACCCATCCACCTCAGACATCAGCAACATTATGATGTCACTGAGCATCATGAAGCTACTGAAAGACCCATCCACCTCAGACATCAGCAACATTATGATGTCACTGAGCATCATGAAGGTACTGAAAGACCCATCCACCTCAGACATCAGCAACATTATGATGTCACTGAGCATCATGAAGCTACTGAAAGACCCATCCACCTCAGACATCAGCAACATTATGATGTCACTGAGCATCATGAAGCTACTGAAAGACCCATCCACCTCAGGCATCATTAACATTATGATGTCACTGAGCATCATGAAGCTACTGAAAGACCCATCCACCTCAGACATCAGCAACATTATGAAAATTACAAAAATATAAGCGTCCGGGTGAAAATCACCCGTGTTTAGTGTTCTAGGGTTAAGTACTTTTGATACCAATACATTTGTACTTTTACTCAAGTACATTTAGATTTTCTGACTTTTACTTGTAACAGAGTATTTCTACATTGCAGTATTGATACTTTTACTTGATTGGCTGAGCACGGAATGCGATGTATGATGATGTATGATGATGTATGATGATGTATGATGCTAATTAAGCTTAATTTCCATCCACCAGATGAAAAAGGCGGCGCCATAAACTGGGACCGAAGATGATTGGAGGGACAATTAGAGTATATATGACAGACGGGGTGCAGTACTTAGTTTAGACAGTTTTTGGTTTAGACTATAGTCATTGGTTAGACCAGTCATTAGTCCTACAACTACAACCTATCTCAAACCCTCACCCTAAACCTAACCTCCCACGGGGCAGCACACCTAAACCTAACCTTAACCCATGTCTAACCAATGTATAAACTAAGTATGCACCCCGACAGACGACGTCACACTGATAAGAAACAGCATGCGTGCGCATACTGGCAGCAGAAGAACCCTTCCTCTCGTAAGATGCAATGGAAAGGTTCTAGCTGCACTCACGTGTAAAAAATGCCCCATCAAACTTTCAGTTGCTGTTGTGAATTGATTACATGAAACAGTCACCCGTTGTAAACAAATAATTGGTCTATAGATCTAAATGTTATGATTAAAATGTTCTGTCATGTCAGCTTAATAAATTGAAATAAGCTTCAGGTTAAGAGAAGATGTCTGATTTCTTTTTTTCTTTTCTTTTCTTTTTTTTTTTTACAATGTGGTACAATGTGTCAATAATACATATTTATGTGGTTTTTTTCTTTCATATCTCTGCTGTTGGACCTAACTCCAAAACATTTTAGAAAATGAAAAATATAAAATGTTCAGGAAATTAAGAAAACCTTAACATTTGAAAACAAAGCAATACAACAAAGCAATACAAAGCAATACTACCTCATCAAACTTGGTGTGATGTTATATAATATTAAAACAAAAAAACGACCAAACATTTGTTTGATTGCGTTTGATACGTGTGAATATGGCCTAATAAGGCCTCATTCAAACGTATCAAACACCAATCAAGCAAATGTTTGGTCGTTTTTTTGTTTTTTTAGGCCGCCACAATGCTTTTCCAATGGGAGTCACATGGTTTGACCAAACATTTGTGTTTGATTGCTGATTGCTGGCAGTGTTCTGCCCCTGCCCCCTCAGGCCTAGTTCACACCTACACAACAAATGTTCGGTCCGTGTGTGATGCCTGATTGCTTTTTGATTGCTGCTCCAATTCATTTTCAATGGGAGTCACATGGTTTGACCAAACATTTTTGTTTGATGAGGGGGGAGCAATCAGCAATCAGCCATCAAACACAAATGTTTGGTCAAACCATGTGACTCCCATTGAAAATGAATTGGAGCAGCAATCAAAAAGCAATCAGGCATCACACACGGACCAAACATTTGTTGTGTAGGTGTGAACTAGGCCTCATCAAACAAAAATGTTTGGTCAAACCATGTGACTCCCATTGGAAAAGCAAAAAACGACCAAACATGTGCTTGATTGGTGTTTGATACGTGTGGCGAACAGCCTCTTTGGTTTGAGTGTGCTGGGTCCTTACTACAACAACAACAACAGATCAACTGTAGGAATGTAACCATTTATTTGAGTGAATATATATATATATATATATGTCTCAGCCTAAAATCTTCATGATTTGAGTCATTTTCAAAATCCACCTGTTGGTGGCGCTGTAACTGGCCAATGTGAAAAGGGTTGGATATATTCCTCAGCCTAGTAACCTATGAAAGTCTGTGAAAGATTCCACGTAAGCTGCCTTCATGATTTGAGTCATTTTCAAAAATCCACCTGTTGGTGGCGCTGTAAGTCTGTGAAAGATTTCACTGTTTATTTGTGTTTACTGTTTTTTTGTTTGTTCAGCTTGATTTATGTGTCGCTCTATGATGCTGTAGCGCTTCAATTTCCCTTCGGGGATTAATAAAGTATCGCATCTCATCTCATGGATGGATGGACATTTGAAAACTTGGGAAATGGGACAAGGACATTCTGCATTAGTAGACTGGCTGGCTGCTCCGACTTTCTAAAGTAGGCCTATGTAGAAATGCTATTTGTAAGTAGGCTACAAATAGCTACTTTTATTCAAATAGGCCTACATTTTTAATTTTGGGCTTTTACTTGCACCAGAGTGTTTGTACATTGCTAATTACTTTTAGTAAAACATGTGAGTACTTTCCACACCACTTTGTTTCGAAACCCGCAGCAGTTTAACACCACCACTAGATGGCAGTGACGAGCGCAGTATCACCAATGAATGACGTAATGTTTGTCAAAGTTAAAAGCCACTCACTTCACTTTTCTGCCCTCACTTTTATACTCAATATGCTCAGCCAATATGCTCAGCCAATCAGCTACGTTATAGGGTGATCACTATCAGCTAATTAAATCACAGTGTTTGTTTTCACACAAACAGACAAAGCTGTATGCTTTTGTGCATTGTGGTGGCTCAGATGTTTGTTACATATATGTGACAGTGATGATTTTATTTAATGATCAATAAAGACATCAATCAATCAAAAAATAAACCCTGGCAGCCGGTCAGGTGGTATATATGCGTTTGAATATCACTATTTACAAGTCTAGTTATAAGAATGTAAATAATATGTGCTACCATGCAATAAAAGTCACTCTATAAACACTAGCTCAATTTAAGTCAAAATAGTAGTTTGCAGCAGCAATAGTAGCTACTTGCAACTGCAAACTGCATAGAGTAATGGTTGAGACGAAGCAGTGAAAGGTCCTGAAAGATACATAACATCAGTCTTACCCAATACCCAATCTTTCTGATGTATGAACACAAGGCTGCTGTACTTTAAACCTCATACTCTTTCAGGACCTTTCACTGCTTCGTCTCAACCATTACTCTATGGCTCTGGTCTCAGCCACCGCAGTGTATTTTTTGACATTCCGTTTTTCTCCAAAGTTAAATGTTGCCACTACTGTTGGAGCAGCCATAAACTACACAGGTTTATCCTGATGTTCTGGGCATGTGAGGCTGAGGGCGTGTTCTCTCCTCCGCGTCATTAGCACCCATACCATAGGTGGAGTTGGCGAAAGGGCCTTTCTGTGTGGAGTTTGCATGTTCTCGCCGTGTCCCCTAGGGTTGTGTAGTGAAATTCACTGGTCAATTAATAGTATGAAATTAAGGGGTCAGAGGCATTGCTTAAAAGGTGGTGGTGGTTGTGCTTTAAAACATGAGCGGACAGGGGAGATGTACAATAATTATTAGTACAGGCCTGTGGTACAGTCGTTCTGCCAAGAGCACAAGGAATCAGACCATGATTAAACTGTTCTGTTACAAGGACAAACTGTGAGGAAAACTTGAAGTAAAAACTTCTATAGACTGAGACTTAGGGAAACATTTTTCCTTTTATTTTATCATGCTCATAAAGTGCTCTGTGCTCAAAGTGCAATTAAAAAGTAAACGTTTCGGTCCTAAGACCTTCGTTAGTGCTATATGATTTTCACAGACAAAGAACTTGCTATTAAAGAGCTCAAACAATACAGCTCAGGTGCTGAGAATTATTATTATTACTGATGGTGGGGCGTGGACATTACAGAATAGATAGTTCATACAGTTATATAGGAAACATGAGTACTGCATACACCACATTTTGACAGTCTTATACAAAACACTTTTTGAAAATAACTTCTCTATAGGTAGCACTGGAGTGAGAGATCTTCGTTCAAGCCACCCGGATTGACAGACTGTAAATACAAAATAAATCACCCCCTCTTCTAGATTTCCTAACTTGTTCAATAACTGTGAACGACAGATCTGCTATGTAGTGACCGGCTTCCATGAAATGTCTTGCGACAGGAGATTTGATGTCATTGCATCTAATGGCACTCATGTGTTCTATGATGCGTGTGCGTACTGCCCTGGATGTTTTGCCTACATACTGTAGATTGCATTTGCATGAAATCATGTAGACTACATTAGAAGAACTACAATTTACAAATTGTCTGATAGTGTATTGTTTGTTATAGTAACTGCACTTGTAAATGTGTTCATTTTCTTGGAGTTTTTACAGGCCACACAATGTAGACAAGGGTAGAAGCCGGTGACTCCATCAATAATGAGAGAAAAGAGGAGGGTCAGTGAACACTTTGGCACCTTCAGGATCAGCTGACAAAACATGCCAGTGTTTCTCTATGATGCTACGTATATCATTGCTCAAAGGATTATAGGTAGTGATGCAGGCACATGAATGTTTATTTTTAGTCTGTGCAACCTGGTTTGGATTATTCAATTTAGTTAAAGCAGAGTCAAGCCATTTTTTGGGGTACCCTCTTTCAACAAAGTTTCTGTACACAATGTCTCTCTCTTTTTCAAAATCTGAAATATGGCAAACCTTTCTTCAAAGCAGGGGGGTGTGCACTGGTGGCATGTAAAAGACTATTCTTGTCTGTAGGTTTGGTGTACAGAGTGGTGGACAAACTGTACCATAAACAATGCATATTGTCTCAACGCAGTGTTATATTATTAGTATCGCAACGCGAGGCTAATAAACAATAGTTATCAGGCCTATAGACATCTTGGCTCTTACGTCATAATGTACCGAAAATAATGTTACATATAATAAATCCTAATAACATAAATGGACATATGCCAGCCTGCAGCATGAAGAATTCCAACCTGAACATTTTAACTTTTTATATTATGCATTTTTATGTAATAAACGAAAACACTGAGGGTATGTACTTTGGTACGTGCCAAGTTGTTGACAATAGTGTATAATCATGTACACAGTGTTTTTAGTTCCTCAAGTGTCCCTCCAATGGTGGTGAGTTGAGTGACGAGCTCCAACGAGATGACACTGCAGACAATATGTATCACACGTTTATTTACAGTACATTATGTTGTTTATCTTCTGCTATTCATCCTTGTGCCCCGGCTATGATAAGTATATATGACATAAGAGTCAAGATGTCTCCCATTGAAAAAGGTTTGGACACCCCTGCCTTAGTGCCTCTGAGAGCAAGATATAGCCCTCTTAGGCCTGATAGCTATTGTTTATGGTACAGCTTGTCCTTGTAACATTGCTTGTCCTCGTGCAGGAACTACTGTACCACAGGCCTGTCCAAACTCAATGTGTCTCCCTTGTCCACTCATGTATTGAAGCTTGTGGTTCTCAACCCGTATGTTGGGACCCCCATGCGGTCTCCACATTATTTTGGGTGGTCTCCAGATGACAGTGAAGTGAAAATGTAAGGAATTTGAAGACCTTTTTAATACCTTCAAGGTTCAATGTTGTACTTTATTGTTATTGTCGGCTGGATCGGCTTCCAAATATGAACACAAGTAGTTTACATTTGTAACCAAGCTGTATAATATCACGCTGGTACTTTTAAGTACCTTGGTAAGGAATGCCTCTTCTAGACTGTTGTCAAATATACATGCCACTTCCAAAATGGTCATTTCTCTACTGTCCTCATCAAGAACAACAGCATCTGTTGTATTAGCTGTTACATCTGACAAGGCAGGGTTACACTCACGCACGCACTCACGCAAGCACGCACGCACGCACGCACGCACGCACGCACGCACGCACGCACGCACGCACGCACGCACGCACGCACCCACGCACGCACGCACGCACGCACGCACGCACGCACGCACGCACGCACACACACACACACACACACACACACACACAAAACTCTCTCGTGTGAGAGTCAAGATGGCACAGCTAGAGCACGAGTGTCACTGTAAAATTGGCGGAGCAGGTCTAGCTGAACGTACGATAATAGCAATAGAACAATATACATACATGCAGTAACTATCGACTGGGAAGATTTGATATGTATGGGCAAATTATACTTTGGGGCAGCCGCCGCAAAGGCCCGATGACCCCTAGTTCTTTGTTTTGGTCGCTGATCTCAAGGCTCTGGCTGGGAAAGGGTGCCAACCCATTTCAAAAGCATGTTGAAATCTTAAAGTCAATTCAGAAGCAGACAGGGAGCCAATGGAGCGAGGCTAAGACTGCAGTGATGTGGTCTCTCTTCTTTTTTTCCTGTGAGGAGACGGGTGGTGGTGTTCTGGACCCTGTGAGGAGACGGGTGGTGGTGTTCTGGATCGGCTGTGAGGAGACGGGTGGTGGTGTTCTGGACCCTGTGAGGAGACGGGTGGTGGTGTTCTGGACCCTGTGAGGAGACGGGTGGTGGTGTTCTGGACCCTGTGAGGAGACGGGTGGTGGTGTTCTAGACCCTGTGAGGAGACGGGTGGTGGTGTTCTGGACCCTGTGAGGAGACGGGTGGTGGTGTTCTGGACCCTATGAGGAGACGGGTGGTGGTGTTCTGGACCCTGTGAGGAGACGGGTGGTGGTGTTCTGGACCCTGTGAGGAGACGGGTGGTGGTGTTCTGGATCGGCTGTGAGGAGACGGGTGGTGGTGTTCTGGACCCTGTGAGGAGACGGGTGGTGGTGTTCTGGACCCTGTGAGGAGACGGGTGGTGGTGTTCTGGACCCTGTGAGGAGACGGGTGGTGGTGTTCTGGATCGGCTGTGAGGAGACGGGTGGTGGTGTTCTGGACCCTGTGAGGAGACGGGTGGTGGTGTTCTGGACCCTGTGAGGAGACGGGTGGTGGTGTTCTGGATCGGCTGTGAGGAGACGGGTGGTGGTGTTCTGGACCCTGTGAGGAGACGGGTGGTGGTGTTCTGGATCGGCTGTGAGGAGACGGGTGGTGGTGTTCTGAACCCTGTGAGGAGACGGGTGGTGGTGTTCTGGATCGGCTGTGAGGAGACGGGTGGTGGTGTTCTGGATCGGCTGTGAGGAGACGGGTGGTGGTGTTCTGGATTGGCTGTGAGGAGACGGGTGGTGGTGTTCTGGACCCTGTGAGGAGACGGGTGGTGGTGTTCTGGACCCTGTGAGGAGACGGGTGGTGGTGTTCTGGACCCTGTGAGGAGACGGGTGGTGGTGTTCTGGATCGGCTGTGAGGAGACGGGTGGTGGTGTTCTGGACCCTGTGAGGAGACGGGTGGTGGTGTTCTGGATCGGCTGTGAGGAGACGGGTGGCGGTGTTCTGGATCGGCTGTGAGGAGACGGGTGGCGGTGTTCTGGATCGGCTGTGAGGAGACGGGTGGCGGTGTTCTGGATCGGCTGTGAGGAGACGGGTGGTGGTGTTCTGGATCGGCTGTGAGGAGACGGGTGGCGGTGTTCTGGATCGGCTGCAAGCGCCAGTGGTGGAAAAACTACTCTACCCCAAACCCTAACCCTAACCCTAACCGCGCATGTCGGACCAAACGCACTGCCGTGGAAGTGAGCAGCAGTCGAGTGTCATAATCCCGCCAGCTTCCCCGGCAGATGCCGCCCCTCCCCCCGGCAGCATCGCAGCTGTTACCGGCAGTTGCGACGTCTGGAGCGGCGGCTGCCGAACGGAACGGACCGACAGTGCCGCGGAACGAAGCTTTCACAATCCACCCACCTTCTCCGGGTGGGTGGATTGTTGCTGCTGCCGGAGAATGCACTCGCTGCTTATGCTCCATTGCAGGCATGCCGCCAAACGGATTTGGCAATACAGCTTACGGGTGCTTTTAAACTCCGCTATGCGCTTTCCCAAATGTGTATGGTCACATTAGCAATTTTGGGGAAAGCGTGCCAACACGCCCATGCAAATAATGGTGTCGTGTCAGCATAATGGATATAATAGCGGGTAACGCTGCACTAAGGTACCATTTAGGGATAACACAAGCTGCTATATCCGTAATTTGCGGGCATTGGCTGACTTGTGGGCAGTGTCGCAGTACAGGTAAAATATAGTCATAAGGGCTATTTTTTTACGATAGGTAAGAGATGTACACTAGTTGGCCCTTGGGTGTTTTCATGTTTTCTAATCTGGCCCCCATTGAAAACAGTTTGAACACCCCTGAATTAGTGCCTCTGAGAACAAGATACAGCCCTCTTAGGCCTGATAGCTATTGTATATGGTACAGCTTGTCCTTGTAACATTCCTTGTGCTCATGGCAGAACGACTGTACCACACACAGGCTTGTCAAAGCATGTGGTTCTCAACCTGCAAGTTGAACCAAATTGACCCGTATGGGTCCATTTGAACACTCGGGGGTCCTTGCAAATAAAACATCTGAGAACCACTAGTACTACTTGGCCTCCTAATGTGCAATAGTGTCATGGTAAAGAGTACGTGTCATATTCTGACATTCAAAACAATAACATTATAAAGGTGTGTGTGCCTGGGCGGCTAGTATAGCGGTCCGGGCACTATAAGCTGCTAAGCCTGACAGCCTGACAGCGTGTCGCGGGTTCGACCCCGCGTGCCGCGTATCACCCCCCAACTCTCTCCCCCATTTCCTGTCACCATACTGTACACTATCCAATAAAGGCAGAAAAAGCCCAAAAATATATCTTAAAAAATAAAAAATAAAGTGTGTAAAAATAAAAAATAAAATGCCACAGACAAGACCAAGTCTTTGCCACACGTTTGTGTACGGCAGTGATGGACAAAGTACGGTAATCGCATTGTTTACTCAAGTAAAAGTAGCAATACTGCAATGTAGATACAAGTAGAAGTACTAAATTCAAAATGTACTTGAGTAAAAGTACAAATGTACTGTACGGTATTTGGAACCATATAATTCAACATTCAACATTTGCTTGCTTTTCTTTTCAAAAAAATGTTTTTGGTTTTTCTGCCTTTATTGATATAGTATCAAGTGAAGATAGACAGGAAAGAGAGAGAGAGAGAAGGGGAGAGACACGCAACAAAGGTTGTCATGACTCGAACACGCAACGCGATAGGCCCTATCTCTTATTCTTGGACAAATGTGCACCGTGTAAAGCCTATAGGTCTGGCCTGTCTGGCCTACTTATACAAGCCAAGTGTATCCCAAGGCCTGTTCTTAACTGTATTCAAAAGCTAGGTGAAGTGCCACAAAGATTACAATTATTTTGTTATATGGTTCCTGCAGGACTGTCCTGACTTGTTCCTGGTGTAATCTGTAAAAGGGGTTTTGTTGATGGGCCAGGAGCAAATTGTTGATCAAATTGCCTTCAGAGAGGCCTCTCTTCTTCACCTCTATGCCTGTAAACTACCACTACTTTATGAGAATTCAGTCAGTTGGTCCGGTCATTATACGTGTGGATGGTCATTTTGGGGCCCACTGCCACTTGCTGGCAGCGGAAGCCTTGTACTCTGTCTGCTAATAAATGACCATCTGAGCCTGAGGAAACATCAAGCAGCTGTCTGCTGTCTCAACTTTCTCTCTCAGTTTTTAGTCAAGTCTCGGTACAAGGACTCGGGGGTGTCCAATATTTACCACAGTATCAAAAGTAAAAGTACTCATTATTCAGAATGTCCTGTTTTACAAGTTTTCAAACGTGAAAAAATGTCAAAGTGGTTTGAAAATAGCAGATCTACAAGTTCACAATGTGTCGCATCGCGGCGCATTGTGAGTTTATAGATCTGCTATTTCCAAATGGGCGAAATGTATATAGGACTGAAGTGAAGTAACTAGTAACTAAAGTTGTCAAATAATTATAGTGGTGTGAAAGTATACAATATTTAATTGCCTCTGAAATGTAGTGGAGTAGAAGTTAAAGTACAGACAATTGGACTTACTCAAGTAAAGTACTTAAGTAGTACTTAAGTAAATGTACTTAGTTACTTTCCGCCACTGGTGTACGGAGGTATTGATGACCCCACCTGCCCGAGGTCTAGGTTTATACTTGCTATTCTATTGATTGAAGCACATCTCATCGACATTGGAGAACATCACGTTTTCTATATCAAACCTTTTATTTACTTTTGTATCTGTTATGACTCACATACCCGTGACCATAGCATCATGGCAAGGTCACATTTTTGTTTTGTTGAGCGTTTATAAATCCAACTCCATATTCTCTTGCCAGGATCTGATTTAGATTCATCTCAGAAGCAACAAGCCAACAGGAAAACATTTTTGAAACGGTGAGCCCATTTTCTGTTGTGTAGTTCTGACTCATTTAGTACATTTATTCAACTACTGTACTGTACTAGAGTTAAATGTTGAGATATTTTTACTTAAATTGAGTATTTCACTACATCTCTGAGGAAAATATTGTACTTTTACTCTACTTTACTTTACACTACAACTATTTGAAAACGTTAATTACTATAGTTACTTTGTAGATTTAGATTTGATTATTTTAACCACTAAAGCTCAATGTATTTTGGCTATTTTCAAAAGATTTTGAAAACTTGAAATGGGACATTCTGCCTAATGAGTACTTTAAGTACATTTTAATGTCAATATCTTTGTACTTTTACTCAAGTAGTTTTAATACCAGACTTTACACATGTGAGTACTTTTTCCAACACTGAAACTAGTTGATTGTAGTTTGGCATAGAGAACACTATACTACTACTACTACAATCAAACGACATGACGGAATCAAAACAGTTTTCTGTAGATTTTCAAACATAAACGTAATTGTTTTTTGTAGTATTGTTGTTATGAAATACAATGTTCTTATTATTATTTTATTTGACTATTATTACTGTTACTAGATGAAGCTGTGTTTCCTGATCTCCATCTCCATACTGGCTGTCCTGTCTCTGAGCCACTGTGCAGGTATGTACAGAGGCATTCACAGTGGTGGAAAGTACTTTTACTTAAGTACTGTATACTTAAGTACAATTTTGAGGTATTTGTACTTTACTTGAGTATTTCCAATTTCCAATACTTCTACTTCTACTCCACTACATCTCAGAGCCAAAATGTGTACTTTTACTCCACTACAATTATTTGAAAACTTGAGTTACTTTGGCGATTTTAATTTTGATTAGAAAACATACATTAACCACTTCAACCCTATACATTTCGGCCATTTGAAAATAGCCCATCTACAAGCTCACAATGCGTCGCAAACTCGCAACGTGACTCATTGTGAGCTTGTAGATCTGCTATTTTCAATAGATTTTGTACACATTTTGAACTTGTGAAATGGCACATTCTGCACAATGAGTACTTTTACTTTTAGTAGTCCTAGTTTAAGTACAATTTGATGCAGATACTTTTGTACTTTTACTCAAGTACATTTTCAATTCCTTACTTTTACTTGTAACGAAGTAGTTCTAAATTGCAGTATTGGTACTTTTACTTAAGTAAAACAATTGAGTACTTTTTTCACCACTGGGCATTCAGTAGGCTTGATTTGCATTGGTTAAAATACGTGTTAAAAAGCTCTATATTGTGATAGTCATTTCTATAGCGTGTTTGTTCAGTACCGTGCTCTCCAGCTCTATATTGTGATAGTCATTTCTATAGCGTGTTTGTTCAGTACCATGCTCTCCAGCTCTATATTGTGATAGTCATTTCTATAGCGTGTTTGTTCAGTACCATGCTCTCCAGCTCCAAGTCTGGATACAATGTTATCCAATCAGGATAGAGAACACAGTCAGGATACAGATTAAACAAGTGGAATTGTAAGTGATGACACAAAGAAATAAAAAAATCACACCCGTGTGAACTGAGGTCTTATATATATAGCCTGATCAGCTGTGGTCTGACGTAATGTCAGTGACCATAGTAACCATGCTCATTTTTTTGGGTCCCACGTACAGGTACACACACGTACAGGTACACACATACATAGACACATACATACAGACAAAGCTGGTTATTGGAGTGGTTTGCACCACTCAAAAAAAAGCTGATTAATGGCTACTCTCTCCTGATTGGCTGAAATTGTGTCACCTACCTGAAAATGTATTTTCGGTTTATTGCGACCGGAGGTCACATTTACTAGTATGAAATCCTGCATCTCACGTCCGTCCGTCCGTCACACCTCCATATATGGTTGCCAATCCATCATGCCTCGTGACATCACGTGACATCATTGAGACCCTTAACGCCTCCATATATGGTCACGCCTCGTGACACGTCACACCACCATATATGGCCAGCAACTCTTGATCTGATCTGACCTCAACAAACCCTGTACACTCAAGACACGCTCCATATATGACCAGTACAGAACATATTCCATATGCTGATCTGACCCCCCCATGCCAAAGTGCCAGCACTCGCCCAGCAGTCTCCTATCTGCCGTCACCACTTACTGGTTAAAGAACTGGAGAGACAAGGAAACCCCAGTGACTGAACAAACACTGTATAGCAATGATTACTATTATTGTGATTCAAACTTTTAACAAAAAAACAAACAAATGGATTTATTCTCAACTGTACTTCTGCTTCTGCACAGTATCCAACCAATCATGCACCCAATGTCTCTTTGCTGTGGCCTGTGGATTTTTCACAGTTAACAAATACTTTTTTGATTGATTGAAGAATTTATTAACAGATTGGAGAAAACACATGAACACACCAAAACAGGTCAAGTCAACAACAAGTCAAGGGATTCGCATGTCTTAATGACTGTTGGTAGGGCGTTCCACATTTTGGTGGCATATAGGAGAGAAATTATTTTAGTCCCTTGTTTGTGCCGAATCTGGGTTGCACATGGTTTATTGAGCTCCCTCTGGTGTTGTGGGTGTGGACTTCGTTGACATTAAGGAAGTATTTAGACAGGTACATGGGTATCTTAGTGAAGTATTTAGACAGGTACATGGGTATCTTGGTGGTGTATCGAATCTTGTGGATCAGACCCATTGCAAGATGCTGTACTCTGTCGTCAACCCTAAGCCATTCTGTCAAAATGGGCAGGGGTGAGGTGGGTTCGGGGAGTGAGGCCAAGTAGTAACCTGACCAGTTTGTTTTGGGAAGTCTGGAGCCTTGTTTTAAGGGCCTTTGAGGTTAACCTTTATTATTTTACTTTCAAAGGTGCTGATGCCATGGCCATGAATCAAATACAGGTAACGTGAAGCCATAGTGAAATATTTATTGTATATAACTGAAGACTATAGAGCAGTCGCACCCGACAAATTAGAAAAAAGAAAAAAGGGGCAGGGTACAACACATTTTTTGTTGTTTTTCTTCTTTCTAATTATTTGTTCGGATCAAAACATTGTGTTTATTGTCATGAGTTGTCACCATCCCAGTTGGCTTTGTCCGAGGCCTTAAAAGGTCTTAAAGTGATAGTTCACAATTTTTAAACTTAACACAACACAACACAACTAACTGACTTCAGTACCACACAGTGAACTGACACAGCAACACAACACAAGGTCAAATAGACACACACAAGAATAAGTACACACATGAACTAGTACTGACAACAAGTAGTGCATATAGTATACACAGAATGACTAACAACTCCTACTACATGAAATAGACACATAAATGACTAGTACTTCAAATATAGGGTACACAATTATTTTGTTCTGGTCTCTGTTGATCCTTTATAACTCTCCAACTCTTCTTTTCTTTTGTCAGGTTCTGGGACAGGTGAGTCAATCTGTTCAGCTTCTGTTCAGTTTAACACATGACAACTAGTAGGCCTATACTTAAAATACTGTGTGTGTGTGTGTGTGTGTGTGTGTGTGTGTGTGTGTGTGTGTGTGTGTGTGTGTGTGTGTGTGTGTGTGTGTGTGTGTGTGTGTGTGTGTGTGTGTGTGTGTGTGTGTGTGTGTGTGTGTACAGTATATGTGCACATTAAGTACTGTATGTATTGTATAAATTAAGTATTTATATTTGTCCAAGTGAAGTATGTATGTGCAACTTCAAGTGAAGTATGTATGTGTAAATGAAATATATATGTATGTGCAAGTGAAGTACCTAAATGTCTGGTCTCTGTTGAGCATTTATAACTCTCCAACTCTTCTTTTCCTTTGTCAGCAACTGAATGAGGTGAGTCAATCTGTTCTGCTTCTGTTCAGTTTAACAAATGACAACTAGTAGGCCTATACTTCAAATACTCTATACACATAAACATGTACACATTGTTGTGGGTCTCTGTTGAGCCTTTATAACACCAACTCTTCATTATTTTGTCAGATTACCGCAGCAATTTTGCAGGTGAGTCAATATGTTCTGCTGTCCAGTTTAACGAATGTCTAACTACTAGTAGGGTACTTCAAATATACACATGTAACACATTAACTCCAGCACAACACCAGCACAAATGTGCAGTAGTACATACACAGAATGACTACCAACTACTACATGAAATACACACATAAATGACTAGTACTTCAAATATAGGGTACACAATAATTTTTTTCTGGTCTCTGTTGAGCCTTTATAACTCTCCAACTCTTCTTTTCCTTTGTCAGCAACTGAATGCGGTGAGTCAATCTGTTCAGCTTGTGTTCAGTTTAACACATGACAACTAGTAGGCCTATACTTCAAATACTGTATACACATAAACACGTAAACATTGTTGTGGGTCTCTGTTGAGACTTTATAACACCAACTCTTCATTATTTTGTCAGGTTACCGCAGAAAATTGGCAGGTGAGTCAATATGTTCTGCTGTCCAGTTTAACGAATGGCTAACTACTAGTAGGGTACTTCAAATACACATGTAACACATTAACTCCAGCACAACACCAGCACAAATGTGCAGTAGTACATATACACAGAATGACTACCAACTACTACATGAAATACACACATAAATGACTAGTACTTCAAATATAGGGTACACAATTTTTTTTGTCTCGTCTCTGTTGAGCCTTTATAACTCTCCAACTCTTCTTTTCCTTTGTCAGCATCTGAATGCGGTGAGTCAATCTGTTCTGCTTCTGTTCAGTTTAACACATGACAACTAGTAGGCCTATACTTCGAATACTGTATACACATAAACACGGAAACATTGTTGTGGGTCTCTGTTGAGAGACTTTATAACACCAACTCTTCATTATTTTGTCAGGTCATGTACGACCGCTTGTACGCAAGCGGTGAGTCAATATGTTCTGCAGTTCAGTTTAATGAATGACTACGTATACAGGCTAATTCAATATAATACACAATGACTATCAGACAAGTACAATGTTAGCTATCACACAAAATGAATGGTTGTCATTCAGTACAATCTTAGCTATCACACAAATGGTTGTCAAACCAGCAGAAGCACAACATATCAATGTAACAAGCACACATGTCTAGTTCCCTTCTTACGATGGTGTGATGCACCAAAAATAGCAGATCTACTGCATCTGCAACAGGCTGTGAGTTTGTAGATCAGCTATTTTTTTGTGCATGACACTATTGCACAACAAAGCATCATTAGTGCTCCTCCTGCGCTGCAGTCAGTGGTGTAATGTAACTAAATACATTTACTCTAGTACTGTATAGGCTACTTAAATACTTTGAGGAACTTTTAATTTACAGTATTATTTACAATTGCCAGTATATTTTTACTTCTACTCCATTACATCTCAGAGGTACTTTTACTCCACTGCAATTATTTGAAACCTTTAGTTACTAGATACTTGATGATACATAGCTGACCACTTCAGCTATGTATACATTTTGGCCATTTGAAATTATTTTTATACATCTATTATACAATTGAAAAGGTGTGCCCAAAACGCTGTTCCCAGGACAGGAACAAAAGGCACCAGCTACTACGTCACTGACACACTGCAACACACACTGCAACAACCCACTAAACACACTAACACGTCACAGACTTACCCTCCGCGTCGACCCACGGCTATCTCCTCATGTCGCGCAGCACGGCCACACTCCACATCACGCGCGTAAAAATTGTCATTGCACTGCCACTAAAGCCGGCTCCCGTCCACACTCGCAAACAATATCAATATAAATAATAAACACAAACACGCCACAAGCACCGACACCCCCGCCTAATTTGTTGCCACGTCTATGAAAACAAGCCCAGAAAAAATGCCATTCAACACGCTACTTACAACTCGCTTACAATTCGCGGACCTGGCAACACTGCATCCCGTGATTCCACTCTTTTCATTGGCTGCGCCGCCAACATTGTCAAACATTGTTGCCACGTCTATGTAAACAAGGCCGCAAACCCTGACTTCCTACAGCCTACAGCCTATACTTTCACACACTACCACTCGCTTACAATACGTGGACCTGGCAACACTACATCAGCCCTTCCCAATGGCTCAAAACCCCACCACGTGACCCACGTGTGTTTCGTGTTACCTTTCACACTTCCGGAAACAATACCGGAAGTTACACGGTACACACACACACACGCACACACACACACACACACACACACACACGCACACACGTGCGTGCGCGCGCACACACACACACACACACACACACACAGTGTACAGCCTGCCGGAAACCAAAAGTAGAAGAAGACGAAGAACAACAACACAGGTTCTACACTGATTCTAACTTGGATGGAGAGCGCCGCGATTACATACACAGTTACACTCATGCAAACACGACCGCGTCGACACCTGGCGTGGTACAATCGGGACGAACCGACGCGCATATATATGGATAACAACAACAACACTACACGCAGCAACAACGCGCTGCAACACAACACGTAAGTCACGTATGTAACTATGGTTCTATGAATCCTGGATGACTGCTTAACACTGGATGATTGGCGTCCAGTGTTAAGCACTGACTCTGGCAGTCAGTAAGGCTGAAATAGAACAGCTGTGTACAACGCAGTGTCACTGCAGACACGTGTGTGTGTGTGGTGTGTGCGTGCGTGCGTGCGCGCGGGGGGGGGATTTTGGATCGCCTCGCGATGCAGCTGAAATGGCACACACACACACACACACACGCCACAAAACGCTAATAATAATAATAATAATACACAATTAGAACACTACACTAATCATAACAACAGTACAGCACAGTACAGTACACATGAGTACAGTACAGAAAGAAAGCTCACATCAGAATATTAATCCATGTAATAATAATCATAATAATAAAACATAATAACACAACACTAATAACTATAATATCAACAGTACAGAGAACAGTACAGTACATCAGAATATTAATCCATGTAATAATAATAATAACAATAAATAAGCACACAACACTAATAACAGTACAGAGAACAGTACAGTACACATGAGTACAGTACAGTACAGTATACTGTTCCTGCGCCTTGCCATGCTCTCTTTCAATCATAATAATAATAATAAATAACAACACTACACTAATAACAACAATAATATCAACAATACAGCGAACACTACAGTACACATGAGTACAGTACAGTACAGAAAGAAAGCTCACATCAGAATATTAATCCATGTAATAATAATAATAATAATAATAATAAATAATAACACAACACTACTAACTATAATATCAACAGTACAGAGAACAGTACAGTACAGTACATCAGAATATTAATCCATGTAATAATAATAATAATAAAAAAACACTAATACAACAGTACAGAGAACAGTACAGTACAGTACACATGACTACAGTACAGTACAAACACTTACAGTACAGTACAGTACAGTATACTGTTCCTGCGCCTTGCCATGCTCGCTTTCATACGCACATACACAAAACCAAACAGGGCCACTCAGCCAGCTTGGCAACTTTGCGCTTTCCAAGCAAATGCATAAATGAAAACATCATGGGTTGCCATTGCCTTCTTCCCATTTGCGACGCATCGCGTTAGGATGAGCGGGCCGAAGGCCCGCGAAATTCTAGTTGCATACATTTGAAAACTTGTGAAATGGGACATTCTGCATAATGACTACTTTCTACTTTTGGTACTTTAATTAACTCTAGAACACTAAACATGTTTTTATTACACCATCACTAAACACGGGTATATTTTAACCCAAGGTAAAATATTCCATAAAAAATATTTCTCATCAAAATATATTGCAATATAGCAATATATGGCAACTTGAGCTACTCTTCTTTAATATTTCATCATGACTTATCACAAAAAAACGAAAAATAGTTATTAAAATAGTATTTTAAAAATATTCCTAAAAGAAGAGAAATGAAGTTGGGAACTTCTCCTTTGGTCCATCCATTTCTAGGACATGTGAGAATGGTCCAGTGAAGAGAACAATAAAATAAAAGTCCATTCTGGGTGTGTGGGATTTTTCTCTATCACACTATCACTAGACACGGGTGAAATTCACCCGAACACCTGCCTGTAGAAAAAATCAGGGATGTGGACAGGGAAACAAACCTACCTTCTATGATGTCACTGAGCATCATGAATGTACTGAAAGACCCATCCACCTCAGACATCAGCAGCATTATGATGTCACTGAGCATCATGAAGCTACTGAAAGACCCATCCACCTCAGACATCAGCAACATTATGATGTCACTGAGCATCATGAATGTACTGAAAGACCCATCCACCTCAGACATCAGCAACATTATGATGTCACTGAGCATCATGAAGCTACTGAAAGACCCATCCACCTCAGACATCAGCAACATTATGATGTCACTGAGCATCATGAAGCTACTGAAAGACCCATCCACCTCAGACATCAGCAACATTATGATGTCACTGAGCATCATGAATGTACTGAAAGACCCATCCACCTCAGACATCAGCAACATTATGATGTCACTGAGCATCATGAAGCTACTGAAAGACCCATCCACCTCAGACATCAGCAACATTATGATGTCACTGAGCATCATGAATGTACTGAAAGACCCATCCACCTCAGACATCAGCAACATTATGATGTCACTGAGCATCATGAAGCTACTGAAAGACCCATCCACCTCAGACATCAGCAGCATTATGAAAATTACAAAAATATAAGCGCCCGGGTGAAAATCACCCGTGTTTAGTGTTCTAGGGTTAAAGGGATAGTTCAGAGTTTTTGAACTTATGCTGTATGAAATACTTGCTGCTCTGGTTTTGTTCAATATTAAGTAGTTCCGGGGGCACTGGGGCCACGCAGTAAAAGTAAACTAATTCACAAAACTAACGTAATTTGTATTGTTTACCCATTTCTAAAATATTAGCCAACTGTCGTTCAACTTTGACCCCTTTATCACATGGAACTTTTTTTTGGGCGTAGGGATATGGACACAAAAACATAGTTCCGTGTGATAGATGGGTAAAAAATGAACGAAAGTTGCACTAATATTTTAGAAATAGGTCAACAATACAAATTACGTTAGTTTTGTGGTTTCATTTACTTTTAATGCGTGGCCCGGCCCCTGTGCCCCCCACAAAATGACCAGAACTACTTAATATTTCACCAAAACCAGAGCAGAACTCCCACCACGGGACTCGGGCAATCAATGAATACAGTTGCAACCACTATATTAACCCATTTTGACCTGAGATCAGATTCTAAAAATGTCTTCTACATCCTGACAGTTTTCTGAAAAAGCTATGTTTCTATGTCAGTCGCTCGATTTTTCAAAAATAGCAGACCTACAAGCTACGAGCTTGTAGATCTGCTATTTTTCAATAGCTAAAGCATAACATAATGCTAACACCAAAAGGGGTTTCCGCCCAAAATGGATTAATGGCAAGTATTTCATACAGCTTAAGTTAAATAAATCTTTACTATCCCTTTAAGTACTTTTGATACCAATACATTTGTACTTTTACTCAAGTACATTTAGATCTTCTGACTTTTACTTGTAACAGAGTATTTCTACATTGCAGTATTGATGCTTTCACTTGATTGGCTGAGCACGGAATTTATTGTATGATGATGTATATTATCACTCCAACTCTTCATTCTGTTGTCAGGAGATCCACGAACGTAAAGCCAGTCAGGAGGTGAGTCAATATGTTCTGCTGTTCAGTTTAACAAATGATTAACAAGTAGTTACTAGTACTTCACATACTGTGTACACAATTCATTTTTTTGCTGGTCTCTGTTGAGCCTTTATAACTCCAACTCTTCATTATTGTGTCAGGACATGTACGACGGCTTGTACGTGTGTGTGTGTGTGTGTGTGTGTGTGTGTGTGTGTGTGTGTGTGTGTGTGTGTGTGTGTGTGTGTGTGTGTGTGTGTGTTTGTGTGTGTGTGTGTGTGTGTGTGTGTGTGTGTGAGTGTATGTATGTATGTATGTATGTATGTATGTATGTATGTATGTATGTATGTATGTATGTATGTATGTATGTATGTATGTATGTATGTATGTATGTATGTACAAGTGAAGTATGTGTGAATGAAGTATCTATATGTGCGCAAATTAAGTATTTATATTTGTGCAAGTGAAGTATATATGTATGTATGTGCAACTTCAAGTGAAGTATAAATGAAATATATATGTATGTGCAAGTAAAGTACCTAAATGTCTGGTCTCTGTTGAGCATTTATAACTCTCCAACTCTTCTTTTCTTTTGTCAGGAAATTAATGAGGTGAGTCAGTCTGTTCTGCTTCTGTTCAGTTTAACAAATGACAACTAGTAGGCCACTTCATATACTGTATACACAAACACGTAAACATTGTTGTGGGTCTCTGTTGAGCCTTTATAACACCAACTCTTCATTATTTTGTCAGGTTACCGAAGCAAATACTGCAGCAATTTGGCATGTGAGTCAATATGTTCTGCTGTCCAGTTTAACGAATGGCTAACTACTAGTAGGGTACTTCAAATATACACATGTAACACATTAACTCCAGCACAACACCAGCACAAATGTGCAGTAGTACATATACACAGAATGACTACCAACTACTACATGAAATACACACATAAATGACTAGTACTTCAAATATAGGGTACACAATTATTTTGTTCTGGTCTCTGTTGAGCCTTTATAACTCTCCAACTCTTCTTTTCCTTTGTCAGCATCTGAGAGAGGTGAGTCAATCTGTTCTGCTTCTGTTCAGTTTAACACATGACAACTAGTAGGCCTATACTTCGAATACTGTATACACAAACACGTAAACATTGTTGTGGGTCTCTGTTGAGCCTTTATAACACCAACTCTTCATTATTTTGTCAGGTTACCGAAGCAAATACTGCAGCAATTTGGCATGTGAGTCAATATGTTCTGCTGTCCAGTTTAACGAATGGCTAACTACTAGTAGGGTACTTCAAATATACACATGTAACACATTAACTCCAGCACAACACCAGCACAAATGTGCAGTAGTACATATACACAGAATGACTACCAACTACTACATGAAATACACACATAAATGACTAGTACTTCAAATATAGGGTACACAATTATTTTGTTCTGGTCTCTGTTGAGCCTTTATAACTCTCCAACTCTTCTTTTCCTTTGTCAGCATCTGAGAGAGGTGAGTCAATCTGTTCTGCTTCTGTTCAGTTTAACACATGACAACTAGTAGGCCTATACTTCGAATACTGTATACACATAAACCCGTAAACATTGTTGTGGGTCTCTGTTGAGACTTTATAACACCAACTCTTCATTATTTTGTCAGGTCATGTACGACCTGACAAAAGTACTTAAGTACTTTTGATACCAATACATTTGTACTTTTACTCAAGTACATTTAGATTTTCTGACTTTTACTTGTAACAGAGTATTTCTACATTGCAGTATTGATGCTTTCACTTGATTGGCTGAGCACGGAATTTATTGTATGATGATGTATATTATCACTCCAACTCTTCATTCTGTTGTCAGGAGATCCACGAACGTAAAGCCAGTCAGAAGGTGAGTCAATATGTTCTGCTGTTCAGTTTAACAAATGATTAACAAGTAGTTACTAGTACTTCACATACTGTGTACACAATTCATTTTTTTGCTGGTCTCTGTTGAGCCTTTATAACTCCAACTCTTCATTATTGTGTCAGGACATGTACGACGGCTTGTACGTGTGTGTGTGTGTGTGTGTGTGTGTGTGTGTGTGTGTGTGTGTGTGTGTGTGTGTGTGTGTGTGTGTGTGTGTGTGTGTGTGTGTGTTTGTGTGTGCGCGCGCGTGTGTGAAGTTATACAGTATATGTGCGAATGAAGTATGTATGTACCTGTATGTATGTATGTATGTATGTATGTATGTATGTATGTATGTATGTATGTATGTATGTATGTATGTACAAGTGAAGTATGTGTGAATGAAGTATCTATATGTGCGCAAATTAAGTATTTATATTTGTGCAAGTGAAGTATGTATGTATGTGCAACTTCAAGTGAAGTATGTATGTGTAAATGAAATATATATGTATGTGCAAGTGAAGTACCTAAATGTCTGGTCTCTGTTGAGCATTTATAACTCTCCAACTCTTCTTTTCTTTTGTCAGCATCTGGAAGCGGTGAGTCAATCTGTTCTGCTTCTGTTCAGTTTAACACATGACAACTAGTAGGCCTATACTTCATATACTGTATACACACAAACACGTAAACATTGTTGTGGGTCTCTGTTGAGCCTTTATAACACCAACTCTTCATTATTTTGTCAGGTTACCATGGTACTTTTGCAGGTGAGTCAATATGTTCTGCTGTCCAGTTTAACGAATGTCTAACTACTAGTAGGGTACTTCAAATATACACATGTAACACATTAACTCCAGCACAACACCAGCACAAATGTAAGGCAACATTTGTGCTGGTCTTTGTTGATCCTTTATCACTCCAACTCTTCATTCTGTTGTCAGGAGATCCAGGAACTTCAACACCAGTCTTGATGTTGCTCATGCTATATACACCAGATGTTTAAGGAGGTGAGTCAATATGTTCTGCCGTTCAGTTTAATGAATGACTAACAAGTAGTATACAGGCTACTTCAATATAATACACAATGACTATCAGACAAGTACAATATGTTAGTCACACAAAATTAATGGTTGTCATGCAGGACAATCTTAGCTATGACACAGGTTGTCAAACCAGCAGAAGCACAACATATCAATGTAACAAGCACACAGAGCAGTCTAGTTCCCTTCTTATGACGGTGTGATGCACCAAAAATAGCAGATCTACTGCATCTGAATCAGGCTGTGAGTTTGTAGATCAGCTATTTTTAGTGCATGACACTAACACTATTGCACAACAAAGCATCATTAGTGCTCCTCCTGCGCTGCAGTCAGTGGTGTAATGTAACTAAATACATTTACTCTAGTACTGTATAGGCTACTTAAATACTTTGAGGAACTTTTAATTTACAGTATTATTTACAATTTACACTATACTTTTACTTCTACTCCACTACATCTCAGAGGTACTTTTACTCCACTGCAATTATTTGAAACCTTTAGTTACTAGATACTATTATACAAAACATAAACTAACTACTTCAGCAATGTATACATTTTGGCCATTTGAAATTATTTTGTATACATTGCATACATTTGAAAACTTGTGAAATGAGACATTCTGCATAATGACTACTTTCTACTTTTGGTACTTTAACCCTATAGAACACTAAACATGTTTTTTGTTACACCATCACTAAACACGGGTATATTTTACACAATGTAAAATATTCCATAAAAAATATTTCTCATCAAAATATATTGCAATACAGCAATATATGGCAACTTGAGCCACTCTTCTTTAATATTTCATCATGACTTATCACAAAAAAACAAAAGATATTACAAAAAAAAAGATAAATGAAGTTGGGAACTTCTCCTTCGGTCCACCCATTTCTAGGACATGTGAGAATGGTCCAGTGAAGAGAACAATAAAATAAAAGTCCATTGTGAGTGTGTGGGATTTTTCTCTATCACACTATCACTAAACACGGGTGAAATTCACCCGAACACCTGCCTGTAGAAAAAATCAGGGATGTGGACAGGGAAACAAAGCTACCTTCTATGATGTTGTAACAATCGCCCTTTGTGCATTAGGGGAAATTATTAACTAAGGAAGATCGTAGGGTTATAGTTTGTATATTTATATAGAGATGCCACAAAAGGTAACTGACAAAATAAAACGGTTCACAATGAAATCTGTTACTTTTCTCATAGGAAAGAATACTATTCTACAAATAGTCAGCATCACATGTCACATTTCACTTCATAAAAACAATAACATGTATAGGAACAATAAAGCAGAATAACCTCATAATGTCATCATGAAGCTACTGAAAGACCCATCCACCTCAGACATCAGCAACATTATGATGTCACTGAGCATCATGAAGCTACTGAAAGACCCATCCACCTCAGACATCAGCAACATTATGAAAATTACAAAGTACATTTAGATTTTCTGACTTTTAGGGGCGACTCACACGGTCGCAACAGATTGATGTATGCTTGTTGTATGAGATGTATGCTTGTTGTAAGCTCTCAATGCATTTCCAATGGGAGTCACATGGTTTGACACAACATTTGTGTTGTATGAGGGGGAGGGGTGCAGTCGAAACACAGCCGAAAGCCATACAACAGCTTGTAGTCCAAAATGTTGATTCAAACCATGTGACTTCCATTGGATATGCATTGGGGCGGACATGACACTTAGAACATTCATACAACAAGCATGCATCAATGTTTTAAAGGTGTGAGTGAGGCCTTACTTGTAACTGAGTATTTCTACATTGCAGTATTGATACTTTTACTTGATTGGCTTAGCACGGAATGTGATGTATGATGATGTATGATGCTAATTAAACTGCATTTCCATCCACCAGCTGTCTAAAAACTCGGAAGAGACGCCGCCGGAAGACTACAGCGACCACTATAACTATTGGTTGGACTATCTCGAACCCTCACCCGAAACCTAACCTCCCACGGGGCAGCACACCTAAACCTAACCTTAATCCATGTCTAACCAATGACTAGTAAACTAAGTATGCACCCTGACAGACGACGTCACACTGATAAGAAACAGCATGCACTCACGTGTAAAAAATGCCCCATCAAACTTTAATTTGCTGTTGGGAATTGATTACATGAAACAGTCACCCGTGTGCCCAGTCCCCATGTTTGTAAACAAATAATTGGTCTATAGATCTAAATGTTATGATTAAAATGTTCTGTCATGTCAGCTTAATAAATTGAAATAAGCTTCAGGTTAAGAGAAGATGTCTCATTTCTTTTTTTCTTTCTTTTTTATATATAATAATATAATAATATATATAATAATATATAATATTTTTTATATATAATACTACCTCATCAAACTTGGTGTTGTGAACAAAAAAACAACCAAACATTTGTTTGATTGCGTTTGGTACGTGTGAATATGGCCTAATAAGGCCTCATTCAAACGTATCAAACACCAATCAAGCAAATGTTATATGTGGCAAATGATACATGTGTTCCCATACAACAACAACAACAACAACAGATCAACTGTAGGAATGTAACCATTTATTTGAGTGAATATATATATATATATATATATAAATCTTCAAGATTTGAGTAATTTTAAAAATCCACCTGTTGGTGGCGCTGTAACTGGCCAATGTGAAAAGGGTGGGATATATTCCTCAGCCTAGTAGCCTATGAAAGTCTGTGAAAGATTCCAGTAAGCTGCCTTCATGATTTGAGTCATTTTCAAAAATCCACCTGTTGGTGGCGCTGTTAGTCTGACTCCAGGTCCCCAGCTAAATCTTTAACTCTAACAAGTACTGTACTTTTAGGCAGACATAGAATAGTACAACAATAGTACAACAACAACAACAACTAATTTCAGTAATGGAGGAATGGGACACCTTTCCAGAATGGAATTTCAAGTACTGTACTTTTAGGCGCAGTGGCGTGCGCCTGTAATCCAAGCTACCGGGAGGCTGAGGCTGGCGGATCGTTTGAGCTCAGGAGTTCTGAGCTGCAGTGGACTATGTCGATCGGGTGTCCGCACTAAGTTCGGTATCGATATGGAGCTCCTGGGGGAGCCCGGGACCACCAGGTTGTCTAAGGAGGGGTGAACCGGCCCAGGTCGGAAACGGAGCAGGTCAAAGCCCCCGTGCCGCTCAGTAGTGGGTTCGCGCCCGTGAATAGACACTGCAGTGCAGCCTGAGCAATACAGCGAGACCTAGTCTTTTTATGCCGACATGGGTGGTTATGAACGAGGGACCACCTGACCTAGAATCAACCTGTTGTGTTGGGTGGGATATGGGCTAAGATTATAGACAGTGCTTTGTATGGGAACACTTGCTATATGCATCCATGTGTATTACCCCCATTTCCACTGTTTTTTTTATACCAATGGTCCATAATAATTTCCTAATAATAATGACTCGACCAGTGCAAAATCAACATCCTACATTACCATCATGCATTAGCCTGATTATCAGACTGTAGCTTTCTCAGAGAGTGGGCGGGGTCTTTGCGGGCTGGATCCAGGCTAATCATGCATGCAATACCTCCATGCACTGATGCAGTGATGCACCACGTCTACGGACCACTTATAAGGAAAAAATTGCACTTGTGTGAAGTGAGGGGTGCTCTTATATCATACATCTTCATACGTAGGCTACATCACATTCCGTGCTCATTCAATCAAATTAATCATCACAAATGTCATGCCGGCAATCACTTCACTTTTCTGCCCTAACTTTTATACTCAATATGCTCAGCTAATATGCTCAGCCAATATGCTCAGCCAATCAGCTACGTTATAGGGTGATCACTATCAGAATTAAATCACAGTGTTTGTGTTCACACAAAAACAGACAAAGCTGTATGCTTTTGTGCATTGTGGTGGGTCAGATGTTTGTTACATATAGGCCTATGTGACAATGATGATTTTATTTAATGATCAATAAAGACATCAATCAATCAAAAAAGAAACCCCGGCAGCCGGTCAGGTGGTCGTTTGAATATCACTATTTACAAGTCTAGTTATAAGAATGTAAATAATATGTGCTACCATGCAATAAAAGTCACTCTATATTATTATAAACACTAGCTCAATTTAGGTCAAAATAGTAGTTTGCAGCAGCAGCTACTTGCAACTGCAAACTGCATAAAGTAATGGTTGAGACGAAGCAGTGAAAGGTCCTGAAAGATACATAACATCAGTCTTACCCAATACCCAATCTTTCTGATGTATGAACACAAGGCTGCTGTACTTTAAACCTCATACTCTTTCAGGACCTTTCACTGCTTCGTCTCAACCATTACTCTATGGCTCTGGTCTCAGCCACCGTGGTGTATTTTTTGACATACCGTTTTTCTCCAAAGTTAAATGTTGCCACTACTGTTGGAGCAGCCATAAACCACACAGGTTTATCCTGATGTTCTGGGCATGTGAGGCTGAGGGCGTGTTCTCTCCTCCGCGTCATTAGCACCCATACCCTAGGTGGAGTTGGCGAAAGGGCCTTTCTGTGTGGAGTTTGCATGTTCTCGCCGTGTCCCATAGGGTTGTGTAGTGGAATTCACTGGTCAATTAATAGTATGAAATTAAGAGGTCAGAGGCATTGCTTAAAAGGTTCTGGTGGTTGTGCTTTAATACATGAGCGGACAGGGGAGATGTAGGCCTACAATAATTATTAGTACAGGCCTGTGGTACAGTCGTTCTGCCAAGAGCACAAGGAATCAGACCATGGTTATACTGTTCATGTTACAAGGACAAAATGTACCATAAACAATGCATATTGTCCCAACGCAGTGGTATATTAGTATCGCAACGCGAGGCTAATAAACAATAGTTATCAGGCCTATAGACATCTTGGCTCTTACGTCATAATGGTCCGAAGGTAAATTACGATAGGTAAGAGATGTACACTAGTTGGCCCTTGGGTGTTTTCATGTTTTCTAATCTGGCCCCCATTGAAAAAAGTTTGGACACCCCTGCCTCAGTGCCTCTGAGAACAAGGCCTGATAGCTATTGTATATGGTACAGCTTTTCCTTGTAGAGGAAATCTTGAAAAAACAAGAGGGTGACCGCACACGCCAATAGCCAGAGTGCCAATATTTTGGGGACAGCAGGTAAGACAAAAAAATGAATCCAACGTTTCGGCGGTTAAGCCTTCATCAGTGAATACAGAGCACATAATGGTTCACACTTAAATATGGTGCCAGAGAGTCATGCAACCAATCAGAAGGGGTTAGGCAGGGGTGCCCACACATTTATGACGTGAGATCTACTTTCAAAATGACCAGCTCAACAAGATCTACCCACTGAAAAAATAAATGTACCATTGCTGAAAATAGTTTAAATATATAATGTACCTGGGGGGGCTTTGGATAGGGAGGGGGGAGAAATTATGACAGGCAGTTTCTGCTGTCAAAATATGTCCCCCCCGTATTTAACCACCGCCGCCCTGTTTTGGTTTGGTTTTGCTATAGTTTATGACAGAATGGAGAGAGAAAGCTAAATTCATTGACAAAGTACATTTGGAATTTGTCACCCATCTTACACACCCTATCCAGGGGTGCCCACACTTTTTGACTGCACTTGGAATGGGAAATAGAGGGGGAGAAGTTTTTTTTTTTTTATCGTTTTTTCTTCTTCAATATATTTAAATTAAATACTCTTTAGGGGCATGTCATGTGATCTACCTGCACAGCCTTTGTGATCTACTGGTAGATCGCGATCTACCTTTTGGGCACCCCTGGGTTAGGGGAACACGGGTTAAGTAAGACCTGTCCCTGTGAGTTGGAGTTCATGTGGTGTCTCAAGTTCAAATACAGGAGTTTATCTAAAAAATGACTATAAGGCATCATAAGAGGCTCTGGAATATACATTCCTTGTCTTAGAGACACTAAAATGTATCTGAGAAATATACAAAGAAATAAACAGATATATAATTGTGAAATATAGAACCATACAACAGCGAAATCTATACAAAATGTATACAACATTAAATACATAATTAAATACATTCAATGCAATCAATATAGAGAAATATTCAAAGATTTATGTGAATTAAATCCATGTCCTGACAATAGACCTGAATGCCCCTAGTTATAATGGAATAGGCCTATAGTAGGTAGGTCACCTGCAGGTGAAAAGGGGAAGGCGGCCATCACTATTAAGGTTAAAAGATAGGTTTGCAAAAATGTAATAAAAACGTTAAGTATATTTGATACAAAAATATTTTAATTGTATTTTATAAAAAGGATTTAAGGTCTACATTAAGGCCAAGAGGAGATGTAACATTCCTTGTGCTCATGGCAGAACGACTGTACCACACACAGGCTTGTCAATGCATGTGGTTGTCAACCTGCAAGTTGAACCAAATTGACCCTTATGGGTCCATTTGTACACGGGGGTCCTTGCAAATAAAACATTTGAGAACCACTAGTAGCCTACTACTTGGCCTCCTAATGTCATGGTAAAGAGTACGTGTCATATTCTGACATTCAAAACAATAACATTATAAAGGTGAGTGTGCCTGGGCCATAGAGTATAAAGAAGGATAGAGACTGAACTGGCGAAGCTCCGCCCCCCGCTATATATGTCAGTGGAAGTTGCTCAGTGGCGTTTTGAAGCACCCGGAAGAACCGTCTCAAAACGTCTACTTCCGCATTTGACCACCACATTTTGGTGGTCAAATGCGGAAGTGCTACCGAGTGCTCAATGTTAAAGCCCAGCTGCATGGGGTTTCCTGGTCATGAATCCACGGGTCCACCTGTAGTCCCTCCTCTTACCACTAGGGCCCAGTGCTTCAACGTTGAAGAGCCTCACTGGGGCCTTGGCCTGGGCGGCTAGTATAGCGGTCCGGGCACTATAAGCTGCTAAGCCTGACAGCCTGACAGCGTGTCGCGGGTTCGACCCAGCGTGCCGCGTATCACCCCCCAACTCTCTCCCCATTTCCTGTCACCATACTGTACACCAGGGTTCCCCAATAGGCGGCCCGCAGAGCGCCCCCTTGCGGCCCGCGGAAGAATTTCAAAAAAAAAAAAAAAATCTTTTTGGGAGGGGGTCCCAGATATAAATGGCATTAAATGGGGGTCAGTAGCCTATGCATGTCAAACTGGGCATCCTTTTCAAATGGGGTCTTGCCCTGAAAATGAATTTTCAGGGCAAGACCTCGACCTCACGCGTGCGGACTCGGCCCCCAGCCTGGTACCCTAGTCAAAATATGGCCCTTGAGGAAAATTAATTGGGGAACCCTGCTCCACCGCATTCAAAATGTACTTGAGTAAAGTCCATATAATTCAACATATCTCCTTTTTTCTTTTTAAAGATTTGTTTTTGGCTTTTCTGCCTTTATTGATAGTATCAAGTGAAGATAGACAGGAAAGAGAGAGAGAGAGAGAGAGAGAGAGAGAAGGGGAGAGACACGCAACAAAGGTTGTCATGACTCGAACACGCAACGCGATAGGCCCTATCTCTTATTCTTGGACAAATGTGCACTGTGTGAAGCCTATAGGTCTGGCCTGTCTGGCCTACTTATACAAGTCAAGTGTATCCCAAGGCCTGTTCTTAACTGTATTCAAAAGCTAGGTGAAGTGCCACCAAGATTACAATTATTTTGTTATATGGTTCCTGCAGGACTGTCCTGACTTGTTCCTGGTGTAATCTGTAAAAGGGGTTTTGTTGATGGGCCAGGAGCAAATTGTTGATCAAATTGCCTTCAGAGAGGCCTCTCTTCTTCACCTCTATGCCTGTAAACTACCACTACTTTATGAGAATTCAGTCAGTTGGTCCGGTCATTATACGTGTGGATGGTCATTTTGGGGCCCACTGCCACTTGCTGGCAGCGGAAGCCTTGTACTCTGTCTGCTAATAAATGACCATCTGAGCCTGAGGAAACATCAAGCAGCTGTCTGCTGTCTCAACTTTCTCTCAGTTTTTAGTCAAGTCTCGGTACAAGGACTCGAGTCGGGGGTGTCCTGTTTTACAAGTTTTCAAATGTGAAAATAGCAGATCTACACGTTCACAATGTGTCGCATCGCGACGCATTGTGAGTTTATAGATCTGCTATTTCCAAATGGGCGAAATGTATATAGGACTGAAGTGAAGTAACTAGTAACTAAAGTTGTCAAATAATTATAGTGGTGTGAAAGTATACAATATTTAATTGCCTCTGAAATGTAGTGGAGTAGAAGTTAAAGTACAGAAAATTGGACTTACTAAAGTAAAGTACTTAAGTGGTACTTAAGTAAATGTACTTAGTTACTTTCCGCCACTGGTGTACGGAGGTATTGATGACCCCACCTGCCCGAGGTCTAGGTTTATACTTGCTATTCTATTGATTGAAGCACATCTCATCGACATTGGAGAACATCACGTTTTCTATATCAAACCTTTTATTTACTTTTGTATCTGTTATGACTCACATACCCGTGACCATAGCATCATGGCAAGGTCACATTGTTGTTTTGTTGAGCACAGAATTGCATGAAAGGTGTGAGCTCAGCCTTAGGCTGAGCTCACACCTTTCATGCAATTCTCTGCTCGTTGGATGCTCGTTGGATGCATGTTGTGTTGTGTCATGGCCGCCCAATGTATTACCAATGGGAGTCACGTGCTTTGACCCAACATTGTGTTGTGTGAGGGGGAGGGGCGCAGTCGTGCGCCCCTCCCCCTCACACAACACAATGTTGGGTCAAACCATGTGACCTCCATTGGAAATACATTGGGCGGCCATGACACAACCCAACGAGCATCCAACGAGCACGAGAATTGCATGAAAGGTGTGAGCTCAGCCTTAGGCTGAGCTCACACCTTTCATGCAATTCTCTGTGCTCGTTGGGTGTTGTGTCATGGCCGCCCAGCGGCCCAATGCATTTCCAATGGAGGTCACATGGTTTGACCCAACATTGTGTTGTGTGAGGGGGAGGGGCGCAGTCGTCCCCTTCACGCAGTCGTCCCCCTCACGCAGTCGTCCGCCCCTCCCCCTCCCCCTCACCCCTCACATACATTGGGCGGCCATGACACAACACAACATGCATCCAACAAGCATCCAACGAGCACAGAATTGCATGAAAGGTGTGAGCTCAGCCTAAGGCTGAGCTCACACCTTTCATGCAATTCTTGGCCGCCCAATGTATTTCCAATGGAGGTCACATGGTTTGACCCAACATTGTGTTGTGTGAGGGGGAGGGGCGCACGACTGCGCCCCTCCCCCTCACACAACACAATGTTGGGTCAAACCATGTGACCTCCATTGGAAATGCATTGGGCCGCTGGGCGGCCATGACACAACACCCAACGAGCACAGAGAATTGCATTAACCGTGTGAGTGCACCCTAAGGCTGAGCTCACACCTTTCATGCAATTCTCGTGCTCGTTGGATGCTCGTTGGATGCATGTTGTGTTGTGTCATGGCCGCCCAATGTATTTCCAATGGAGGTCACATGGTTTGACCCAACATTGTGTTGTGTGAGGGGGAGGGGCGGACGACTGCGCCCCTCCCCCTCACACAACACAATGTTGGGTCAAACCATGTGACCTCCATTGGAAATGCATTGGGCCGCTGGGCGGCCATGACACAACACCCAACGAGCACGAGAATTGCATGAAAGGTGTGAGCTCAGCCTTAGGCTGAGCTCACACCTTTCCCAACACAACACCCAACGAGCACGAGAATTGCATGAAAGGTGTGAGCTCAGCCTTAGGCTGAGCTCACACCTTTCATGCAATTCTCGTGCTCGTTGGGTGTTGTGTCATGGCCGCCCAGCGGCCCAATGCATTTCCAATGGAGGTCACATGGTTTGACCCAACATTGTGTTGTGTGAGGGGGAGGGGCGCACGACTGCGCCCCTCCCCCTCACACAACACAATGTTGGGTCAAACCATGTGACCTCCATTGGAAATACATTGGGCGGCCATGACACTACCCAACGAGCATCCAACGAGCACAAGAATTGCATTAACCGTGTGAGTGCACCCTTACTCTTATTTGTAACGAAGTAGTTCTAAATTGCAGTATTGGTACTTTTACTTAAGTAAAACAATTGAGTACTTTTTTCCACCACAACACAACTAACTGACTTCAGTACCACACAGTGAACTGACACAGCAACACAACACAACTAACTGACTTCAGTACCACACAGTGAACTGACACAGCAACACAACACAACTAACTGACTTCAGTACCACACAGTGAACTGACACAGCAACACAACACAACTAACTGACTTCAGTACCACACAGTGAACTGACACAGCAACACAACACAACTAACTGACTTCAGTACCACACAGTGAACTGACACAGCAACACAACACAACTAACTGACTTCAGTACCACACAGTGAACTGACACAGCAACACAACACAACTAACTGACTTCAGTACCACACAGTGAACTGACACAGCAACACAACACAACTAACTGACAGTTAACACAAGGTCAAATAGACACACACAAGACTAAATACACACATGAACTAGTACTGACAACAAGTAGTGCATATACAGAATGACTAACAACTACTACATGAAATACACACATAAATGACTAGTACTTCAAATATAGGGTACACAGTTATTTTGTTCTGGTCTCTGTTGATCCTTTATAACTCTCCAACTCTTCTTTTCTTTTGTCAGGAACTGAGAGAGGTGAGTCAATCTGTTCTGCTTCTGTTCAGTTTAACACATGACAACTAGTAGGCCTATACTTCAAATACTGTATATGTATATGTGTGTGTGTGTGTGTGTGTGTGTGTGTGTGTGTGTGTGTGTGTGTGTGTGTGTGTGTGTGTGTGTGTGTGTGTGTGTGTGTGTGTGTGTGTGTGTGTCAATATGTTCTGCTGTTCATGTACAGTAGTACATATACACAAAATGACTAACTCCTACTACATGAAATACACACATAAATGACTAGTACTTCAAATATAGGGTACACAATTATTTTGTTCTGGTCTCTGTTGAGCCTTTATAACTCTCCAACTCTTCTTTTCTTTTTTCAGGAACTGAGAGAGGTGAGTCAATCTGTTCTGCTTCTGTTCAGTTTAACACATGACAACTAGTAGGCCTATACTTCAAATACTGTATACACATAAACACGTAAACATTGTTGTGGGTCTCTGTTGAGCCTTTATAACACCAACTTTATAAAGGCTCAACTTTTCAACATCTCTTCATATAATTGGTCCTCAATAATGTTCATGATAAAACACCACCATTTTTTTCCTACTCAGTCAGTGTCTCATAGGAGGGCTTTGGGCAGTTCGGACACCCGTCCACCATTGACATCATCATTAGGCAGAATTATTTTTAAACAAGATTTGTTTTAAAATATATAGATTTGTATTATCGTGAGAACGATGGCTTCAACTTTTGCATTGCAACTTTTCTGGAAAAGAAAGCCTGCCGTTTCTATTAGCTTGGATTCTCCATCAATGATGTCCCTGGTGGACGCGTTTCTGAACTGCCCACAGCCTTCCTATGAGACTTCTTATGAGACTGAGGTTAGGGTTAAGGTTAGTTTTAGATTAAGATTTAGTGAGATTATAGGGGTTTAGGCATAATTTTGACTGAGATTGTGTGTGTGTGTGTCTGTGTGTGTGTGTGCGTGCGTGCGTGCGTGCGTGCGTGCGTGCGTGCGTGCGTGCGTGCGTGCGTGCGTGCGTGCGTGCGAAGTGAAGTATATACAGTATATGTGCGAATGAAGTATGTATATGTCTGGTCTCTGTTGATCCTTTATAACTCTCCAACTCTTATTTTCTTTTTTCAGGAAATGAGAGAGGTGACTCGGGTGAGTCAATCTGTTCTGCTTCTGTTCAGTTTAACAAAATGACAACTAGTAGGCCTATACTTCAAATACTGTATATACACATAAACACATACATGCATACTTCAAGTGTGTGTGTGTGTGTGTGTGTGTGTGTGTGTGTGTGTGTGTGTGTGTGTGTGTGTGTGTGTGTGTGTGTGTGTGTGTGTGTGTGCGTGCGTGCGTGCATGCGTGCGTGCGTGTGGTTGAGTATAGTGTGTACGGTATGTTGAGTATGCATGTACTGTAACAGAAGGGCACAATGCTTGAACAGGAAGCTCTATTTCAAATTAAAAGCTAGACTCTATTTCAAGTTAAAAGCATATGGAAATGCCACAGGTCTACTTCTGAACTGAGGTGTTTGTGTTTGTTTTGGGTTATTTTCATTGATTGCTATTTGTACCTGTGCAATAGCTTGATGAGTTGGCATGCTTGGCTCTCAAACCAACCCAATGTGTTCAAATCATAGGTTTAAATCCCATGGGGGATTTTTTTCCCTTATTATTATTTTTTTGGTATGGGCTTTTAGGAGGGGCTTTTGAGGGTTTGTGTAAACACAAACATTGTCCTAACACAAATTAAATGCCATTGACAACGAATGGCCAGTTTTGAGTTTTTGTGTAAACACAAACATTGCATAACCGTAACCACAAACATTGCGTAACCGTAAACACAAACATTGCGTAACCGTAAACACAAACATTGCGTAACCGTAAACACAAACATTGAAGACGAAGGTGAGGACGCAGATTGTGATTGGCCAGATTGAAATGATGTATGATGATGTACGATGATAAGAGCGCCCCTCACTTCACACGGGTGTGATTTGTAGATAATAAACTATAATTATAACGATATAATTAAATAATACTACAGAGAAGGATATACCCTATTGGCCTGAATTTAATACTATGTTTGTTTGTTTTTTCCAATGGAAATATCCCACAAAAAATGGGGTCGTACTGTAATCGGGTACTAGACTGTTTATGTTTTTGAGTGGTGTAAACCACTCCTACAACTGGCTTTTGTGTGCAGAAAAAAATGAGCATGGTTGCTATGTTCAAAATAATTTCTGACGTAATTAAATCACACCCGGGTGAACTGGATGACCGTAGCAACCATGGTCATTTTCTCTGCACAAAAAAAGCCAGTTGTGAAATCACATCCAGGTGTGATTTCATTACGTCAGATCAGAGCTGATCAGGCTATATAATACCTTACCTTATATAATACCTCACATCGGACAAAAACTCCAGCTGAATCAACTTCATGGTCACAAATCATCACATCAGAAGACGAGTCTACCTAGCCAAAGATCTTTAACGTCAGACATTACGTCAGACCACAGCTGATCATGCTATATAAAACCTTACACCACTCAGTTCACACGGGTGTGATTTTTTTCCCACAAATGAGTCTTGAAAAATGTGTGTCGTCTTATAATCAGAGTCATCTTATATTCGGCCCAATACGGGTAATTGAGACTTGCTAGTCTGTTCAATGGCTTGATGAGTAGCCATGCTTTGTGATTAAAGTCTCACTAAGAACAGTAGGGTTTTCTTTTCTTTTTTTTTTGTTTAGACCTGGCCGGCTTTTTTCGGTTAAGGTTATAGGCATAAGTTTACTGAGGTTAGGGTTAAAGGAGAATTCCATGCTAGAAGGCTTTCTTACCTTTCTTTGTAGTCGTTATATCCCCACCAAAGAGGTCCAGGTGTTATTTTGTGCAAAAACTCCTTATTGGCTATTTCCCCTACCATAAGCCCTCAATGAATTGCATTGAATTGAATGGGAATTGAATGGGGCTATGGGGTGTTGTGCTAATTCGCTTATTTCCATCAAAATAAGTAGTAAAGTGTGCCGCTTGGGATATTATTTACATTATGAAGAGAGGATATATGCAAAAAGATTATAATTTTGAGTGATGGAAATAAGCGAATTAGCACAACACCCCATAGCCCCATTCAATTCAATGCAATTCATTTAGGGCTTATGGTAGGGGAAATAGCCAATAAGGAGCTTTTGCACAAAATAACACCTGGACCAGCTCTTTGGTGGGGATGTAACAACTACAAAGAAAGGTAAGAAAGCCTTTTAGTATGGAATTCTCCTTTAAGGTAAGTTTTAGATACATTTAGTGAGATTATAGGGGTTTAGACATAATTTTGACTGAGATTGTGTGTGTGTGTGTGTGTGTGTGTTTGTGTGTGTGTGTGTGTGTGTGTGTGCGTGCGTGCGTGCGTGCGTGCGTGCGTGCGTGCGTGCGTGCGTGCGTGCGTGCGTGCGTGCGTGCGTGCGTGCGTGCGTGCGTGCGTGCGTGCGTGCGAAGTGAATTATATACAGTATATGTGCGAATTAAGTATGTATGTATGTCTGGTCTCTGTTGATCCTTTATAACTCTCCAACTCTTCTTTTCTTTTGTCAGGAACTGAGAAAGGTGAGTCAATCTGTTCTGCTTCTGTTCAGAGTGTGTGTGTGTGTGAGTGTGTGAGTGTGTGCCTGCGTGCGTGCGTGCGTGCGTGCGTGCGTGCGTGCGTGCGTGCGTGCGTGCGTGCGACGAAGGTGAGGACGCAGATTGTGATTGGCCAGATTGAAATGATGTATGATGATGAAACGATGATAAGAGCGCCCCTCACTTCACACGGGTGTGATTTGTAGATAATAAACTATAATTATAATGATATAATTAAATAATACTACAGAGAATGATATACCCTATTTGGCCTGAATTTAATAATATGTTTGTTTGTTTTTTCCCAAAAAACATTAGGTCGTACTGTAATCGGGTACTAGACTGTTTGACAGTCAATGTTTTTTTCCACAAATGAGTCTTGAAAAATGTGGGTCGTCTTATAATCAGAGTCATCTTATATTCGGCCCAATACGGGTAATTGAGCGTGAGAGGACTTGCTAGCCTGTACAATGGCTTGATGAGTAGCCATGCTTTGTGATTAAAGTCTCACTAAGAACAGTAGGGTTTTCTTTTCTTTTCTTTTTTTAGTTATGGTATGCTGGCTTTTTTCGGTTAAAGGACCACTTCACCACTTTTCAACATCTCTTCATATAATTGGTCCTCACTAATGTTCATGATAAAACACCACCATTTTTTCCTATACTCATGATAAAACACCACAACTGTTTCTCATAGGAGGGCTTTTGGCAGTTCGGACACCCGTCCACCAGTGACGTGTGTGTGTGTGTGTGTGTGTGTGTGTGTGTGTGTGTGTGTGTGTGTGTGTGTGTGTGTGTGTGTGCGTGCGTGCGTGCGTGCGTGCGTGCGTGCGTGCGTGCGTGCGTGCGTGCGTGCGTGCGTGCGTGCGTGCGTGCAAAGTGAAGTATATACATTATATGTGCGAATGAAGTATGTATGTATGTATGATTGTATGTATGTATGTATATATCTATTATACATTTGAAAAGGTGTGCCCAAAGCCCAAACCACGAAAAGAAAGTCACCAGCTACTACGTCACTGACACGCTGCAACACGCTGCAACACACACTGCAACAACACACTAACACGTCACACACTTACCCTCCGCGTCGTTCGTTCCCTATCTCCTCATGTCGCGCCGCACGGCCGCACTCAACACCACCCGCGTAAAAATTGTCATCGCACTGCCACTAAAGCCGGCTCCCGTCCACACTCGCAAACAATATCAATATCAATAATAAACACAAACACGCCACAAGCACCGACACCCCCGCCTAATTTGTTGCCACGTCTATGAAAACAAGCACAGAAAAAATGCCATTCAACACGCTACTTACACACACTACCACTCGCTTACAATACGCGGACCTGGCAACACTACATTCCCTCTCCCATTTGCTCACAGCCCACCACGTGACCCACACAGGGAGGGAGACGATTGCGTGATGCTTCTATGTACAGGATTCTATAGGTCACCACTTTTGGTGTGACACACACACGGCTTCTGTTTACTATGCGTTGTCAACACGTGCTGAGTTGACAAACATTGACCGATTTCGGAGAAGACTGATAGTTTATCCTTTAGTAATTAGGCTGTGGAAGTATTCACACTAGGCAACTTTTGCATTTATTGGGATTGCCAATTTGGGGAGAAAAGGAGGAGGAGGAGGTGATCAAGCTCCACAACACCACATTGGTACGTAGGCTCAAGGCTGCATTTATTTTCCTTCTTTTTCCTCTCGAGGGTGCATGGGATGATGTGAACCCCTCCAGCAGGCTAGGGAGCACCGCTCCGGTTCGCGGAAAATGATCGCGGGGTGCGGGTTGCCAGGTTTTTTTATAAGTAAAGTATTTACATTCAATTAAAAAAAAATATATATATAATACATTTTAATTTACGTCATATTTAGCGGCATTTCGACCTAATTTCTCTGTTCTTTGTCCATGGCAAATATTGAGACGTGTGGGGACTAAAGCTGTATATAGGAGGGCCCTCAAACACATTATTTGATAACTTTTCATCGTGCTCCTAAAAAGAAATTTGTGCTACTAGCCGCGATTACATACACAGTTAAAATAATACGAAATTTGCGCCAACGACTGCGTCGACACCTGGCGTGGAACAAACGGGACGAACCGAGGCGCATATATGGATAACAACAACAACACTACACGCGCGCTGCAACACAAAACAGCTGCATACAACGCGTGTCACTGTGCACTTCTGTATCTGTGGACTTCTGTATCGCAACGCGGGGCAACGCAACTCTGGGATGAGCGGGCCGAAGGCCCGCGAAATTCTAGTGTATATACATACATAGTGATGTACCTAAATGTCTGGTCTCTGTTGAGCCTTTATAACTCTCCAACTCTTCTTTTCCTTTGTCAGGATCTGGATCGAGTGTATAAGGTGAGTCAATCTGTTCTGCTTCTGTTCAGTTTAACAAATGACAACTAGTAGGCCTATATTTCAAATACTGTATATACACATAAACACGTAAACATTGTTGTGGGTCTCTGTTGAGCCTTTATAACACCAACTCTTCATTATTTTGTCAGGATACCACAATAATTTGGCAGGTGAGTCAATATGTTCTGCTGTCCAGTTTAACGAATGGCTAACTACTAGTAGGGTACTTCAAATATACACAATAACACATGAACTCCAGCACAACACCATGCAGCACAAATGTGCAGTAGTAGCCTACATATACACAGAATGACTAACTACTACATGAAATACACACATAAAGGACTAGTACTTCAAATATAGGGTAGACAATTATTTTTTGAGCCTTTATAACTCTCCAACTCTTCTTTTCTTTTGTTAGCATCTGGATGCGGTGAGTCAATCTGTTCTGCTTATGTTCAGTTTAACACATGACAACTAGTAGGCCTAGACTTCAAATACTGTAAACACATAAACACGTAAACATTGTTGTGGGTCTCTTTTGAGCCTTTATAACACCAACTCTTCATTATTTTGTCAGGTTACCACAGAAGTTGAGCAGGTGAGTCAATATGTTCTGCTGTCCAGTTTAACGAAAATTAAACACATGAACTCCAGCACAACACCAGCACAAATGTAAGGCAACATTTGTGCTGGCCTTTGTTGATCCTTCTAAAACGGTTAATCCCAATACTTGATTCTGATTGGCTGCTTACCGTCACGTGACCGGTGTAAATTTCACCGATAACCCACACCTTCAATCACTTTATATCATTCGCAGCTGATTCCGCATCTCTGTAGCTGTACTGGGGAAGGGGAGCGCTTGATTGCCTTACAAACCCATGCCGTGCGGGCGCCTAACCACCGCCCGGCTCATATGACTGTGAATGTGTGGCTCCAGGCAGCCCCGTAAAGACATCAAGCGCTATTCTCCCGTCACATAGCCTACTTGCCGAGCACAACAAGGAAGTGATGTGGCCCCAGCTAACCTGGTATTTTACAATGGCTGGGGGGTAGAAGACCCTCCGCTCCACGTCGGGTCTGCCTACGCCCCCAGCCATTGTAAAATACCCGGTAACCTGAGACCTCTCGTGGCTTATTGCTTAAATCTACTGCATCTGCAACAGGCTGTGAGTTTGTAGATCAGCTATTTTTAGTGCATTACACTATTGCACAACAAAGCATCATTAGTGCTCCTCCTGAGCTGCAGTCAGTGGTGTAATGTAACTAAATACATTTACTCTAGTACTGTAGGCTACTTAAATACTTTGAGGAACTTTTACTTTACAGTATTATTTACAATTTCCAGTATACTTTTACTTCTACTCCACTACATCTCAGAGGTACTTTTACTCCACTGCAATTATTTGAAACCTTTAGTTACTAGATACTTTGTAGATTGTGATTATTATACAAAACAAACTAACCACTTCAGCTATGTATACATTTTGGCCATTTGATTATTTTTTTTCATTGCATACATTTGAAAACTTGTGAAATGGGACATTCTGCATAATGACTACTTTCTACTTTTGGTACTTTAACCCTAGAACACTAAACATGTTTTTTGTTACACCATCACTAAACACTGGTATATTTTACCCAAGAAAAAAATATTCCATAACAAATATTTCTCATCAAAATATATTGCAATATTAATAATAATTAATATTTCATCATGACTTATCAACAAAAAAACGAAAAAGTATTAAAATAGTATTTTAAAAATATTCCTAAAAAAAAGATAAATGAAGTTGGGAACTTCTCCTTTGGTCCACCCATTTCTAGGACATGTGAGAATGGTCCAGTGAAGACAAACATACAATAAAAGTCCATTGTGGGTGTGTGGGATTTTTCTCTATCACACTATCACTAAAGACGGGTGAAATTCACCCGAACACCTGCCTGTAGTTTTTCTAGGGATGTGGACAGGGAAACAAAGCTACCTTCTATGATGTTGTAACAATCGCCCTTTGTCCATTAGGGAAAATGATTAACTAAGGAAAAAAATAAGTGGGATCGTAGGGTTATAGTTTGTATATTTATATAGAGATGCCACAAAAGGTAACTGACAAAATAAAACGGTTCACAATGAAATCTGTTACTTTTCTCATAGGAAAGAATACTATTCTACAAATAGTCAGTGTGAAGTTGCCCGAACGGCCAAGGCTCCAAAAACAGTCAGTGATGCTTTGTATGGCTTTTATTTCTCCCACTCCAGCTCCAGTGCAGATATTCACAATAACAAAAATATCAAACAGCAAAAATCATACTGGCCAAAAATCCAAAACAAAGAACTCAAAAATACTTAATGGCAAACTTAGGACAAAGGAAAAATAACAAAAACTGAACTAGGCTACGCCCATGAAATGGGCCCTAGCAGCTCTCTCAATGGGCTGTCAGCATGTTGCCTGCCCGAGCATAACCCACTAGCTCTGCCTGCAGTCTCCCTTTTATATGAGAGAATCCTACCACTCACAGAGAAGCAATTAAATCTAAACAGCTTATCTACAAGCTCACCGATATCCGCTGAACATGACTACATGTTAGATGTAGATGTTCTACATAAACACGTAAACATTGTTGTGGGTCTCTGTTGAGCCTTTATAACACCAACTCTTCATTATTTTGTCAGGATACCACAATAATTTGGCAGGTGAGTCAATATGTTCTGCTGTCCAGTTTAACGAATGGCTAACTACTAGTAGGGTACTTCAAATATACACAATAACACATGAACTCCAGCACAACACCATGCAGCACAAATGTGCAGTAGTAGCCTACATATACACAGAATGACTAACTACTACATGAAATACACACATAAAGGACTAGTACTTCAAATATAGGGTAGACAATTATTTTTTGAGCCTTTATAACTCTCCAACTCTTCTTTTCTTTTGTTAGCATCTGGATGCGGTGAGTCAATCTGTTCTGCTTATGTTCAGTTTAACACATGACAACTAGTAGGCCTAGACTTCAAATACTGTAAACACATAAACACGTAAACATTGTTGTGGGTCTCTTTTGAGCCTTTATAACACCAACTCTTCATTATTTTGTCAGGTTACCACAGAAGTTGAGCAGGTGAGTCAATATGTTCTGCTGTCCAGTTTAACGAAAATTAAACACATGAACTCCAGCACAACACCAGCACAAATGTAAGGCAACATTTGTGCTGGCCTTTGTTGATCCTTCTAAAACGGTTAATCCCAATACTTGATTCTGATTGGCTGCTTACCGTCACGTGACCGGTGTAAATTTCACCGATAACCCACACCTTCAATCACTTTATATCATTCGCAGCTGATTCCGCATCTCTGTAGCTGTACTGGGGAAGGGGAGCGCTTGATTGCCTTACAAACCCATGCCGTGCGGGCGCCTAACCACCGCCCGGCTCATATGACTGTGAATGTGTGGCTCCAGGCAGCCCCGTAAAGACATCAAGCGCTATTCTCCCGTCACATAGCCTACTTGCCGAGCACAACAAGGAAGTGATGTGGCCCCAGCTAACCTGGTATTTTACAATGGCTGGGGGGTAGAAGACCCTCCGCTCCACGTCGGGTCTGCCTACGCCCCCAGCCATTGTAAAATACCCGGTAACCTGAGACCTCTCGTGGCTTATTGCTTAAATCTACTGCATCTGCAACAGGCTGTGAGTTTGTAGATCAGCTATTTTTAGTGCATTACACTATTGCACAACAAAGCATCATTAGTGCTCCTCCTGAGCTGCAGTCAGTGGTGTAATGTAACTAAATACATTTACTCTAGTACTGTAGGCTACTTAAATACTTTGAGGAACTTTTACTTTACAGTATTATTTACAATTTCCAGTATACTTTTACTTCTACTCCACTACATCTCAGAGGTACTTTTACTCCACTGCAATTATTTGAAACCTTTAGTTACTAGATACTTTGTAGATTGTGATTATTATACAAAACAAACTAACCACTTCAGCTATGTATACATTTTGGCCATTTGATTATTTTTTTTCATTGCATACATTTGAAAACTTGTGAAATGGGACATTCTGCATAATGACTACTTTCTACTTTTGGTACTTTAACCCTAGAACACTAAACATGTTTTTTGTTACACCATCACTAAACACTGGTATATTTTACCCAAGAAAAAAATATTCCATAACAAATATTTCTCATCAAAATATATTGCAATATTAATAATAATTAATATTTCATCATGACTTATCAACAAAAAAACGAAAAAGTATTAAAATAGTATTTTAAAAATATTCCTAAAAAAAAGATAAATGAAGTTGGGAACTTCTCCTTTGGTCCACCCATTTCTAGGACATGTGAGAATGGTCCAGTGAAGACAAACATACAATAAAAGTCCATTGTGGGTGTGTGGGATTTTTCTCTATCACACTATCACTAAAGACGGGTGAAATTCACCCGAACACCTGCCTGTAGTTTTTCTAGGGATGTGGACAGGGAAACAAAGCTACCTTCTATGATGTTGTAACAATCGCCCTTTGTCCATTAGGGAAAATGATTAACTAAGGAAAAAAATAAGTGGGATCGTAGGGTTATAGTTTGTATATTTATATAGAGATGCCACAAAAGGTAACTGACAAAATAAAACGGTTCACAATGAAATCTGTTACTTTTCTCATAGGAAAGAATACTATTCTACAAATAGTCAGTGTGAAGTTGCCCGAACGGCCAAGGCTCCAAAAACAGTCAGTGATGCTTTGTATGGCTTTTATTTCTCCCACTCCAGCTCCAGTGCAGATATTCACAATAACAAAAATATCAAACAGCAAAAATCATACTGGCCAAAAATCCAAAACAAAGAACTCAAAAATACTTAATGGCAAACTTAGGACAAAGGAAAAATAACAAAAACTGAACTAGGCTACGCCCATGAAATGGGCCCTAGCAGCTCTCTCAATGGGCTGTCAGCATGTTGCCTGCCCGAGCATAACCCACTAGCTCTGCCTGCAGTCTCCCTTTTATATGAGAGAATCCTACCACTCACAGAGAAGCAATTAAATCTAAACAGCTTATCTACAAGCTCACCGATATCCGCTGAACATGACTACATGTTAGATGTAGATGTTCTATTTTAGTCTAAACATCCTTTGGGTTTGCAATCATCTCCACCGATAATAGTAATACTTTGCTCATCAACACTGTGGAACACCCCTACTCCTCAACAGTACTTGGCCCCTTCCCCCCTGTCTTAAGCTGACTGGCTGAGCCCTGCTCTGGTTCAGCAGTTCAGAGTCTGACAGAAGAGTGCCAGCACTGGAGAGGCCATACCAGTGCCAATGAGCTAACCACAGGTTTCAATAAACAATAAACATTGTACATCATTATGACTTGTGAATAAATAGTGAAATGCATTCATCAACAGTATTGACATTACATCATCTCCCACAGTCTGTGTGGTGTGTGCGTGCGTGCAATGTCCTTAATCAGAGTGTGTGTGTATATAGGGCACGGGCTGCCCCGTGACAGTCAGCATCACATGTCACATTTCACTTCATAAAAACAATAACATGTATAGGAACAATAAAGCAGAATAACCTCATAATGTCACTGAGCATCATGAAGCTACTGAAAGACCCACCCACCTCAGACATCAGCAACATTATGATGTCACTGAGCATCATGAAGCTACTGAAAGACCCATCCACCTCAGACATCAGCAACATTATGATGTCACTGAGCATCAAGAAGCTACTGAAAGACCCATCCACCTCAGACATCAGCAACATTATGATGTATCACTGAGCATCATGAAGCTACTGAAAGACCCATCCACCTCAGACATCAGCAACATTATGAAAATTACAAAAATATAAGTGTCCGGGTGAAAATCACCCGTGTTTAGTGTTCTAGGGTTAAGTACTTTTGATACCAATACATTTGTACTTTTACTCAAGTACATTTAGATTTTCTGACATTGCAGTATTGATACTTTTACTTGATTGGCTGAGCACGGAATGCGATGTATGATGATGTATGATGCTAATTAAGCTTCCACCTTTTCCAGCTTTTCCATCCACCACCAGCTGTCTAAAAACTCGGAAGAGACGCCGCCGGAAGACTACAGCGAAGACTACCTTTGGATGGAGTATGGACCTTAGAGTATATATGACACCCCGACAGACGACGTCACACTGATAAGAAACAGCATGTGCGCGCATACCGGCAGCAGAAGAACCCTTCCTCTCGTAAGATGCAATGGAAAAAAAATGCCCCATCAAACTTTCAGTTGCTGTTGGGAATTGATTACATGAAACAGTCACCCGTGTGCCCAGACCCCATGTTTGTAAACAAAAATTTGGTCTATAGATCTAAATGTTATGATTAAAATGTTCTATATGTCAGCTTAATACATTGAAATAAGCTTCAGGTTATGAGAAGATGTCTGATTTATTTTTTTCTTTCTTTTTATTTTTACAATGTGGTACAATGTGTCAATAATACATATTTATGTTGTTTTTTCTTTCATATTTCTGCTGTTGAGAAGAAACCACCCAACTCCAAAATGTTCCTTTTTTAGAAAATGAAAAATTAAGAAAACCTTAAAATTTGAAAACAAAGCAATACAACAAAGCAATACAACAAAGCAATACTACCTCATCAAACTTGGTGTTGTGATGTTATATAATAAAACAAAAAAACGACCAAACATTTGTTTGATTGCGTTTGATACATGTGAATATGGCCTAATAAGGCCTCATTCAAATGTATCAAACACCAATCAAGCAAATGTTTGGTCGTTTTTTGTTTTTTTAGGCCACCACAATGCTTTTCCAATGGGAGTCACATGGTTTGACCAAACATTTGTGTTCGATTGCTGATTGCTGGCAGTGTTCTGCCCCTGCCCTTTCATCAAACAAAAATGTTTGGTCAAACCATTTGACTCCCATTGGAAAAGCATTGTGGTGGCCTACAAAAAACGACCAAACATTTGCTTGATTGGTGTTTGATCATTTTCAAAATCCACCTGTTGGTGGCGCTGTAACTGGCCAATGTGAAAAGGGTGGGATATATTCCTCAGCCTAGTAGCCTATGAAAGTCTGTGAAAGATTCCACGTAAGCTGCCTTCATGATTTGAGTCATTTTCAAAAATCCACCTGTTGGTGGCGCTGTAAGTCTGTGAAAGATTTCACAGACTCCAGGTCCCCAACTAAATCTTTAACTCTAACAAGTACTGTACTTTTAGGCAGACCTAGAATAGTACAACAATAGTACAACAACAACAACAACAACAACAACTAATTTCAGTAATGGAGGAATGGAACACCTTTCCAGAATGGAATTTCCAGAACAATGGAAGGGGGTGAGCCATTCATTATCCATACATAATTTTAATTTGACCAACAACAACAACAAACTGGTTCTAAATGTTCTCCTTTGACAAACAACATTGATTCTAAATGTTCTAATATGAGAAATAAGGTAACATAAACATGAAATAAACATGGGGCGAGATATCCATGCGTTGGGGCGAGATATCCACGCTTTGGGGGCGAGCTATCCACGGCTTGGGGCGAGCCGTCTTCACTTTTCGAAATTCCGGGGCGAGCCGTCTTCACTTTTCGAAATTCCGGGGCGAGCCGTCTTCACTTTTCGTGGACGCGAGTTGGCAAAGGGGCGAGATGACCTGTTACCCTAACCTGACTCCGCCAGATGGGGCAGCAGAGAGTATACTGGGTTTCCAGTGTACTCTCTGCTGCCCCATCTGGCGGAGTCAGGTTACTGCTACCCTGCCATCAGACTATAATGCAAATGCATAAGAACTGCCTCCCCAAAGTTTGCGTGTGGTCCTGGTAGTGTGTTTATGTCCACTTATGTGTTTACTGTTTTTTTTGTTTGTTCAGCTTGATTTATGTGTCACTCTATGCTGCTGTAGCGCTTCAATCTCCCTTCGGGGATTAATAAAGTATCTCATCTCATCTCATGGATGGATGGACATTTGAAAACTTGGGAAATGGGACAAGGACATTCTGCATTAGTAGACTGGCTGGCTGCTCCGACTTTCTAAAGTATGTAGAAATGCTATTTGTAAGTAGGCTACAAATAGCAAATTTTATTCAAGTAGGCCTACATTTTTAATTTTGGGCTTTTACTTGCACCAGAGTGTTTGTACATTGCTAATTACTTTTAGTAAAACATGTGAGTACTTTCCACACCACTTTGTTTCCAAACCCGCAGCAGTTTAACACTACCACTAGATGGCAGTGACGAGCGCAGTATCACCAATGAATGACGTAATGATTCTCAAAGTTAAAAGCCCTAGAAGTGTCTCTGCTTCTCGCCGGGCGCAGTGGCGTGCGCCTGTAATCCAAGCTACCGGGAGGCTGAGGCTGGCGGATCGTTTGAGCTCAGGAGTTCTGAGCTGCAGTGGACTAGTCTAGTTATAAGAATGTATATGCTACCATTCAATAAAAGTCACTGTATATTATTATAAACACTAGCTCAATTGAAGTCAAAATACTAGTTTGCTGCTGCAAACTTGTTTTAGCTGCCTTTAAGTATTGCTCACAAAAACCTCTGTACTCGTTTAGGATGGTGTGGCCTACCCAGAAATGTAAAACAGAATGCCTTCCTGCACTCATTCATAGATGTTAGCATGTACACAAGGGGTGCGTATGTGCTCTGATGTAATATTGATTGTGGCCAGAGGGTGGAATCAAATGATAAGATACAGTATAACACATGGGCTGTAATGAGTAGATGTCTCTGTCGGAGAATGAGAGTCAAGGAAAAGGACCGTATGCTACAGTAGGTTTTCCTTCAAGGAGCAGATAAGTCAAGGTCAATACAGTAGGTATACTCTTTCAAAGAGAAGATAAATCAAGGGCAATAATATGGTTGTTATAATCAAATTAAAATATATTTTCATAGTCTCTGTACTGTGTAAGAGATTTTCTTTAGTTAAAATAAGTGTTAAAAAACTCCATATTGTTGATAGCCTACTCATGGCTGTATAGTGTTTGCTGCAGTAATAGGACTACAGGAGTCTCCATGTCTCCAGCATTTTATTAAACAGAAAATGCATTTTCAGGAACCGAAATGATCGGAATCGGATCGGGAGAAAAAAAGTATCAATATTATATCCTTATACCCTGATATTAGACCGGATATTGGCTGTGATTTTGGATTTTGTACTATTGCACTATTATGCACCACAAAGCTGGAATAAAATTCCAGGTTACATTAGGAAATCCCCAACCATAGCTGTTTTTAAGTCCAATTTAACTCCAACAGTAGTGGCAACAGACGAAGCAGTGATCGTCTCAACCATTACTCTATGGCTCTGGTCTCAGCCACCGCGGTGTATTTTTTGACATACCGTTTTTCTCCAAAGTTGAATGTTGCCACTACTGTTGGAGCAGCCATAAACTACACAGGTGTATCCTGATGTTCTGGGCATGTGAGGCTGAGGGCGTGTTCTCTCCTCCGCGTCATTAGCACCCATACCATAGGTGGAGTTGGCGAAAGGGCCTTTCTGTGTGGAGTTTGCATGTTCTCGCCGTGTCTTGTGTAGTGAAATTCACTGGTCAATTAATAGTATGAAATTAAAGGGTCAGAGGCATTGCTTAAAAGGTGGTGGTGGTTGTGCTCTAAAACATGATCGGACAGGGGAGATGTACAATAATTATTAGTACAGGCCTGTGGTACAGTCGTTCTGCCAAGAGCACAAGGAATCAGACCATGGTTATACTGTTCTGTTACAAGGACAAACTGTGAGGAAAACTTGAAGTAAAAACTTCTATAGACTGAGACTTAGGGAAACATTTTTCCTTTTATTTTATCATGCTCATAAAGTGCTCTGTGCTCAAAGTGCAATTAAAAAGCAAACGTTTCGGTCCTAAGACCTTCGTCAGTGCTATATGATTTTCACAGACAAAGAACTTGCTATTAAAGAGCTCAAAGAATACAGCTCAGGTGCTGAGAATTATTATTATTACTGATGGTGGGGCGTGGACATTACAGAATAGATAGTTCATACAGTTATATAGGAAACATGAGTACTGCATACACCACATTTTGACAGTCTTATACAAAACACTTTTTGAAAATAACTTCTCTATAGGTAGCACTGGAGTGAGAGATCTTCGTTCAAGCCACCCGGATTGACAGACTGTAAATAAAAAATAAATCACCCCCTCTTCTAGATTTCTTAACTTGTTCAATAACTGTGAACGACAGATCTGCTATGTAGTGACCGGCTTCCATGAAATGTCTTGCGACAGGAGATTTGATATCATTGCATCTAATGGCACTCATGTGTTCTATGATGCGTGTGCGTACTGCCCTGGATGATTTGCCTACATACTGTAGATTGCATTTGCATGAAATCATGTAGACTACATTAGAAGAACTACAATTTACAAATTGTCTGATAGTGTATTGTTTGTTATAGTAACTGCACTTGTAAATGTGTTCATTTTCTTGGAGTTTTTACAGGCCACACAATGTAGACAAGGGTAGAAGCCGGTGACTCCATCCATAATGAGAGAAAAGAGGAGGGTCAGTGAACACTTTGGCACCTTCAGGATCAGCTGACAAAACATGCCAGTGTTTCTCTATGATGCTACGTATATCATTGCTCAAAGGATTATAGGTAGTGATGCAGGCACATGAATGTTTATTTTTAGTCTGTGCAACCTGGTTTGGATTATTCAATTTAGTTAAAGCAGAGTCAAGCCATTTTTTGGGGTACCCTCTTTCAACAAAGTTTCTGTACACGATGTCTCTCTCTTTTTCAAAATCTGAAATATGGCAAACCTTTCTTCAAAGCAGGGGGGTGTGCACTGGTGGCATGTAAAATACTATTCTTGTCTGTAGGTTTGGTGTACAGAGTGGTGGACAAACTGTACCATAAACAATGCTTATTGTCTCAACGCAGTGTTATATTATTAGTATCGCAACGCGAGGCTAATCAACAATAGTTATCAGGCCTATAGACATCTTGGCTCTTACGTCATAATGTACCGAAAATAATGTTACATATAATAAATGCTAATAACATAAATGGACATATGCCAGCCTGCAGCATGAAGAATTCCAACCTGAACATTTTAACCTTTTATATTATGCATTTTTATGTAATAAACGAAAACACTGAGGGTATGTACTTTGGTACGTGCCAAGTTGTTGACAATAGTGTATAATCATGTACACAGTGTTTTTAGTTCCTCAAGTGTCCCTCCAATGGTGGTGAGTTGAGTGACGAGCTCCAACGAGATGACACTGCAGACAATATGTATCACACGACAAGTTTATTTCCAGTACATTATGTTGTTTATCTTCTGTTATTCATCCTTGTGCCCCGGCTATGATAAGTATATATGACATAAGAGTCAAGATGTCTCCCATTGAAAAAAGTTTGGACACCCCTGCCTTAGTGCCTCTGAGAGCAAGATATAGCCCTCTTAGGCCTGATAGCTATTGTTTATGGTACAGCTTGTCCTTGTAACATTGCTTGTCCTCGTGCAGGAACTACTGTACCACAGGCCTGTCCAAACTCAATGTGTCTCCCTTGTCCACTCGTATTGTATTGAAGCTTGTGGTTCTCAGCCCATATGTTGGGGTCCCCCAGGACGGTCTCCACATTATTTTGGGTGGTCTCCAGATGACAGTGAAGTGAAAATGTAAGGAATTTGAAGACCTTTTTAATACCTTCAAGGTTCAATGTTGTACTTTATTGTTACATCTTGTGACTTGTACATAAGAGTAAAACGTATGATTTATTTTGGGGGGTCATGGCCTGAAAAGGTTGAGAACCACTGTATTAAAGGTTCAATGACATTAATTTTAATTTCAATTTATTTTTCGTTTGTAGGAATAGCAGGAAATGATGGATTGATATTTGATAGTGCTACTTCTTTCTGTGGGTGTGCAGGACGACACGTCCCATTTATTGCCTGATCCAGAAGCAAGGAACGTTGACGGGAAGCCGACCAGGGAGTCGTGGCGGAGGGGACGAAAGATCCTCCTTGGGAGCAGTCAGTGGCGTATCCAGGAATTACGTTTTGGGCAGGCAAGATCATGTGTTAATTGTCGTCTCCCCGTGCACAATCGTAGCACTAAAGGTTTTCAAAGAGATATACCTGCCAGACAGTAGGATACAAAGGCTGAAAGGCATGCATTTACATTCCAATGGGTGATTGATGGTCGCGCTCTACCGCAACGGCCAATCAGCTGTCCATTAATAGTTCTCAGGTCTTGTTTTTGTCCTTTTTTTTTCTCATTGTATGGATTTTGGCCAGGCCAGAAATGGATTTGGACAGGCGGACGCCTGCCCTCGCCTTATTGTAGATACGCCTCTGGGAGCAGTCCTGATGCCCAGCATAACCCACGGAAGCCTGTCGATCCAGGCATTGTTCCGTGAGGCTGGCCCGCAGAGCAGCTTTCATAGCGCGAGGAAAACATTCAAACATGCCGTTTCCCTGTGGGTGGTATGCGGTGGTGCGGTGGAGCTTCGTGCCCAGGCCCTCAGCAACGGCGGTCCACAGCTCAGACGTGAACTGGGAACCACGGTCACTGGACAGGTCAGACGAGAAACCCAGTCTCGATGAAAGCCTGGGCAACATCAGCAGTCGTCGTCGAAGACAGTGGGACGGCCTCCGGCCAGCGGGTTGTCCTGTCCACCATGGTGAGAAGGTGGGTGAAGCCATGGGAAGGAGGCAGAGGGCTCATCAGGTCCACGTTGACGTGGTCGAAACGCCGTTCTGGCACCAGGAATGGCGTCAGAGGGGGGGCTTTAGTGTGGCGGTGCACTTTGGAGCGTTGGCATGTCACGCAGGTGGTCACCCAGTCCCGTACATCCTTTTTGAGGCCATGCCAGACAAACTTGGTTGCTACCAGTTTTTGTGATGGCTTCCTGCCCAGGTGAGAGAGCCCATGGACAGCGTCAAAAACGCGCCGACGCCACCGACAGGGCACGTCAGGCCTGGGCTGACCCAGCGAGACGTCGCACAGGAGCATGGCATCGACGTCGGTGGATTGCTGTACCTTGCGCTCACTGCTGTCAGCTCAGCTGTCGGCTGAAGAAAGCGCGTGCCTGCCAGGCGCCGTCCACCCACTGCTCGTGCACGGCACCAACGGCATAGTCCAAAGCGTCAGTGGTGATGGAGCAACGGGTGCGCCAGCATGGTGACATAGAGCGTACTTGGCAGCCCTGAATGTGCTGTCCCTCTCCGGGGACCCGTCCACAGCGTGCTTGGGGGATTTGCGTCTAAGGGCCTCATACAGGGGTCGCATGAGGTGGGCTGCCCGGGGCAGGAAACGGTGATAAAATGTTACCATGTGATACCAACTGATAGTAGTTTACATTTGTAACCAAGCTGTATAATAGCACGCTGGTACTTTTAAGTACCTAGGTAAGTAATGCTAACCTGACTTATCTGGCGGAGTCAGGTTAAAGGAATGCCTCTTCTAGACTGTTGTCAAATATACATGCCACTTCCAAAATGGTCACTTCTCTACTGTCCTCATCAAGAACAACAGCATCTGGTGTATTAGCTGTTACATCTGAAAAGGCAGGGTTACACGCATGCACGCACACACGCACGCACGCACGCACGCACGCACGCACGCACACACACACACACACACACACACACACACACACACACACACACACACACACACACACACACACACACACACACACACACAAAACTCTCTCGTGTGAGAGTCAAGATGGCACAGCTAGAGCACGAGTGTCACTGTAAAATGGGCGGAGCAAGTCTAGCTGAACGTACGATAATAACAATAGAACATACATGTAGTAACTATCGACTGGGAAGATTTTATATGTATGGGCAAATTATACTTTGGGGCAGCCGCCGCAAAGGCCCGATGACCCCTAGTTCTTTGTTTTGGTCGCTGATCTCAAGGCTCTGGCTGGGAAAGGGTGCCAACCCATTTCAAAAGCATGTTGAAATCTTAAAGTCAATTGGGAAGCAGACAGGGAGCCAATGGAGCGAGGCTGCAGTGATATGGTCTCGCTTCTTTTTTTCCTGTGAGGAGACGGGTGGCGGTGTTCTGGATCGGCTGTGAGGAGACGGGTGGTGGTGTTCTGGATCGGCTGTGAGGAGACGGGTGGTGGTGTTCTGGATCGGCTGTGAGGAGACGGGTGGCGGTGTTCTGGATCGGCTGTGAGGAGACGGGTGGTGGTGTTCTGGATCGGCTGCAAGCGCCAGTGGTGGAAAAACTACTCTACCCCAAACCCTAACCCTAACCTCAAGCACGACGCAACGCATGTCGGACCAAACGCACTGCCGTGGAAGTGAGCAGCAGTCGAGTGTCATAATCCCGCCAGCTTCCCCGGCAGATGCCGCCCCTCCCCCCGGCAGCGTCGCGGCTGTTACCGGCAGTTGCGGCGTCTGGAGCGGCGTCTGCCGAACGGAACGGACCGACAGTGCCGCGGAACGAAGCTGTCACAATCCACCCACCTTCTCCGGCAGGTTCCGCCCCTCCCCCCGACAGCGCAGAGTCTCATTGCTGCTGCCGGAGAATGTACTCGCTGCTTATGCTCCATTGCAGGCATGCCGCCAAACGGATTTTGCAATACAGCTTACGGGTGCTTTTAAACTCCGCTATGCGCTTTCCCAAATGTGTATGGTCACATACACGCAATTTTGGGGAAAGCGTGCCAACACGCCCATGCAAATAATGGTGTCGTGTCAGCATAATGGATATAATAGCGGGTAACGCTGCACCAAGGTACCATTTAGGGATAACACAAGCTGCTATATCCGTAATTTGCGGGCATTGGCTGACTTGTGGGCAGCGTCGCAGTACAGGTAAAATATAGTCATAAGGGCTATTTTTTACGATAGGTAAGAGATGTACACTAGTTGGCCCTTGGGTGTTTTCATGTTTTCTAATCTGGCCCCCATTGAAAACAGTTTGGACACCCCTGCCTTAGTGCCTCTGAGAACAAGATATAGCCCTCTTAGGCCTGATAGCTATTGTATATGGTACAGCTTGTCCTTGTAACATTCCTTGTGCTCATGGCAGAACGACTATACCACACACAGGCTTGTCAAAGCATGTGGTTCTCAACCTGCAAGTTGAACCAAATTGACCCTTATGGGTCCATTTGAACACTTGCAAATAAAACATCTGAGAACCACTAGTACTACTTGGCCTCCTAATGTGCAATAGTGTCATGGTAAAGAGTACGTGTCATATTCTGACATTCAAAACAATAACATTATAAAGGTGTGTGTGCCTGGGCGGCTAGTATAGCGGTCCGGGCACTATAAGCTGCTAAGCCTGACAGCCTGACAGCGTGTCGCGGGTTCGACCCCGCGTGCCGCGTATCACCCCCCAACTCTCTCCCCCATTTCCTGTCACCATACTGTACACTATCCAATAAAGGCAGAAAAAGCCCAAAAATATATCTTAAAAAATAAAAAATAAAGTGTGTAAAAATAAAAAATAAAAATGCCACAGACAAGACCAAGTCTTTGCCACACGTTTGTGTACGGCAGTGATGGACAAAGTACGGTAATCGCATTGTTTACTCAAGTAAATGTAGCTACTGCAATGTAGATACAAGTAGAAGTACTAAATTCAAAATGTACTTGAGTAAAAGTACAAATGTACTGTACGGTATTTGGAACCATATAATTCAACATATCTCCTTTTTTTCTTTTAAAAAAAATGTTTTTGGTTTTTCTGCCTTTATTGATATAGTAGCAAGTGAAGATAGACAGGAAAGAGAGAGAGAGAGAGAGAAGGGGAGAGACACGCAACAAAGGTTGTCATGACTCGAACACGCAACGCGATAGGCCCTATCTCTTATTCTTGGACAAATGTGCACCATGTGAAGCCTATAGGTCTGGCCTGTCTGGCCTACTTATACAAGCCAAGTGTATCCCAAGGCCTGTTCTTAACTGTATTCAAAAGATAGGTGAAGTGCCACAAAGATTACAATTATTTTGTTATATGGTTCCTGCAGGACTGTCCTGACTTGTTCCTGGTGTAATCTGTAAAAGGGGTTTTGTTGATGGGCCAGGAGCAAATTGTTGATCAAATTGCCTTCAGAGAGGCCTCTCTTCTTCACCTCTATGCCTGTAAACTACCACTACTTTATGAGAATTCAGTCAGTTGGTCCGGTCATTATACGTGTGGATGGTCATTTTGGGGCCCACTGCCACTTGCTGGCAGCGGAAGCCTTGTACTCTGTCTGCTAATAAATGACCATCTGAGCCTGAGGAAACATCAAGCAGCTGTCTGCTGTCTCAACTTTCTCTCTCAGTTTTTGTCAAGTCTCGGTACAAGGACTCGGGGGTGTCCAATATTTACCACAGTATCAAAAGTAAAAGTACTCATTATTCAGAATGTCCTGTTTTACAAGTTTTCAAATGTGAAAAAATGTCAAAGTGGTTTGAAAATAGCAGATCTACAAGTTCACAATGTGTCGCATCGCAACGCATTGTGAGTTTATAGATCTGCTATTTCCAAATGGGCGAAATGTATATAGGACTGAAGTGAAGTAACTAGTAACTAAAGTTGTCAAATAATTATAGTGGTGTGAAAGTATACAATATTTAATTGCCTCTTACTCAAGTAAAGTACTTAAGTGGTACTTAAGTAAATGTACTTAGTTACTGTCCGCCACTGGTGTACGGAGGTATCGATGACCCCACCTGCCCGAGGTCTAGGTTTATACTTGCTATTCTATTGATTGAAGCACATCTCATCGACATTGGAGAACATCACGTTTTCTATATCAAACCTTTTATTTACTTTTGTATCTGTTATGACTCACATACCCGTGACCATAGCATCATGGCAAGGTCACATTGTTGTTTTGTTGAGCGTTTATAAGTCCAACTCCTTATTCTCTTGCCAGGATCTGATTTAGATTCATCTCAGAAGCAACAAGCCAACAGGACAACATTTTTGAAACGGTGAGCCCATTTTCTGTTGTGTAGGGTTAGTTCTGACTCATTTAGTACATTTATTCAACTACTGTACTGTACTAGAGTTAAATGTTGAGATATTTTTACTTAAATCGAGTATTTCACTACATCTCTGAGGAAAATATTGTACTTTTACTCTACTTTACAATACAACTATTTGAAAACTTTAATTACTATAGTTACTTTGTAGATTTAGATTTTATTATTTTAACCACTAAAGCTCAATGTATTTTGGCTATTTTCAAAAGATTTTGAAAACTTGAAATGGGACATTCTGCCTAATGAGTACTTTAAGTACATTTTAATGCCAATACCTTTGTACTTTTACTCAAGTAGTTTTAATACCAGACTTTACACATGTGAGTACTTTTTCCAACACTGAAACTAGTTGATTGTAGTTTGGCATAGAGAACACTATACTACTACTACTACAATCAAACGACATGACGGAATCAAAACAGTTTTCTGTAGATTTTCAAACATAAACGTAATTGTTTTTTGTAGTATTGTTGTTATGAAATACAATGTTCTTATTATTATTTTATTTGACTATTATTACTGTTACTAGATGAAGCTGTGTTTCCTGATCTCCATCTCCATACTGGCTGTCCTGTCTCTGAGCCACTGTGCAGGTATGTACAGAGGCATTCACAGTGGTGGAAAGTTACTAAGTACTTTTACTTAAGTACTGTATACTTAAGTACAATTTTGAGGTATTTGTACTTTACTTGAGTATTTCCAATTTCCAATACTTTTACTTCTACTCCACTACATCTCAGAGCCAAAATTTGTACTTTTACTCCACTACAATCATTTGAAAACTTGAGTTACTTTGGCGATTTTAATTTTGATTAGAAAACATACATTAACCACTTCAACCCTATACATTTCGGCCATTTGAAAATAGCCGATCTACAAGCTCACAGTGCGCCGCAAACTCGCAACGCGAAGCATTGTGAGCTTGTAGATCTGCTATTTTCAATAGATTTTGTACACATTTTGAACTTGTGAAATGGCACATTCTGCACAATGAGTACTTTTACTTTTAGTAGTCCTAGTTTAAATACAATTTGATGCAGATACTTTTGTACTTTTACTCAAGTACAATTCCTTACTCTTATTTGTAACGAAGTAGTTCTAAATTGCAGTATTGGTACTTTTACTTAAGTAAAACAATTGAGTACTTTTTTCCACCACTGGGCATTCAGTAGGCTTGATTTGCTTTGGTTAAAATAAGTGTTAAAAAGCTCTATATTGTGATAGTCATTTCTATAGCGTGTTTGTTCAGTACCATGCTCTCCAGCTCTATATTGTGATAGTCATTTCTATAGCGTGTTTGTTCAGTACCGTGCTCTCCAGCTCTATATTGTGATAGTCATTTCTATAGCGTGTTTGTTCAGTACCATGCTCTCCAGCTCTATATTGTGATAGTCATTTCTATAGCGTGTTTGTTCAGTACCATTCTCTCCAGCTCTATATTGTGATAGTCATTTCTATAGCGTGTTTGTTCAGTACCATGCTCTCCAGCTCTATATTGTGATAGTCATTTCTATAGCGTGTTTGTTCAGTACCGTGCTCTCCAGCTCTATATTGTGATAGTCATTTCTATAGCGTGTTTGTTCAGTACCATGCTCTCCAGCTTTTAAGATGAAAAGTCTGGATACAATTTTATCCAATCAGGATAGAGAACACAGTCAGGATACAGATTAAACAAATGGAATTGTAAGTGATGACACAAAGAAATAAGCGGAGAAAATTCAAACTGCACACTATAAAAAAAATCACACCCGTGTGAACTGAGTGGTGCAAGGTCTTATATAGTCTGATCAGCTATGTCAGTGACGTCACACACTAACCATAGCAACCATGCTCACCTGTGCACGGACACGTACACAGGTACACAAACATACAGACAAAGCTGGTTGTTGGAGTGGTTTGCACCACTCAAAACAACGTGCCCAGGCTGATTAGTGGCTACTCTCTCCTGATTGTGTCACCTACCTGAAAATGTATTTAAGAATTTATTAACAGATTGGAGAAAACACATAAACACACCAAAACAGGTCAAGTCAACAACAAGTCAAGGGATTCGCATGTCTTAATGACTGTTGGTAGGGCGTTCCACATTTTGGTGGCATATAGGAGAGAAATTAATTTAGTCCCTTGTTTGTGCCGAATCTGGGTTGCACATGGTTTATTGAGATTCCCTCTGGTGTTGTGGGTGTGGACTTCGTTGACATTAATGAAGTATTTAGACAGGTACATGGGTATCTTAGTGAAGTATTTAGACAGGTACATGGGTATCTTGGTGGTGTATCGAATCTTGTGGATCAGACCCATTGCAAGATGCTGTACTCTGTCGTCAACCCTAAGCCATTCTGTCAAAATGGGCAGGGGTGAGGTGGGTTCGGGGAGTGAGGCCAAGTAGTAACCTGACCAGTTTGTTTTGGGAAGTCTGGAGCCTTGTTTTAAGGGCCTTTGAGGTTAACCTTTATTATTTTACTTTCAAAGGTGCTTCGATCGTGAATACTATCCATTACCTGAACCATCAAATAGAGGTAACGTGAACCCATTGTGAAAGATAACTATATAGACTATAGAGCAGTCTTAACCCGACGAAATAGAAAGAAGAAAAAAGGGGCAGGGTACAACACTTTTTTTGTTGTTTTTCTTCTTTCTAATTATTTGTTCGGATCAAAAGATTGTGTTTATTGTCATGAGTTGTCACCATCCCAGTTGGCTTTGTCCGAGGCCTTAAAAGGTCTTAAAGTGATAGTTCACAATTTTTAAACTTAACACAACACAACACAACTAACTGACTTCAGTACCACACAGTGAACTGACACAGCAACACAACACAAGGTCAAATAGACACACACAAGACTAAGTACACACATGAACTAGTACTGACAACAAGTAGTGCATATAGTATACACAAAATGACTAACAACTCCTACTACATGAAATAGACACATAAATGAGTAGTACTTCAAATATAGGGTACACAATTATTTTGTTCTGGTCTCTGTTGATCCTTTATAACTCTCCAACTCTTCTTTTCTTTTGTCAGGAACTGAGAGAGGTGAGTCAATCTGTTCTGCTTCTGTTCAGTTTAACACATGACAACTAGTAGGCCTATACTTAAAATACTGTATGTGTGTGTGTGTGTGTGTGTGTGTGTGTGTGTGTGTGTGTGTGTGTGTGTGTGTGTGTGTGTGTGTGTGTGTGTGTGTGTGTGTGTACACAGTATATGTGCAAATTAAGTACTGTATGTATGTATAAATTAAGTATTTATACTTGTGCAAGTGAAGTATGTATGTGCAACTTCAAGTGAAGTATGTATGTGTAAATGAAATATATATGTATGTGCAAGTGAAGTACCTAAATGTCTGGTCTCTGTTGAGCATTTATAACTCTCCAACTCTTCTTTTATTTTGTCAGGATCTGAAAGCGGTGAGTCAATCTGTTCTGCTTCTGTTCAGTTTAACACATGACAACTAGTAGGCCTATACTTCGAATACTGTATACTACACATAAACACGTAAACATTGTTGTGGGTCTCTGTTGAGCCTTTATAACACCAACTCTTCATTATTTTGTCAGGTTACCACAACAATTTGGCAGGTGAGTCAATATGTTCTGCTGTCCAGTTTAACGAATGTCTAACTACTAGTAGGGTACTTCAAATATACACATGTAACACATGAACTCCAGCACAACACCAGCACAAATGTAAGGCAACATTTGTGCTGGTCTTTGTTGATCCTTTATCACTCCAACTCTTCATGCTGTTGTCAGGAGTTCCAGTCACTTAATCTTCGTCTTGATGCTGCTAATACTGACATACTGATCATTAAGGAGGTGAGTCAATATGTTCTGCTGTTCATGTGCAGTAGTACATATACACAGAATGACTAACAACTACTACATGAAATACACACCTAAATGACTAGTACTTCAAATATAGGGTACACAATTATTTTGTTCTGGTCTCTGTTGAGCATTTATAACTCTCCAACTCTTCTTTTATTTTGTCAGGATCTGAAAGCGGTGAGTCAATCTGTTCTGCTTCTGTTCAGTTTAACACATGACAACTAGTAGGCCTATACTTCAAATACTGTATACACATAAACACGTAAACATTGTTGTGGGTATCTGCAGAGCCTTCATAACACCAACTCTTCATTATTTTTAGGGATGTGCCGATGAGATATTTTGGGCGATATTGATATCCGATATAATTAATTGCTGTTATGGCCGTTAACCGATATTACTGATGTCAATATGATCTCATTTTGTATTGAAAAATTCTAATAATTTTGTCCATTCTAAAAATACATGTAACAAGGTGTCTGCACTGCAGGCTTAGGCAAGTCAGGTTTACCTTGAATACTTCTTTATATTTAAGTGAGCTTGTAGATCTGTTCAAGCTGTTACTTTGGGCTTGTTTATCTGTAAAGACAGACTGATTAATGAATCGGTCTGATTGATTAATCGAACCGATGCCGATTAATCTAAAAACAACTCAAATCGGCCGATAGGGATGTGTTTGCTGATTTGCATCACTAATTATTTTGTCAGGCTACCACAGCAATTTGGGAGAAGTCAATATGTTCTGCTGTCCAGTTTAACAAATGGCTAACTACTAGTAGGGTACTTCAAATATACACATGTAACACATGATCCTTTATCACTCCAACTCTTCATTCTGTTGTCAGGAGATCCAGGAACTTAAAGACAGTCAGAAGGTGAGTCAATATGTTCTGCTGTTCAGTTTAACAAATGATTAACAAGTAGTTACTAGTACTTCACATACTGTGTACACAATTCATTTTTTTGCTGGTCTCTGTTGATCCTTTAATTATAACTCTCTCCTTTTTTTCTTTTGTCAGGTTCTGAGAGAGGTGAGTCAATCTGTTCTGCTTCTGTTCAGTTTAACAAATGAGTAGGCATATACTTCAAATACTGTATACATATAAACACATACATGCATACTTCAAGTGTGTGTGTTGAGTACCGTATGAGTATGCATGTACTGTAACAGGAGGGCACAATGCTTGAACAGGAAGCTCGATTTCAAATTAAAAACTAGACTCTATTTCAAGTTAAAAATGCCACAGGTCTACTTCTGAACTGAACTGAGGTGTTTGTGTTTGTTTTGAGTTATTTTCATTGATTGCTATTTGTACCTGTGCAATAGCTTGATGAGTTGGCATGCTTGGCTCTCAAACCAACCCAATGTGTTCAAATCATAGGTTAAAATCCCATGGGGGATTCTTTTCCCCTTTTTTTGGTATGGGCTTTTAGGAAGGGCTTTTGAGGGTTTGTGTAAACACAAACATTGTCCTAACACAAACATTGAATGCCATTGACAACGAATGGCCAGATTGTGATTGGCCGGATTGAAATGATGAATGATGATGTATGATGATAAGAGCGCCCCTCACTTCACACGGGTGTGATTGTAGATAATAAACTATAATTATAATGATATAATTCAATAATACTACAGAGAATGATATACCCTATTTGGCCTGCATTTAATAATATGTTTGTTTGTTTTTTCCAATGGAAATATCCCCCAAAAAATTGGGCCGGTCGTACTGTAATCGGGTACTAGACTGTTTATGTTTTTTTCCCACAAATGAGTCTTGAAAAATGTGTGTCGTCTTATAATCAGAGTCATCTTATATTCGGCCCAATACGGGTAATTGAGCGTGAGAGGACTTGCTAGCCTGTACAATGGCTTGATGAGTAGCCATGCTTTGTGATTAAAGTCTCACTAAGAACAGTAGGGTTTTCTTTTTTTTCTTTTTTTTTTTTGATTTGGCCGTTTTTTTTCGGTTAAGGTTATAGGCATAATTTTACTGAGGTTAGGGTTAAAGGAGAATTCCATGCTAGAAGGCTTTCTTACCTTTCTTTGTAGTCGTTATGTCCCCACCAAAGAGGTCCAGTAGGTGTTTTTTTGTGCAAAAAATAATGATTGGCTATTTCCCCTACCATAATCCCTCAATGAATTGGATTGAATTGAATGGGGCTATGGGGTGTTGTGCTAATTCGCTTATTTCCATCAAAATAAGTAGTAAAGTGTGCCGCTTGGGATATTTACATTATGAAGAGAGGATATATACAAAAATAATTATAATTTTGAGTGATGGAAATAAGCGAATTAGCACAACACCCCATAGCCCCATTCAATTCCCATTCAATTCAATGCAATTCATTTAGGGCTTATGGTAGGGGAAATAGCCAATAAGGAGCTTTTGCACAAAATAACACCTCTTTGGTGGGGATGTAACAACTACAAAGAAAGGTAAGAAAGCCGTTTAGTATGGAATTCTCCTTTAAGGTTAGTTTTAGATGTACATTTAGTGAGATTATAGGGGTTTAGGCATAATTTTGACTGAGATTGTTTGTGTGTTTGTGTGTGAGATTGTGTGTGTGTGTCTGTGTGTGTGTGTGTGTGTGTGTGTGTGTGTGTGTGTGTGTGTGTGTGTGTGTGTGTGTGTGCGTGCGTGCGTGCGTGCGTGCGTGCGTGCGTGCGTGCGTGCGTGCGTGCGTGCGTGCGTGCGTGCGTGCGTGCGTGCGTGCGTGCGAAGTGAAATATATACAGTATATGTGCGAATTAAGTATGTATGTATGTATGTCTGGTCTCTGTTGATCCTTTATAACTCTCCAACTCTTCTTTTCTTTTGTCAGGAACTGAGACAGGTGAGTCAATCTGTTCTGCTTCTGTTCAGTTTAACAAATGACAACTAGTAGGCCTATACTTCAAATACTGTATATACACATAAACACATACATGCATACTTCAAGTGTGTGTGTGTGTGTGTGTGTGTGTGTGCGTGCGTGCGTGCGTGCGTGCGTGCGTGTGGTTGCGTATAGTGTGTACGGTATGTTGAGTATGCATGTACTGTAACAGGAGGGCACAATGCTTGAACAGGAAGCTCTATTTCAAATTAAAAGCTAGACTCTATTTCAAGTTAAAAGCATATGGAAATGCCACAGGTCTACTTCTGAACTGAGGTGTTTGTGTTTGATTTGAGTTATTTTCATTGATTGCTATTTGTACCTGTGCAATAGCTTGATGAGTTGGCATGCTTGGCTCTCAAACCAACCCAATGTGTTCAAATCATAGGTTCAAATCCCATGGGGGATTTTTTTCCCCTTTATTATTATATTTTTGGTATGGGCTTTTAGGAGGGGCTTTTGAGGGTTTGTGTAAACACAAACATTGTCCTAACACAAAGATGCCATTAAATGCCATTGACAACGAATGGCCAGTTTTGAGTGTTTGCGTAACCGTAAACACAAACATTGAAGACGAAGGTGAGGACGCAGATTGTGATCGGCCTGATTGAAATGATGTATGAGGATGTACGATGATAAGAGCGCCCCTCACTTCACACGGGTGTGATTTGTAGATAATAAACTATAATTATAACGATATAATTAAATAATACTACAGAGAAGGATATACCCTATTGGCCTGTATATTATCACTCCAACTCTTCATTCTGTTGTCAGGAGATCCAGGAACGTAAAGCCAGTCAGAAGGTGAGTCAATATGTTCTGCTGTTCAGTTTAACAAATGATTAACAAGTAGTTACTAGTACTTCACATACTGTGTACACAATTCATTTTTTTGCTGGTCTCTGTTGAGCCTTTATAACTCCAACTCTTCATTATTGTGTCAGGACATGTACGACGGCTTGTACGTGTGTGTGTGTGTGTGTGTGTGTGTGTGTGTGTGTGTGTGTGTGTGTGTGTGTGTGTGTATGTGTGTGTGTGTGTGTGTGTGTGTGTGTGTGTGTGTGTGTGTGTGTGTGTGTGTGTGTGTGTGTGTGTGTGTGTGTGTGCGCGCGCGCGCGTGTGAAGTTATACAGTATATGTGCGAATGAAGTATGTATGTACCTGTATGTATGTATGTATGTATGTATGTATGTATGTATGTATGTATGTATGTATGTATGTATGTATGTATGTATGTATGTATGTATGTATGTATGTATGTATTTGGTTAAAATGGGTAAGGTTTTAAAAAAAGGCAAAAGCATGCTCTGTTGCACTGGCCTAAAAGTGGGTCCTCTAAAACTGCTTCAACTTCTGAGAATGTGTTTGGTTCATTAGCCACCAGATGGCATACCTTATAAGTATGTATGTCTGTATGTCTGTATGTATGTATGTATTTAAAAGGGGGGCTTTTTTGTAAAATCCCAGCCTACAATACCTTCATATATTTAAAATCTGTATGTATGTATGTATGTATGTGTGTGTGTGTGTGTGTGTGTGTGTGTGTGTGTGTGTGTGTGTGTGTGTGTGTGTGTGTGTGTGTGTGCACGCACGCACGCACGCACGCTCGCACGTACGTACGTACGTATGTATGTATATATGTATGTATGTATGTGAATGCGGTGAGTCAATCTGTTCTGCTTCTGTTCAGTTTAACAAATGACAACTAGTAGGCCTATACTGTATACACGTAAACACGTAAACATTGTTGAGGGTCTCTGTTGAGCCTTTATAACACCAACTCTTCATTCTGTTGTCAGGATACCACAGCAATTTGGGAGGTGAGTCAATATGTTCTGCTGTCCAGTTTAACGAATGGCTAACTACTAGTAGGTAGGGTACTTCAAATATACACATGTAACACATGAACTCCAGCACAACACCAGCACAAATGTAAGGCAACATAATTGTGCTGGTCTTTGTTGATCCTTTATCACTCCAACTCTTCATTCTGTTTTCAGGAGATCCACTCACTTAATGCCAGTCTTGTTTCTGTGGAAGCTTTCTTGTCACCGAATTACATTACGGAGGTGAGTCAATATGTTCTGCTGTTCAGTTTAATGAATGACTAACAAGTAGTATACAGGCTACTTCAATATAATACACAATGACTATCAGACAAGTACAATGTTAGCTATCACACAAAATGAATGGTTGACATTCAGTACAATCTTAGCTATCAATGGTTGTCAAACCAGCAGAAGCACAACATATCAATGTAACAAGCACACAGAGCAGTCTAGTTCCCTTCTTACGACGGTGTGATGCACCAAAAATAGCAGATCTACTGCATCTGCAACAGGCTGTGAGTTTGTAGATCAGCTATTTTTAGTGCATGACACTATTGCACAACAAAGCATCATTAGGCCTCACTCAGACCTTTACTGCATTGCTGTATGATTGTTGGATGAATGTTGTGTAGTGTCATGGCCGCCCCAATGCATTTCCAATGGAAGTCACATGGTTTGTAGTCCACATTTTGGACTACAAGCTGTTGTATGGCTTTCGACTGTGTTTCGACTGCGCCCCTCCCCCTCATACAACACAAATGTTGTGTCAAACCATGTGACTCCCATTGGAAATGCATTGGGGCGGCCATGACACTACACAACATTCATCCAACAAGCATACTACTTGGCCTCACCCCCCGAACCCACCTCACCCCTGCCAACTTTGACAGACTGGAATGGCTTAGGGTCGACGACACTAGTACAGCATCTTGCAATGGGTCTGGTCCACAAGATTCGATACTCCACCAAGATACCCATGTACCTGTCTAGATACTTCCTTAATGTTAACGAAGTCCACACCCACAACACCAGAGGGAGTGCAACGAACCATGTACAACCCAGATTCGGCACAAACAAGGGACTAAATTATTTTCGCTCCTATGCCACCAAAATGTGGAACGCCCTACCAACAGTCATTAAGACATGCAAATCCCTTGACTCCTTCAAAACCGCTCTCAAAGGGCACCTAGGGATGGCTGCAATTCGAAACTGGCCCCCGTAAAATCTGAACCCCCCCCCCCCCCCCCCCCCTTTTCCCTCACTGTATGTTTCTTTTCCCTTTTTACCTCCATTATGATGAATTCCTGTTCTGTTCTTTGTCTATATAGAAGTGTCTATTTGTACGTCTCTAAATGTTTTGATGAATTGAACATGGTGGACCCTATTGTAAACAAGTGTAATGCTTAATTGGGTCGTCCACTCACAGTTAACAGCCTTTGTATTGAGTTTGTGCTTGAAATGTACTGTAATTCTGCAAACTGTTAATAAATATTTCAATCAATCAATCAATACAGCAATGCAGTAAAGGTCTGAGTGAGGCCCAAGTGCTCCTCCTGAGCTGCAGTCAGTGGTGTAATGTAACTAAATACATTTACTCTAGTACTGTAGGCTACGTAAATACACCTTTGAGGAACTTTTAATTTACAGTATTATTTACAATTTCCAGTAATTTTACTTCTACTCCATTACATCTCAGAGGTACTTTTACTCCACTGAAATTATTTGAAACCTTTAGTTACTAGATACTTAATTATTATACAAAACATAAACTAACCACTTCAGCTATGTATACATTTTGGCCATTTGAAATTATTTGTATACATTGCATACATTTGAAAACTTGTGAAATGGGACATTCTGCATAATGACTACTTTCTACATGTTTTTTTGATACACCATCACTAAACACGGGTATATTTTACACAATGTAAAATATTCCATAACAAATATTTCTCATCAAAATATATTGCAATACAGCAATATATGGCAACTTGAGCTACTCTTCTTTAATATTTCATCATGACTTATCACAAAAAAATGAAAAATAGTTATTAAAATAGTATTTTAAAAATATTCCTAAAAGAAGATAAATGAAGTTTGGAACTTCTCCTTTGGTCCACCCATTTCTAGGACATGTGAGAATGGTCCAGTGAAGAAAAAAATAAAATAAAAGTCCATTGTGAGTGTGTGGGATTTTTCTCTATCACACTATCACTAGACACGGGTGAAATTCACCCGAACACCTGCCTGTAGTTTTTCTAGGGATGTGGACAGGGAAACAAAGCTACCTTCTATGATGTTGTAACAATCGCCCTTTGTGCATTAGGGAAAATTATTAACTAAGGAAAAAAATAAGCGGGATCGTAGGGTTATAGTTTGTATATTTATATATAGATGCCACAAAAGGTAACTGACAAAATAAAACGGTTCACAATGAAATCTGTTACTTTTCTCATAGGAAAGAATACTATTTTACAAATAGTCGGTATCACATGTCACATTTCACTTCATAAAAATAATAACATGTATAGGAACAATAAAGCAGAATAACCTCATAATGTCATCATGAAGCTACTGAAAGACCCATCCACCTCAGACATCAGCAACATTATGATGTCACTGAGCATCATGAAGCTACTGAAAGACCCACCCACCTCAGACATCAGCAACATTATGATGTCACTGAGCATCATGAAGCTACTGAAAGACCCATCCACCTCAGACATCAGCAACATTATGATGTCACTGAGCATCATGAAGCTACTGAAAGACCCATCCACCTCAGCCATCAGCAACATTATGAAAATTACAAAAATATAAGTGTCCGGGTGAAAATCACCCGTGTTTGGTGTTCTAGGGTTAAGTACTTTTGATACCAATACATTTGTACTTTTACTCAAGTACATTTAGATTTTCTGAATTTTACTTGTATTTCGACATTGCAGTATTGATACTTTTACTTGATTGGCTGAGCACGGAATGCGATGTATGATGATGTATGATACTAATTAAGCTTCCACCTTTTCCAGCTTTTCCATCCACCACCAGCTGTCTAAAAACTCGGAAGAGACGCCGCCGGAAGACTACAGCGAAGACTACCTTTGGATGGAGTATGGACCTTAGAGTATATATGACACCCCGACAGACGACGTCACACTGATAAGAAACAGCATGCGCGCGCATACCGGCAGCAGAAGAACCCTTCCTCTCGTAAGATGCAATGGGAAAAAAATGCCCCATCAAACTTTCAGTTGCTGTTGGGAATTGATTACATGAAACAGTCACCCGTGTGCCCAGTCCCCATGTTTGTAAACAAATAATTGGTCTATAGATCTAAATGTTATGATTAAAATGTTCTGTCATGTCAGCTTAATAAATTGAAATAAGCTTCAGGTTAAGAGAAGATGTCTGATTTCTTTTTTGGTACAATGTGTCAATAATACATAATACATAATACATTTATGTTGTTTTTTTCTTTCATATCTCTGCTGTTGGACCTAACTCCAAAATGTTCCTTTTTTAGAAAATTAAAAATATAAAATGTTCAGGAAATTAAGAAAACCTTAACATTTGAAAACAAAGCAATACAACAAAGCAATACAAAGCAATACTACCTCATCAAACTTGGTGTGATGTTATATAATATTAAAACAAAAAAACGACCAAACATTTGTTTGATTGCGTTTGATACGTGTGAATATGGCCTAATAAGGCCTCATTCAAACGTATCAAACACCAATCAAGCAAATGTTTGGTAGTTTTTTTGTTTTTTTAGGCCGCCACAATGCTTTTCCAATGGGAGTCACATGGTTTGACCAAACATTTGTGTTTGATTGCTGATTGCTGGCAGTGTTCTGCCCCTGCCCCCTCATCAAACAAAAATGTTTGGTCAAACCATGTGACTCCCATTGGAAAAGCATTGTGGTGGCCTAAAAAAACGACCAAACATGTGCTTGATTGGTGTTTGATACGTGTGGCGAACAGCCTCTTTGGTTTGAGTGTGCTGGGTCCTTACTACAACAACAACAACAGATCAACTGTAGGAATGTAACCATTTATTTGAGTGAATATATATATATATATGTCTCAGCCTAAAATCTTCATGATTTGAGTCATTTTCAAAATCCACCTGTTGGTGGCGCTGTAACTGGCCAATGTGAAAAGGGTGGGATATATTCCTCAGCCTAGTAGCCTATGAAAGTCTGTGAAAGATTCCACGTAAGCTGCCTTCATGATTTGAGTCATTTTCAAAAATCCACCTGTTGGTGGCGCTGTAAGTCTGTGAAAGATTTCACAGACTCCAGGTCCCCAGCTAAATCTTTAACTCTAACAAGTACTGTACTTTTAGGCAGACATAGAATAGTACAACAATAGTACAACAACAACAACAACAACAACTAATTTCAGTAATGGAGGAATGGAACACCTTTCCAGAATGGACTGCCACAGCATAGTACAACAACAACAACAACAACAACTAATTTCAGTAACAATGGAGGAATGGAACACCTTTCCAGAATGGAATTTCCATTCCACGCTTTGGGGGCGAGCTATCCACGCTTTGGGGGCGAGCTATCCACGGCTTGGGGCGAGCCGTCAGATGACTCCGCCAGATGGGGCAGCAGAGAGTACACTGGGTACTGGGTACCGCTGATTGGCCAGGCCGTTTTGTGGCCGGGCATCAAGTCTGCCTGAGAGTTCCCAGATGGGAGCAGGAGGGGGGAACCCAGTGTACTCTCTGCTGCCCCATCTGGCGGAGTCAGGTTACTGTTACCCTGCCGTCAGACTATAATGCAATGCATAAGAACTGCCTCCCCAAAGTTTGCGTGTGGTCCTGGTCTAGTGTGTTTAGGCCTATGTCCACTTGTGTTTATTTGTGTTTACTGTTTTTTTGTTTGTTCAGCTTGATTTATGTGTCGCTCTGCTGCTGTAGCGCTTCAATTTCCCTTCAGGGATTAATAAAGTATCTCATCTCATCTCATGGATGGATGGACATTTGAAAACTTGGGAAATGGGACAAGGACATTCTGCATTAGTAGACTGGCTGGCTGCTCCGACTTTCTAAAGTATGTAGAAATGCTATTTGTAAGTAGGCTACAAATAGCTACTTTTATTCAAATAGGCCTACATTTTGAATTTTGGGCTTTTACTTGCACCAGAGTGTTCAGGGGCGGCAGGTTCCTATAACGGCAGTGGGTGCCCCCCGGCCCCGCCTCCCCCCCCCGCCCCCCCCCCCCCGCGCCGCAGCGGGGGAAAAAAACATTTGTTTGGTATACTTTATAATTTACAGTTTGCTAATAAATGGTGCACGCTTTCAGTTAATCACAACAATTAATGAACACATTCAATTGTTTCAGCATCTTGTTTCAACATTTCAGCATGATCAACAGTAAATAATTAAATTGTATTTTGGCTGAGATGGCTCTGTTTGTCAAGTCTCAAGTCATGGCTCTTTACAGACGGGCCGACGGTACACAGACAGCAGCCTCTCCGCTGACCGTGTTAGTGTTGTGTTTCTGCAGGAGACGGAGTGTGAATGAACCGTGCGGTCACTGGAACAAAGCCACCGTATTAGCATTTGAATACCTGTTCTGTGAACACCGTAAAGGTGTGTGCCTACGTGACAAAATGACCAGGGGGAGGGGATCTTCAGCCTTAATCTCAGTGGGTGCTATTTGGTTTATTATTTTTTCAGTGAGTGCCCAAGCCCTCAGGCAAACCCAAAGTTGACGCCGCTGAGAGTGTTTGTACATTGCTAATTACTTTTAGTAAAACATGTGAGTACTTTCCACACTACTTTGTTTCCAAACCCGCAGCAGGTTAACACCACCGTCTAGATGGCAGTGACGAGCGCAGTATCACCAATGAATGACGTAATGATTCTCAAAGTTAAAAGCCCTAGAAGTGTCTCTGCTTCTCGCCGGGCGCAGTGGCGTGCGCCTGTAATCCAAGCTACCGGGAGGCTGAGGCTGGCGGATCGTTTGAGCTCAGGAGTTCTGAGCTGCAGTGGACTATGTCGATCGGGTGTCCACACTAAGTTCGGTATCGATATGGAGCTCCCGGGGGAGCCCGGGACCACCAGGTTGTCTAAGGAGGGGTGAACCGGCCCAGGTCGGAAACGGAGCAGGTCAAAGCCCCCGTGCCGCTCAGTAGTGGGTTCGCGCCCATGAATAGACACTGCAGTGCAGCCTGAGCAATACAGCGAGACCTAGTCTTTTTATGACACGGGTGGTTATGAACGAGGGACCACCACCCTGACTTAGAATCAACCTGGGGACCACTGTTGTATTGGGTGGGATATGGGCTAAGATAATGCTTTGTATGGGAACATTTTCTATATGCATCCATGTGTATTATCCATGTGTATTTCCACTGTTTTTTTTTTGTTTGTTTTTATACCAATGGTCCCTCATAATGTCCTAATAATGACTCGACCAGTGCAAAATCAACACATCCAGCCTACTAAATACATCATGCATGCAATACCTCCATGCACCACATCTAGTACGGACCACTTAGAAGAGAAAAATCACACTCGTGTGAAGTGAGGGGCGCTCTTATATCATACATCATCATACGTAGGCTACATCACATTCCGTGATCATTCAATCAAATGAATCATCACAAATGTCATGCCGGCCAATCACTTCACTTTTCTGCCCTCACTTTTATACTCAATATGCTCAGCCAATCAAATCTACGCTATGGGGTGATCAGCAAATCAAATCATCGTGTTTGTGTTCACACAAACAGACAATGCTGTATGCTTTTGTGCATTGTGGACGGTGGGTCCGATGTTTGTAACATATGTGACAGTGATGATTTTATTTCATGATCAATAAAGACATCAATCAATCAAAAAATAAACCCCAGCAGGTCAGGTGGTATATATGCGTTTAAATATCACTATTTGTCTAGTTATAAGAATGTAAATAATATGCGCTACCATGCACTAACAGTCACTCTATATTATTATAAACACTAGCTCAAATGAAGTAAAAATACTAGTTTGCAGCAGCAATAGTAGCTACTTGCTGCTGCAAACTTGTTTTAGCTGCCTTTAAGTAGGCTATTGCTCACAAAAACCTCTGCACTCGTTTAGGATGGTGTGGCCTACCCAGAAATGTAAAACAGAATGCCTTCCTGCACTCATTCATAGATGTTTTAGCATATACAGTAACAGTATACACAAAGGGGTGCATGTGCTAATATTGATTGTGGCCAGAGGGGGGCATCAAATGATAAGATACAGTATAACACATGGGCTGTAATGAGTGTCTGTCTATACTGTCTCTGTCAGAGAATGAGAGTCAAGGAAAAAGGACCGTATGCTACAGTAGGTTTTCCTTCACGGAGCAGATAAGTCAAGGTCAATACAGTAGGTAGGCCTATACTCTTTCAAAGAGAAGATAAATCAAGGTCAATAATATGGTTGATATAATCAAATTAAAATATATTTTCATAGTCTCTGTAATGTGTAAGAGATTTTCTTTAGTTTAGGGCGACTGTGGCTCAGGAGGTAGAGCAGGTAGAGCAGGTCGTCCAATGATCCATGGGTCGGCGGTTCGAATCCCGGCTCCTCCTGTCTACATGTCGAAGTGTCCTTGGGCAAGACACTGAACCCCAAATTGCTCCCGATGTGCTGGTTGGTGCCTTGCATGGCTTCTGCCGCAATCGGTGTATGAATGTGTGTGAATGTAATGCACTATGTAAAGCGCCTTGGATAAAGGTGCTATATAAATGCCCCATTTACCATTTACCATTTTAGTTAAAATAAGTGTTAAAAAGCTCCATCTTGTGATAGTACTCAATGCTGTATAGTGTTTGCTGCAGTAAGAGGAGTCTCCATGTCTCTCCAGCTTTTCATTAAACAGAAAATGCATTTTCAGAAAACCGAAACTGAAACTGGGATAGCAATTTTATCCAATCCGGATAGAGAACGCAGTCAGGATGCAGATGAAACACGTGGAATTGTAATTGATGACACAAAGATACGAGCAGACAATATTGGAACTGGAACACTATAAAAAATTAAGCTCATGAAAAGCTCTCTCTCTCCTGATTGTCTGAAAATGTGTCACATATACCTGAAAATGTATTTTCTGTTTAGTAAAGAGACAAGGAGACGTCTACGGTCTACTGAACAAACACTCTATAGCCATGATTACTATCAGAATAAAGTGATTTAAAAATCCTTTTGTTTTAACCACAAAATATCACTTACACTACCCTTTTAAGGAGTCCCAATCCGATCACGTGATCGGAAATCGGAGCCGATCACGTCATATTATATCCTTATACCCTGATATTAGACCGGATATTGGCTGTGATGTTTTTTTATTGCACTATTATGCACCACAAAGCTGGAATAAAATTCCAGTAAATCCCCAACCATAGCTGTTTTTAAGTCCAATTTAACTCCAACAGTAGTGGCAACATTCAACTTTGGAGAAAAACGGAATACGAAAAAAATACACAGCGGTGGCTGAGACCAGAGCCATAGAGTAATGGTTGAGACGAAGCAGTGAAAGGTCCTGAAAGATACATAACATCAGTCACGGCCACACAGCCAACCGGTCACGGCCACACAGCCAACTCAAGGTACGGCCAGGGAGCCGACTTGGGGACCCAACGCAGCTCCTCCAAGGAAAACAAACAAATTAACGGAGCTGAACGTGAATCCCCCCCCCCCCCCCCCCCCCCCTTTTCTTCCCTCACTGTATATGTTTCTTTTCCCTTTTTACCTCCTTTATGATGAATTCCTGTTCTGTCCTTTGTCTATATATTGGAAACAAGTGTAATGCTTAATTGGGTCGTCCACTCACAGTTAACAGCCTTTGTATTGAGTTTGTGCTTGAAATGTACTGTAATTCTGCAAACTGTTAATACATTTTTCAATCAATCAATCAATCAATCAATCTTACCCAATACCCAATCTTTCTGATGTATGAACACAAGGACCTTTCACTGCTTCGTCTCAACCATTACTCTATGCTCTGGTCTCAGCTATTTTTTGACATACCGTTTTTCTCCAAAAGAAGTAGAACTACTACATTCACCTTGCCAAAAGTGGATCAAACGATTAAAACAAAACTCTCTCCTCTCCTTCTCAGGTTCCTGCCGGGGGATATCGTCCACGCGCACCGTAAGACGAACGCCTGTTGGCGTGTTCTCTCCTCCGCGTCATTAGCGCCCATACCCTAGGTGGAGTTGGCAGAAGGGCCTTTCTGTGTGGAGTTTGCATGTTCTCGCCGTGTCCCCTAGGGTTGTGTAGTGAAATTCACTGGTAAATTAATAGTATGAAATTATGGGGTCAGAGGCATTGCTTAAAAGGTGGTGGTGGTTGTGCTTTAAAACATGAGCGGACTGGGGAGATGTACAATAATTATTAGTACAGGCCTGTGGTACAGTCGTTCTGCCAAGAGCACAAGGAATCAGACCATGGTTATATTGTTCTGTTACAAGGACAAACTGTGAGGAAAACTTGAAGTAAAAACTTCTATAGACTGAGACTTAGGGAAACATTTTTCCTTTTATTTTATCATGCTCATAAAGTGCTCTGTGCTCAAAGTGCAATTAAAAAGCAAACTTTTCGGTCCTAAGACGTTCGTCAGTGCTATATGATTTTCACAGACAAAGAACTTGCTCTTAAAGAGATCAAACAATACAGCTCAGGTGCTGAGAATTACTAATTGGTGACATCACCTGATGGTGGGGCGTGGACATTACAGAATAGATAGTTCATACAGTTATATAGGAAACATGAGTACAGCATACACCACATTTTGACAGTCTTATACAAAACACTTTTTGAAAATAACTTCTCTATAGGTAGCACTGGAGTGAGAGATCTTTGTTCAAGCCACCCGGATTGACAGACTGTAAATACAAAATAAATCACCCCCTCTTCTAGATTTCTTAACTTGTTCAATAACTGTGAACGACAGATCTGCTATGGAGTGACCGGCTTCCATTAAATGTCTTGCGACAGGAGATTTGATGTCATTGCATCTAATGGCACTCATGTGTTCTATGATGCGTGTGCGTACTGCCCTGGATGTTTTGCCTACATACTGTAGATTGCATTTGCATGAAATCATGTAGACTACATTAGAAGAACTACAATTTACAAATTGTCTGATAGTGTATTGTTTTTTATAGTAACTGCACTTGTAAATGTGTTCATTTTCTTGGAGTTTTTACAGGCCACACAATGTAGACAAGGGTAGAAGCCGGTGACTCCATCCATAATGAGAGAAAAGAGGAGGGTCAGTGAACACTTTGGAACCTTCAGGATCAGCTGACAAAACATGCCAGTGTTTCTCTATGATGCTACGTATATCATTGCTCAAAGGATTATAGGTAGTGATGCAGGCACATGAATGTTTATTTTTAGTCTGTGCAACCTGGTTTGGATTATTCAATTTAGTTAAAGCAGAGTCAAGCCATTTTTTGGGGTACCCTCTTTCAACAAAGTTTCTGTACACGATGTCTCTCTCTTTTTCAAAATCTGAAATATGGCAAACCTTTCTTCAAAGCAGGGGGGTGTGCACTAGTGGCATGTAAAAGACTATTCTTGTCTGTAGGTTTGGTGTACAGAGTGGTGGACAAACTGTACCATAAACAATGCATATTGTCTCAACGCAGTGTTATATTATTAGTATCGCAACGCGAGGCTAATCAACAATAGTTATCAGGCCTATAGACATCTTGGCTCTTACGTCATAATGTACCGAAAATAATGTTACATATAATAAATCCTAATAACATAAATGGACATATGCCAGCCTGCAGCATGAAGAATTCCAACCTGAACATTTTAACTTTTTATATTATGCATTTTTATGTAATAAACGAAAACACTGAGGGTATGTACTTTGGTACGTGCCAAGTTGTTGACAATAGTGTATAATCATCCAACGAGATGACACTGCAGACAATATGTATCACACGTTTATTTCCAGTACATTATGTTGTTTATCTTCTGCTATTCATCCTTGTGCCCCGGCTATGATAAGTATATATGACATAAGAGTCAAGATGTCTCCCATTGAAAAAAGTTTGGACACCCCTGCCTTAGTGCCTCTGAGAGCAAGATATAGCCCTCTTAGGCCTGATAGCTATTGTTTATGGTACAGCTTGTCCTTGTAACATTGCTTGTCCTCGTGCAGGAACTACTGTACCACAGGCCTGTCCAAACTCAATGTGTCTCCCTTGTCCACTCATGTATTGAAGCTTGTGGTTCTCAACCCGTATGTTGGGACCCCCAGGACGGTCTCCACATTATTTTGGGTGGTCTCCAGATGACAGTGAAGTGAAAATGTAAGGAATTTGAAGACCTTTTTAATACCTTCAAGGTTCAATGTTGAACTTTATTGTTACATCTTGTGACTTGTACATAAGAGTAAAACTTATGATTTATTTTGGGGGGTCATGGCCTGAAAAGGTTGAGAACCACTGTATTAAAGGTTTCATGACATTAATTTTAATTTCAATTTATTTTTCGTTTGTAGGAATAGCAGGAAATGATGGATTGATATTTGATAATGCTACTTCTTTCTTTGGGTGTGCAGGACGACACGTCCCATTTATTGCCTGATCCAGAAGCAAGGAACGTTGACGGGAAGCCGACCAGGGAGTCGTGGCGGAGGGGACGAAATCCCCCGGGACCCGCAGCGGCTGGCCATAAACCAACTCGGCAGATGAGGACTGGAGATCCTCCAGTCAGTGGCGTATCCAGGAATTACGTTTTGGGCAGGCAAGATCATGTGTTAATTGTCGTCTCCCCGTGCACAATCGTAGCACTAAAGGTTTTCAAAGAGATATACCTGCCAGACAGTAGGATACAAAGGCTGAAAGGCATGCATTTACATTCCAATGGGTGATTGAGGGTCGCGCTCTACCGCAACGGCCAATCAGCTGTCCATTAATAGTTATCAGGTCTGGTTTTTGTCCTTTTTTTTCTCATTGTATGGATTTTGGCCAGGCCAGAAATGGATTTGGACAGGCGGACGCCTGCCCTCGCCTTATTGTAGATACGCCTCTGGGAGCAGTCCTGATGCCCAGCATAACCCACGGAAGCTTGTCGATCCAGGCATTGTTCCGTGAGGGTGGCCCGCAGAGCAGCTTTCATAGCGCGAGGAAAACATTCGAACATGCCGTTTCCCTGTGGGTGGTATGCGGTGGTGCGGTGGAGCTTCGTGCCCAGGCCCTCAGCAACGGCGGTCCACAGCTCAGACGTGAACTGGGAACCACGGTCACTGGACAGGTGAGACGAGCAACCTAGGTCTCGATGAAAGCCTGGGCAACATCAGCAGTCGTCGTCGAAGACAGTGGGACGGCCTCCGGCCAGCGGTTTGTCCTGTCCACCAGGTGAGAAGGTGGGTGAAGCCATGGGAAGGAGGCAGAGGGCTCATCAGGTCCACGTTGACGTGGTCGAAACGCCGTCCTGGCACCAGGAATGGCGTCAGAGGGGGGGCTTTAGTGTGGCGGTGCACTTTGGAGCGTTGGCACGTCACGCAGGTGGTCACCCAGTCCCGTACATCCTTTTTGAGGCCATGCCAGACAAACTTGGCTGCTACCAGTTTTTGTGATGGCTTCCTGCCCAGGTGAGAGAGCCCATGGACAGCGTCAAAAACGCGCCGACGCCACCCACAGGGCACGGCAGGCCTGGGCTGACCCAGCGAGACGTCGCACAGGAGCATGGAATCGACGTCGGTGGAGTGCTGTACCTTGCGCTCGCTGGGACGCAGCTGTCGGCTGAAGAAAGCGCGTGCCTGCCAGCGCCATCCACCCACTGCTCGTGCACTGCACCAACGGCATAGTCAGTGGTGATGGAGCAACGGGTGCGCCAGCATGGTGACATAGAGCGTACTTGGCAGCCCTGAATGTGCTGTCCCTCTCCGAGGACCGGTCCACAGCGTGCTTGGGGGATTTGCGTCTAAGGGCCTCATACAGGGGTCGCATGAGGTGGGCTATACGTTACCATGTGATGAACTCTCGCTGTTACATCTGAAAAGGCAGGGTTACACGCACGCACGCACGCACGCACGCACGCACGCACGCACGCACGCACGCACGCACGCACGCACGCACGCACACACACACACAAAACTCTCTCATGTGAGAGTCAAGATGGCACAGCTATAGAGCACGAGTGGTGTCACTGTAAAATGGGCTTAGCAAGTCTAGCTGAACGTACGATAATAACAATAGAACAATATACATACATGTAGTAACTATCGACTGGGAAGATTTGATATGTATGCGCAAATTATACTTTGGGGCAGCTGCGGAAAAGGCCCGATGACCCCTAGTTCTTTTTTTTGGTCGCTGATCTCAAGGCTCTGGCTGGGAAAGGGTGCCAACCCATTTCAAAAGCATGTTGAAATCTTAAAGTCAATTGGGAAGCAGACAGGGAGCCAATGGAGCGAGGCTGCAGTGATATGGTCTCGCTTCTTTTTTTCCTGTGAGGAGACGGGTGGCGGTGTTCTGGATCGGCTGTGAGGAGACGGGTGGCGGTGTTCTGGATCGGCTGTGAGGAGACGGGTGGTGGTGTTCTGGATCGGCTGTGAGGAGACGGGTGGTGGTGTTCTGGATCGGCTGTGAGGAGACGGGTGGCGGTGTTCTGGATTGGCTGTGAGGAGACGGGTGGCGGTGTTCTGGATCAGCTGTGAGGAGACGGGTGGCGGTGTTCTGGATCGGCTGTGAGGAGACGGGTGGCGGTGTTCTGGATCAGCTGTGAGGAGACGGGTGGCGTGTTCTTGATCGGCTGCAAGAGCCAGTGGTGGAAAAACTACTCTACCCCAAACCCTAACCGTAACCGCAAGCACGATGCAACGCATGTCGGACCAAACGCACTGCCGTGGAAGTGAGCAGCAGTCGAGTGTCATAATCCCCCCAGCTTCCCTGGCAGATGCCGCCCCTCCCCCCGGCAGCGCCGCGGCTGTTACCGGCAGTTGCGACGTCTGGAGCGGCGGCTGCCGAACGGAACGGACCGACAGTGCCGCGGAACGAAGCTGTCACAATCCACCCACCTTCTCCGGCAGGTTCCGCCCCTCCCCCCGACAGCGCAGAGTCTCATTGCTGCTGCCGGAGAATGCACTCGCTGCTTATGCTCCATTGCAGGCATGCCGCCAAACGGATTTGGGATTACAGTTTACGGGTGCTTTTAAACTCTGCTATGCGCTTTCCCAAATGCGTATGGCCACAATAGCAATTTTGGGGAAAGCGTGCCAACACGCCCATGCAAATAATGGTGTCGTGTCAGCATAATGGATATAATAGCGGGTAACGCTGCACCAAGGTACCATTTAGGGATAACACAAGCTGCTATATCCGTAATTTGCGGGCATTGGCTGACTTGTGGGCATTGTCGCAGTACAGGTAAAAGCACTGACGGAAATAGAGCCCTTATAGTCATAAGGGCTATTTTTTTTTTTAAACTATTTCTACTATTTGTTTTATCTTTATCTTTTATCTTGTTTTATCTTGCAAATCAGATTACATTCATTATGATGAATTACCTTTTGATATTGATGAAATAAAATGGTTGAAATGCAATGCATTTGTAGCCTGTGACTTTATTATGGTCCGAAAGTAAATTACGATAGGTAAGAGATGTACACTAGTTGGCCCTTGGGTGTTTTCATGTTTTCTAATCTGGCCCCCATTGAAAACAGTTTGGACACCCCTGCCTTAGTGCCTCTGAGAAAAGATATAGCCCTCTTAGGCCTGATAGCTATTGTATATGGTACAGCTTGTCCTTGTAACATTCCTTGTGCTCATGGCAGAACGACTGTACCACACACAGGCTTGTCAAAGCATGTGGTTCTCAACCTGCAAGTTGAACCAAATTGACCCTTATGGGTCCATTTGTACACTCGGGGGTCCTTTCAAATAAAACATTTGAGAACCACTAGTAGCCTACTACTTGGCCTCCTAATGTGCAATAGTGTCATGGTAAAGAGTACGTGTCATATTCTGACATTCAAAACAATAACATTATAAAGTGTGTGTGCCTGGGCGGCTAGTATAGCGGTCCGGGCACTAAAGGCTGCTAAGGCAGCCTGTCACCATACTGTACACTGTCCAATAAAGGCAGAAAAAGCCCAAAAATATATCTTAAAAAATAAAAAATAAAGTGTGTAAAAATAAAATAAAAAATGCCACAGACAAGACCAAGTCTTTGCCACAGACACGTTTGTGTACGGCAGTGATGGACAAAGTACGGTACTCGCATTGTTTACTCAAGTAAAAGTAGCAATACTGCAATGTAGATACTACAAGTAGAAGTACTGCATTCAAAATGTACTGTAGTAAAAGTACAAATGTACTGTACGGTATTTGGAACCATATAATTCAACATATCTCCTTTTTTTCTTTTTAAAGATTTGTTTTTGGCTTTTCTGCCTTTATTGATATAGTATCAAGTGAAGATAGACAGGAAAGAGAGAGAGAGAGAAGGGGAGAGACACGCAACAAAGGTTGTCATGACTCGAACACGCAACGCGATAGGCCCTATCTCTTATTCTTGGACAAATGTGCACCGTGTGAAGCCTATAGGTCTGGCCTGTCTGGCCTATTTATACAAGCCAAGTGTATCCCAAGGCCTGTTCTTAACTGTATTCAAAAGCTAGGTGAAGTGCCACCAAGATTACAATTATTGTGTTATATGGTTCCTGCAGGACTGTCCTGACTTGTTCCTGGGGTAATCTGTAAAAGGGGTTTTGTTGATGGGCCAGGAGCAAATTGTTGATCAAATTGCCTTCAGAGAGGCATTGAACACGCCTCTCTTCTTCACCTCTATGCCTGTAAACTGCCACTACGTTATGATAATTCAGTTGGTCCGGTCATTATACGTGTGGATGGTCATTTTGGGGCCCACTGCCACTTGCTGGCAGCGGAAGCCTTGTACTCTGTCTGCTAATAAATGACCATCTGAGCCTGAGGAAACATCAAGCAGCTGTCTGCTGTCTCAACTTTCTCTCGGTTTTTGTCAAGTCTCGGTACAAGGACTCGGGGGTGTCCAATATTTACCACAGTATCAAAAGTAAAAGTACTCATTATTCAGAATGTCCTGTTTTACAAGTTTTCAAATGTGAAAAAATGTCAAAGTGGTTTGAAAATAGCAGATCTACAAGTTCACAATGTGTCGCATCGCAACGCATTGTGAGTTTATAGATCTGCTATTTCCAAATGGGCGAAATGTATATAGGACTGAAGTGAAGTAACTAGTAACTAAAGTTGTCAAATAATTATAGTGGTGTGAAAGTATACAATATTTAATTGCCTCTGAAATGTAGTGGAGTAGAAGTTAAAGTACAGAAAATTGCACTTACTCAAGTAAAGTACTTAAGTGGTACTTAAGTAAATGTACTTAGTTACTTTCCGCCACTGGTGTACGGAGGTATTGATGACCTCACCTGCCCGAGGTCTAGGTTTATACTTGCTATTCTATTGATTGAAGCACATCTCATCGACATTGGAGAACATCACGTTTTCTATATCAAACCTTGTATTTACTTTTGTATCTGTTATGACTCACATACCCGTGACCATAGCATCATGGCAAGGTCACATTGTTGTTTTGTTGAGCGTTTATAAGTCCAACTCCTTATTCTCTTGCCAGGATCTGATTTAGATTCATCTCAGAAGCAACAAGCCAACAGGACAACATTTTTGAAACGGTGAGCCCATTTTCTGTGTAGTTCTGACCCATTTAGTACATTTATTCAACTACTGTACTGTACTAGAGTTCAATGTTGAGATATTTTTACTTAAATTGAGTATTTCACTACATCTCGGAGGAAAATATTGTACTTTTACTCTACTTTACAATACTATTTGAAAACTTTAATTACTATAGTTACTTTGTAGATTTAGATTTTATTATTTTAACCACTAAAGCTCAATGTATTTTGGCTATTTTCAAAAGATTTTGAAAACTTGAAATGGGACATTCTGCCTAATGAGTACTTTAAGTACATTTTAATGCCAATACCTTTGTACTTTTACTCAAGTAGTTTTAATACCAGACTTTACACATGTGAGTACTTTTTCCAACACTGAAACTAGTTGATTGTAGTTTGGCATAGAGAACACTATACTACTACTACTACAATCAAACGACATGACGGAATCAAAACAGTTTTCTGTAGATTTTCAAACATAAACGTAATTGTTTTTTGTAGTATTGTTGTTATGAAATACAATGTTCTTATTATTATTTTATTTGACTATTATTACTGTTACTAGATGAAGCTGTGTTTCCTGATCTCCATCTCCATACTGGCTGTCCTGTCTCTGAGCCACTGTGCAGGTATGTACAGAGGCATTCACAGTGGTGGAAAGTTACTAAGTACTTTTACTTAAGTACTGTATACTTAAGTACAATTTTGAGGTATTTGTACTTTACTTGAGTATTTCCAATTTCCAATACTTTTACTTCTACTCCACTACATCTCAGAGCCAAAATGTGTACTTTTACTCCACTACAATCATTTGAAAACTTGAGTTACTTTGGCGATTTTAATTTTGATTAGAAAACATACATTAACCACTTCAACCCTATACATTTCGGCCATTTAAAAATAGCCGATCTACAAGCTCACAATGCGTCGCAAACTCGCAACGCGACTCATTGTGAGCTTGTAGATCCACTATTTTCAATAGATTTTGTACACATTTTGAACTTGTGAAATGGCACATTCTGCACAATGAGTACTTTTACTTTTAGTAGTCCTACTTTAAGTACAATTTGATGCAGATACTTTTGTACTTTTACTCAAGTACATTTTCAATTCCTTACTTTTACTTGTAACGAAGTAGTTCTAAATTGCAGTATTGGTACTTTTACTTAAGTAAAAAAATTGAGTACTTTTTTCACCACTGGGCATTCAGTAGGCTTGATTTGCATTGGTTAAAATACGTGTTATAAAGCTCTATATTGTGATAGTCATTTATATAGCGTGTTTGTTCAGTACCATGCTCTCCAGCTTTCTTATTAAGATGAAAAGTCTGGATACAATTTTATCCAATCAGGATAGAGAACACAGTCAGGATACAGATTAAACAAGTGGAATTGTAAGTGATGACACAAAGAAATAAGCGGAGAAAATTCAAACTGCACACTATTAAAAAAAAGCTGATTAATGGCTACTCTCTCCTGATTGGCTGAAATTGTGTCACCTACCTGAAAATGTATTTTCGGTTTATTGCGACCGGAGGTCACATTTACTAGTATGAAATCCTGCATCTCGCGTCCGTCCGTCCGTCCGTCCGTCCGTCCATATATGGTTGCCAATCCATCATGCCTCGTGACATCTCGTGACATCATGGAGACCCTTAGATCTCCATGTGGATCTGACCTCGTGACATCACGTGACATCATTGAGACCCTTAACGCCTCCATACATGGTCACGCCTCGTGACACGTCACGCCATCATATATGGCCAGCAACTCTTGTGATCTGACCTCAACAAACCCTGTACACTCAAGACACGCTCCATATATGACCAGTACAGAATATATTCCATATGCTGATCTGACCCCCCCATGCCAAAGTGCCAGCGCTCGCCCAGCAGTCTCCTATCTGCCGTCACCCGGGCGAGGTCGCTTCTCGCCCTCAGGGCGTCTTAATGGTTAAAGAGCTGGAGAGACAAGGAGACCCCTGTGACTGAACAAACACTTTATAGCAATGATTACTATTATTGTGATTCAAACTTTTAACAAAAAAAATATATATATATATTCTCAACTGTACTTCTGCTTCTGCACAGTATCCAACCAATCATGCACCCAATACAATGTCTCTTTGCTGTGGTCTGTGGATTTTTCACAGTTAACAAATACTTTTTTGATTGATTGAAGAATTTATTAACAGATTGGAGAAAAACCAAAAACAGGAAATCATCAGGAGTTATAAAGGGGAACCCCCCCCCCAAAAAAAACAACAACAACAACATAGGCCTATACAGTGAGGTGAAAAACGGTGGGTGGGGGATTCAGATTTTACAGGGGCCAGTTTCGAATTGCAGCTGTCCGTAAGTGCCTTTTGAGAGCGGTTTTGAAGGAGTCAAGGGATTTGCATGTCTTAATGACTGTTGGTCTGGCGTTCCACATTTTGGTGGCATATAGGAGCGAAATTAATTTAGTCCCTTGTTTGTGCCGAATCTGGGTTGCACATGGTTTATTGAGCTCCCTCTGGTGTTGTGGGTGTGGACTTCGTTGACATTAAGGAAGTATTTAGACAGGTACATGGGTATCTTAGTGAAGTATTTAGACAGGTACATGGGTATCTTAGTGAAGTATTTAGACAGGTACATGGGTATATTGGTGGTGTAGCGAATCTTGTGGATCAGACCCATTGCTAGATGCTGTACTCTGTCGACAACCCTAAGCCATTCCAGTCTGTCAAAATGGGGGCAGGGGTGAGGTGGGTTCGGGGAGTGAGGCCAAGTAGTAACCTGACCAGTTTGTTTTGGGAAGTCTGGAGCCTTGTTTTAAGGGCCTTTGAGGTTAACCTTTATTATTTTACTTTCAAAGGTGCTGTGTTGCCGATATGGACCCAAATAGAGGTAACGTGAACCCATAGTGAAAGATAACAGAAGACTATAGAGCAGTCTTAACCCGACGAATTAGAAAGAAGAAAAAAGGGGCAGGGTACAACACTTTTTTTGTTGTTTTTCTTCTTTCTAATTATTTGTTCGGCCCAAAACATTGTGTTTATTGTCATGAGTTGTCACCATCCCAGTTGGCTTTGTCCGAGGCCTTTAAAGGTCTTAAAGTGATAGTTCACAATTTTTAAACTTAAGCTGTATGAAATACTTACCATTAATATAGTGGTTGCAACTGTATTAATTGATTGCCCGAGTCCTGTGCTGGGAGTTCTGCTCTGGTTTTGGTGAATATTAAGTAGTTCCGGTCATTTTGTGGGGGGCACTGGGACCACGCATTGAAAGTAAATTAATCCACAAAACTACCATCATTTGTATTGTTGACCTATTTCTAAAATAAAAAAAACTTTCGTTCAACTTTGACCCCTCTATCACATGGAACAATTTTTTGGGCGTAGTGATATGGACACAAAAAACCTAGTTCTGTATAGAGGGGTAAAAAATTACCGAAAGTTGCACTATATGGTATAAATAGGTCAACAATACAAATTATGCTAGTTTTGTGAATTAATTTACTTTTACTGCGTGGCCCTCTGTGTCAACCACAAAATGACCGCAATTACTTAATATTTCACCAAGCAGAACTGCTCTGGTTTTGTGGAGCGACGGGACTAGGGCAAAACTAGGGCAATCAATTAATACAGTTGCAACCACTGTATTAATGGAAAGTATTTCATACAGCTTAAGTAAAAAAATTCCGACTTTTTGAAACGTCTATGGGAAATATCAATGGGAAATTCTCTTCCGGGCCGCTGAAAGGGGGCGGGACTGCGATGCTCTATTTACTGTATTTATAACACTACAAGTGAAATGCATAGTCAACTTGCACATACATGTATACTTCTCTTGCACATACATACAGTATTGGTAATTCACTTGCAGTTGCACATATATGCATACTTCACTTGCACATACATACATACATACTTAATTTGCACATACATAAATACTTCATTTGTGCATAATCTTAGCCCCGCCCCCTCTTCTGATTGGTCAATATGTTATAGTTTCTATCATTTGCCATAACCTTTGAACAGTTTGCGTCATGAGTCACCTCACTGGACTCAGTTGAAAATCCTTGTCATTCAGTACAGTTACTTAGCTCTGCTAGCTCCCAGTTCTGATTATTTGATATTTGCCTGTAACTTGCACGCGTGAGGTCATCGTTGCTTGCAGCTTTAATAATCATTACGATTTCAATAGGGCTTCGCACTACTGTGCCGTGCTCGGGCCCTAATAAAAACTTCAGAACCCAAAAGGGACTTGTAAATTCAGTTTGAGTCTAGGCTAAAAATAACAAACATTCTCTTACAAGGGAGATAATTATCCAAAGAGACAAGGGAAAGCATCCTGCAGCTCAGCGCTACTAACACCACAAACACACCACCCAACTGACTTCAGTACCACACAGTGAACTGACACAGCAACACAACACAACTAACTGACTTCAGTACCACACAGTGAACTGACACAGCAACACAACACAACTAACTGACTTCAGTACCACACAGTGAACTGACACAGCAACACAACAAAACTAACTGACTTCAGTACCACACAGTGAACTGACACAGCAACACAACACAACTAACTGACTTCAGTACCACACAGTGAACTGACACAGCAACACAACACAACTAACTGACTTCAGTACCACACAGTGAACTGACACAGCAACACAACACAACTAACTGACTTCAGTACCACACAGTGAACTGACACAGCAACACAACACAACTAACTGACTTCAGTACCACACAGTGAACTGACACAGCAACACAACT